>NW_026712360.1:4475000-5075000 GCF_030504385.1 Musca domestica | reverse complement strand
GAAACAAGTATTTCAAATTCAGGGAAAATCGGTTCACATATAACTATAACTCCCATATATATTGTTCATCCGATTTGTTAAATTTGTCCTGCACAGCCGCAATATGCACTTCGTAGTAACAATATTATGGGAAATATATCAGTAATACCCTTGCCAAATTTTATCGAGATCGGTTCAGATTTGGATATAGCTTCCACACATATATCTTTATCCGATTTCAAGCTAATTTCTAAATGGGTAATACAAGCCCGAACTGAAAGACACAAATGCCTCGGCAAATTTTCTTCTTGCAATCACCTCTCTTTGCGGGGATTTATTAATTTTTTTAATATTATTTATTTATTTAAAAACATGTTTATTTTGAAATTGGAATTATGCTTTTCGGTTAATTTTTAATATCGGCAGATTAATTTTGCTTATGACCCACAAATTGTTTTGTTTTGACAAATCAGTTGATTTGCTTGCAAGTTTATGCAAGGTTTCCGTTTGTTTACTTTTCACCATTTTCTTTAAAAAGAGAATAAAACCACCTTACTCTCTCAGAAAGATGCTGGACAACTCCTGCAGAAAAAGCAAGGGCTGCAGTAATCGTCAATTTTTAAGAACATTTTTAAAGGAAGAAATTTTTGATTTTTAAAAATATTTTTTTTTTTTTGAATATTAGGGCGGCAATAATCGTGCATTTTTAGAAGTGTCTTTAAAGGATAAATTTACAAATCTTTTTTGAATTTTTTTTAATTTATTTTTTGTAGGATAAAAATATATTTGACGAATACTAGAGCAGCAATAATCTAATATTTTGAAAAATATTAGACCTAGATTTTAGTCTATGGAATTTAAAGACTTTTTTTATCTTTAGAGCAGCTTTAACCGTTTACGAATATATTTCAGTTGTTTAAGGGACTATTAGAACATCTCTAATTGTGTATTTTATAAAATTGTTTTGTAGATTGATCTCTTTTCTCAAAAAAGACAAAAATTCTACTGTTTTCCTTTGTCCTGAGATTGTATTGCATTTCCTGTGCTATAATCTAATAACTCAATTTTCCTTTGGTATACCATATCACCATTCAAACATTTACCTCTACAATTAACATGATGTCGACCTTTATGGTCGAATTCCCTTTGAAGATTTTCAAATTTCATTTCCCACATCTCCGCACTCTACATCCCATTTTGTTACACACAAATATTTGAAGAGGCATTTTCAGTTTGTTTGCCCAGCTCTTTCTTTGTTCCAACACGCAAAGCATCTTTTTTTGGGAAAACATCAAAAGGCCGACGCCTACTATTCATACACGAGATTTCTATGTTTTACATCTCAAATTACAGTTTTTTCTTGGGTTCATCTAAAGTGTTTTTTTTTGTTACGAACATCTGCATACGGGGATTAGTTGAGGACCATGATGGAGATTTTTGAAAATAAGCCGTCTAGGGCTAATGGTATCTTGGTAATTGGGTCATAAAATACGCACAGGTAGCTGTACATTCTTGCTTAGAAATTAGACAGGGACGTAGCAACAAAGAGGGGTGTTTCAATTTTATTCCTTCTTCGATTTGCATTTTTAATGATGTTTAGATTTTTTTTTTTATTTTTTCCATAGTTTGTTCAACAAACTAAACATTTATTTACTTTCTTGTTGTATGTATTAAATAACAAAATTAAATTCTTAATCGTTTTTTTTGTGTGTATAATAAGAAAGACATTTTACTGGTCATATACGTTTTGTATGCAATTTGAAAAGAACTCAAGCATAGTTAACACAAGAATTTAAAATTGTAAAGCCTGGTTTTCAAAATACGAATACAATACAATACAAAACCTTCGTATATCTCTCTTCTTTAAGAAACAAATATAGAACTATTTACATATAAAACTTACTTATTAAATTTGCCATAAAGGATATTCAATATTAAAGCAATAAAAATCTATTGAAAATCCTTTATATCCGACAAACAAAAAAAAAAATGTGATAACTTAAAATTAAAATTGGAACTGAATTCAATTCTCTCGCCAAAAAATTTCAATTGAATTTCACTTTCCAATAGAAAAAATTAAAAACAAAATGTAATTGTGTTCTATTAAGGAATATAGGAGCTATGTTGTTGTTTAGAATTATGAAGCCTTCGATACACCAACCAAAGCTGGTCTTATGACACGTTCATGTAATTTGTAACCCAATTTGGTGACTTCCACAACGGTGTCGGGTTCAACGGAGGCATCGATCTTTGCAAGACAAGAGAAGGGAATAGAATATGTTAGGAGAAATACAAAACATATTGGAATAAAGACTTACCTTTTGGAATAGAGCTTCATGCATATTGGGATTGAATTTTTCATTCAGTGGATTCATGGGTTCCAAGCCGTGGCGTTTGAACACTTGCAGCAACGATGCATTTGTCATTGTAAGACCTTCGTACAAGTTTTTCAGATGGGGATTGGATTCCAACTAAAAATATAATGAAAAAATAAATTAATATCATATATTTTTATATAGAATCTTTGCTGAGTTGAGTTTCAGCAAAGAAAAACTTTTTTGAATTGAGTTTTTTGTAAGCAAATTCCACCGAATTGTGTTTTTTTTCCTCTGTATTTTTTTTTTTTTTTTTTTTTATATTCATGATTTTTTTAAGAGAAAACTACGCAACACTTTCTTCTTCTGGATTATTTTTTCTACATAAAACGTTCGATTTAAGTTTTTCCATAGAAAAAACTCATTTAATAATTTTTTTATAGAAAAATTGCATGGAGATAAAATTTTCTACAGAAAAGTAATCGGAGATAAAATTTTAGATACAGAAAATTCTTGAAATCGAGCTTTTTTAAGAAGCTGACTGAAATGAGTTTTCTTTCTCATTAGTTATCCTTTCGTTCTGAGAAACTTCGCCAAAAATAAATATTTCTTTAGAAACAATTTTTTTCAGAAGAGAACTTTTGAGGAGATTCAATAGAAAATTTGCTAGAAAGAATGTCTGTTACTAGAAAAAGCCAATCTGACAAAATACATTTAAGGAAACTTCAACTTAGAAATGTTCTTCGAAAATTTGTAATTAAATTTGCCACAATAGTTTGTATTGTGTATAGGATAATTGGTATTGCCTAAAACTCCATCCTCCTTCCCACTAACAATAGAATTTCCAAATGTAATTGAGGAGAGGAAATATTCCTCTTTAAGCAGTTAAAATTTCTATATTTTGCTCGATTCACCATTTTACGTAACAATGACTCCCGGAATATACGTAATAATATTCAAAACACCTACTCAATTTAAATATTTTTAATTATTAGTAGTTTATATTATTTTCCTCACCTGATCTTGTGGCACAGCCTTGGTTGCATGACCCAAAATATCGGCAACTTCCAGCAAATCTTTGCAGAACGATTGAATGCCAAAGATTTTGGCATCGGCAATCTGTTTGTTCAAACGCACACGCAAGTTTTCACTATCGGCCAGGGAGCGACGATATTTGTCCATAAGTTCATCATTCTTTTCCTTCAAAGTGGTGACTTCTTTGTTTACTGTCTCCAAATCGGCGGTCAATTTCTTTAACTGTTCAGCAGAATCTTCTGTCGAAGCGCCTTCAGCCTTTTGTTCAGCAGTCTTTTCAGTGCTATATAAACGGCCAACAGCCGCTGAGAAGCAACTAGAAAATAAGGAATTACATTATCAATATTATTTTCATACACAAACATTAGGGATCATGTAAATTATGCGGGTTAATTTATTACGTCACATCACATCATCATATTTTTGTCTTATCACAAGTCAGCCGTGCCGTGCTTGCTGTTTCTTGATTTACGCAAAACTTGCTAACTTTTGGTCACACTAATGCGGCTCAGCCATTTACCTTTTCCATTGTGTTTGTTGGCCCAACAATGAGATAAAGCGACTAGTTTGAGCATTAACAATTTGCTTGGCTGCCATTTTTATACTTTTCCACTGGTATTTAATTAAAAAACTTTGATTTTATTTGATAATTTCCTCTACAAAAGAAAACCAATTCGAGCCTCCTCGTCCAATAAGTCAATGTGATTCGTTTGACAGCTGAGAGCCAGCATGATTTTGACACATGAGTTGGTGAGAGTGAGATGTTGAAAAAGAAACTGGATTTAGTGGAAACGTAACGTAGGCAAAAGCGACCGTTATATTAGAAACCAAACGACTAGTTTTATACGCTGAAGCAACGTTTACATAGCCGTGACTAAACGCATTGTGACCAAACAGAAGATTTGCTTTCTTAGTTGTGTTCCAGTACTTTTTTAGTAGTAAAACTAGCAGAAGAGAGAGAGAGAGAGCAGTTCGAAATGTCATTCTCATTTAGGTTTGCTCAAAAAATAAAGGGAACGGAAAATTAGCAGAAATGCGATAAAATGTCAAAATTCAAAATTCCAAAAGTAAACAGCCTAAATCGGACTGGTGAAACCTTACTGAAAAGAGCGCCAACATTTAAAAAATGAGTATTGAAGACGATAAGTTAAAATTAATAATTTATAATAATAATTAATAATCTGATTCCTCATTCAGCCAGTCCTCTTCACTGCTGGAATCATCCAAAAGTGAATACATCAGTTGCTCCATATTTTCTCTTTTTGTTTTTTGCACGACAAATATTAGTTTTTCCTTTAGTTTTCAAGTTGATCATTTTCTTTATTGAAATGTATCAATACATTTTTCAACCTTGTTAGCCCTGCCAATTAAATGTCAAATTTACAATATGCACATTTCTGCTCGGCCAAATTTATGTAGCTAAAACAAGCAGAAATGTGCACCACTCAGCGCCATTTTTTTCTCGAGAGAGCTGCAAGTTTTGCTAGTTTTTGGAGTACGGGAACGCGTTGTAGCAGAATTAGTGCTAATTAGTACTAATTTGCAGGTTTTTGAAAACAACTATATTTAATTCATTTATGTCAAATTACCCAGATAGAACACTTTAGGCTATATATTCTAAAAAGTCGTATTTGGGATGTTATTTCCATGGTAAAAGAATACAGGTCCGAAACCGATTTTGGATTTGAAAATCTTGAATGAAAAATTATTGAAATTTGTAGATTTTTTGAAAAAATACATATTATTACAACCTCCGATTAGCATCGTATTAGAAAAGATATAAAGATCTAATTATTTCTGACAAAATACTTTAGAATTTTTTACAGGAATGCTGCCTATCTTTTGAGATATAATTTGCTGGAAACTTCTTGCAGGCAAGTAACGAGACAGATCTATTTTGAGGATAATATGTTGTCAAATGTATACAAGTAATAGAAATTTGTTAACATATGATTGCACAAGGTTACCTTCTTGATTCTACCAGGGCCGTCATAAAAATTGAAATTTTGACTTTAATAGGGAATAATAATACGTTTTTAATAATACGTTTTACAATTTTGGAATTAAACAATATTGAACTCATGGTAGAATTTAGAAGGTAAAATCATTTCAAATAAGCATATCCATCACTGCATTTTCTGTAAATTTCCCTGTCAGATTTCAATGCATAGAAAGCAGGTTAACATCTCTGCTTTGTGTATGTATAATGAATTTACAAGTATACATTTTGACAATGAGATGTTGTCAAATGAATAATTTTGAAAAAAATTGTAAACATATGATTGCTTGACTTTACCTTCATAATTTTACCATGATTGTACTTCTCCCTTGGACCTAATTTTGTAGAATATTCGCAATATTCTCCTTAAATGTTGTTGTTTTCCCGAATTCCAAAATTTTATTAAAATATTGTGCAACTAACAACAAAAAAAAATGTTGCATGTTTCGAAGTTTTTTTTTTTTTTTTTGACAGAATAAGACATTTGTGCAGAGTTGCATTTTTCCCACTTCCTTCGAAGTTAAACTACCTTTCTGGTTATGCTATGTTTCCTTCTATTAATAATACCCATGGTAAAACTAAGAAGGTAAAGTCATTTCAAATAACCATTCCCATCTCTGCCTTTTCTGTAACTTACCATATCAAAATTTCACTTCATAAAAATAGGTTCGCATCTCTCATTTGTGTGTATACAATTAATTTGTAAATATAAATTTTGACAGTGAGATTTTGTCAAATGAGTAATTTTGAAAAAAAAATGTAATCATATGATTGCATGACTTCACCTTCTTCATTCTACCATGGTTGCCAGTTTATCAAATGTTTATTTGACAGAATAAGACATTACTGCAGAGTTGCATTTTTCCTACTTCCTTCGAAGTTAAACCTTTTCTTCTATAAAAATTACATCTCTTCTCAACATTTTTATGCCAACATCGTTCAATTTGGCACTTACATAAATAAACTGGTGTCCAAACAAGACACGATCTTATGTCACTTCTGTGGAAAAATCAATTAAGATTCTGATCAAACATCGTGATTACAGCAAAAGAAACATAATAATAATAATAATGCACATTTCAAACATTTCTGCAAACAAATGTCAAGTGGCTGTATTTTCCACTTCCCTCAACTCCCCTAATCAAATTTGAATAGTAACCGAAGTGTGAAGACATTAAAATACATTACACAAGTCATATGGAAGAAAATATAAAAAAGTACGTTTTTTTGTTCTTGTTGCTGTTCTAAAATAATTTTATTTGTTGACAGGTCTCGGTTACTTTTATGGAGCGTTTAAATGCATGTTTTTTTTGTTATAGTCATCAACGATACAACAAACCTACAAACGTACGTAATATAGTCAACAGAGTAATGTGTTGAGATTTTCAAGTCTAGTTGTTCGTTCGACTTTGTTGCTGTTACTTTTTTTGGCCGACCTAATCAATGTTTGTCACGTTCAAGTTTAACATTTGTTTTTTTGAATTGCTGTAGCTGATATTATTGTTTCGTTCCACGTTAAATGACACTAGGCGACGCAAGAATTCTATTTCATTTTCATGATATGGTTGGCATTCTTTGAATTCAGACAGGTTTGTTGAAATGATAGTTCTATTGAAAAAGTAAGATGAGTTGTTTTTTTTTTGTGGAAAATTTGAATGAATGGTCAAAATTACTTTTCAATATCATGTTCTATATATCTCTTATGGTATATTTCGCGACAAAAACTGTAGATTTTGTCGATGCATTCGTTGCAATAAGCATTTTGAAAACATCCGAATTTGAATATTTTCTGAACAATTTTTTATTATTGAAAAGAAGACACACACATAAGCAAATGAAGTTGACATATTAAGCCAGAAAAATAAAAAAAATTAAGTCATATGGTAGTTTTGCCCTACCTTGAATTCATTGTACCATGCATAAAACGCTTTTATTCGGCTTAAGCCGTCGGCAAAAAGGAATAAAGAAGTTTTAGGTTGACTTAGTTCGATTTTGGCCCTACGCTCATTTGTTCTTTTCCGAAGAAGCCAGCATATGGCTTAAGCCAGTCACAAAAGCTTTTTATGTATTCTCACCTTAAGTCGAGGACTGGCTCGTGGTAGAAAAATACAGGTAGATGCATGAACGCTTGGGAACAAGGATATGTCAATTTTTTAGCGTTTTTTTTTAAATAAGTAGACTTTTATATGTTTTCTTAAACGACACCAATTGGAGGTTGTTATGATAAGCATTTTTCAACAATTTTTACAAATTTCAATAATTTTTCATTCAAAACTATCAATTAAGAAATTGGTTTGACAGTTCATTGTCCCAGCAGCGATGGCTTTTCGAAAGGAATTAGGGTGACCTAGTTTAAATTAGGGACCGAATTTGATCTAAGTAAACCTAAAACTCCTTTGTTTTTTATTTTCGCATTCTCTGTCGCCAAATTCAGCTGATTTTTTTTTTTGAATTGAAAAAAAATTGTGATTTTTTTCATTTTGTAATCCTGTGTTGACCGGATTAACGTTGTGTTGTTAAGATATCAAATTTGTCTCAACGAATTCGCAATTTTATTTTTCATCAAATTGATTGTTTTTGTTGTTTTTTGTTTTCTTTAAATTTATAAGCCTTAATAAATTTTACTAAATTGCAATTTTATCGTTGAGAATAGGCAATAGCCAAGTTTGTTGTTTTTTTTTATTTTTGGTGTCTCAATATTTTAACGCCACTCTCATGAGTTTGTTGTTAACCTTACAGTTGTGCAATGTTGTTGTTTATTGTTATTGTTGCTGTCGCTATTATTATGGCATCGACTAAATTAATCGCAACAATAATGTCAGTATTTAGAGTCAATATTTCAGTAGAAAGACAAAAATGAAAACAAAATGCGTAACATTCAAAAATAATGTTTCATTAAATGGGTGTTTTGTAGTGACCAGCCAGCCTACAATCAGCTGTTTGGCCACCAATTGATTTAGTGTTATTAAGAAATTATTTATAGCTTATATGTGGCCATAATTATGTTCTATAATAGCTTAATTTAAATTGTGGATTGTAAAAAAATAAACTTGATCGGATAAACAAATCCTAAGATAAATTGAAAATAAAAATTTGCAGTTCATGTATTTCACAACTGAAATTTCATCAATGTATCACACGATGTGTGCACTTCTATGTATGGAAAATTTGACACTACATATGTAATACCCTTATCGTCTGCATAGCAGGTTAAGGGAGTTACATACTGTAACATGAATTTGTCGGAAAATTAGAGAAACATGATAAATCGACTTGATTTGTAAATGGAAGAACGAAATCTTAATTGTTTAGACCATTTCTAATGAGAATCAGCTGTTCTTTAAAGTAAGTTCAAAGAGTAAACCATGGTAGAAGAATACAGTTAGATGCATCAACGTTTGGGAACATTGATATGTCAACATTTTTAAAATGTTTTTTTTTTTAAAAATAAGTAGATTTTTATATGCTTTCTTATACGCCACTAATCGGAGGTTGTGATGACATGCATTTTTCAACAAGTTTTACAAATGTCAATAATTTATATCCGATCTTGACTTGGTAGAAGAATACAGGTAAATGCATCAACGCTTGGCAACATTGATATGTCAAAAAATTGTTAATGTTTTTTTTTTTTTTTTCAAAAATAAATAGATTTTTATAAGTTTTCTTATACGATACCAATTAGAAGTTGTTATGATATGCATTTTTCACAAAATTTTACAAATTTTAATAATTTTTCATTTAATATTTTCAATTCTAAAATTGATTTGACAGTTCATTGTCCCAGCAGCTGTGTCGATGTCGACTACCTATATTCTTCTACCATGATCTTAAGATGAGAATACCTAAAATGCTTCATAAAAGAACGAAAGAGCGTGTGGTTAACAAGTATAAATTATAAGCCAATATCGACCTAAGTCAACCTAATGCTCCTTTGTTTTTTTTACGAAGCCGATGATTTAAGCCAGTCATAATAGGGTTTTATGTATTTTAACCTTTATTTTGTAACCTCCGCCATACTATGGTATATTAGCTTTGTCACTCTGTTTGTAACTCCTCCAAATATTCATGATAGACCCCACAAAGTATATATATTCTCGATCAGCATAAAATTCTATGTCGATTTAGCGATGTCCGTCCGTCTGCGCGTCTGTGGAAATCACTCTAGCTTCCGAACGAAATGAAGTAGATTGATGAAATTTTACTCAAATGTATATTGTGTCTGCAGAACTTTTGGTATTGAAAATGGGCCATGTAGGTCCACGTTTTGGTATAGCCCCCATATAATGGTACCTCCCGAATTTCGGTATTTTGATGATTTTTTGCAACAATTGTTTCAAATTTGGTATTTGAAGTTCGTAATGGATACTACAGCCTAAGACAGAAAATTATCTTTAGAAGTCCTCGTCTTCGTATAGCCCCCCTATATAATGGTCCCTCTTGATATTCGGTATTTTGATAATTCTAGCGACATAATTCACGGGAATTATTTCAAATTCGGTATTTGAAGTTCGTTATGGATACTACAGCCTAAGGCAGAAAATTGTCTGCGCAGGTCCACGTCTTCGTATAGCTCCCACATAAAGGTACCTCCCTCTATTCGGTATTTTGATGGTTTTAGCGACATATTCACCGATTTTTTCAAGTTTCGCATTTAAATATTGTAATGGCTTAAGACAAAAATGTTGCCTATGCAGGTCCACGTCGTATAGCCCCTAAAATAACGGCTATATTCGGTATTTTTAAGATATTAACAGAATTTTAACGGATTTTATTTTTTTATTTTTGAAAATTGCCAAAATCGTTCCAAATGGTGAAGGGAATTCAAAGCTCGCCCTGGCCGAACTTACATTTTTTTACTTTTTTTGTCAAAAATGATCATTTAGCAATTTTGTTTAAAATAAATTCAATTCAGCTGCCTCTTTTCGTGGTAAAGTTAATTCAGCAAATTTTTGTATTAAAAAATTATTTCAGCTAACTTAAAAAAAAATAAATAAATTCATTTTACACTTTTATAAAAAAAAAATAATTCGGTAAATTTTTGGAATAGAATCTATTATTCAATTCATATTTTTTCAATTTTTTTACAGAAAATGCAAATTTACCTAAATTTTTGATGATTTTAATATTCATTTCAAATACTTGGTGTTGTAAAAATGTTGCCTAGTCATTGAGCCAAACATATTCATACCTATTTACATAAATATATACATACATACACACATACATACATATTCCCAATGACATTTGCCATAAAACATTTTTATAGCTTTATTAATTGCATATTCCGCACACAAATATGGGCATAATAAATTAATACGACACACACACAAATCCATTTAACATAAAATTAATTAATTCAAAAACTCCAACATTCACTTTATTTCAAACTAAAATCCTTGTAATCCGCACCAATCAATTTCTACGAGAAACACGCCCAATTTCCAACAATCAACAATTAAAACCAAAAAAAAAAAAAATACCTTCTCTTGGCTAATAATATTCAAATAAATTTCCAAACGCGAATTAGAACAAAAATTTTCAAGGAAATCCTTTCCATATTTGAAACACAAAAATATTCAATATTCTAGAATAAAATCCACTGGAATTGCAATGAATTATGAAACAACCTGTTGGAGGAGCTCTTGATGAATTATTCACAACGAAATTCAATGGATTGACGTTATCAGAAAAATAAATAAAAAATAGGTAGCTAGCTTTGGATCAAAAATAAAAAATTCAGATTTTTTCGTTTAGAAACTTTTCCTCTTGTTTGGTTTCTTTTTTTTTTCACACCCAGTCTCCAAGATCTTTCAAAAATTCTCTATTCTATTCTCTCAAGATTTCCATTCAATTGCCACCGCCACACAGCCTGAGTTGAGGTAGAGTAAGGTCCCCATGAAAGTGGTTTGTTTGTAGGTGTGGTGGACATATGTCTATCAATGTTTCATGGTGTGGGTCAACCTCCACACACTCACACTGGATATTGTTGAGTTTGAAATGTAAATTTTTCTTAAAGGCGGAGAGAACGTGATTGAACGATAGACATGAAACTTAAAATTTGTTAAATTTTAATAGAAAAAAAAAAAAAAAATACAGCTGAGCAGCATTTGTGTATAGAAATGTTACTCCACACTCACACACATGTAAGTATGTATGTGTGCATGCATATTTCTCTATGCCGGCATACATTTAATTGTATACAAATTTGTTCGAAAAAAAAAACAATAGAAAACACTTCAGTAAAATTCTAAAATATTTTAAATTATTCTGATGGATTTTACTTGTTACTGTGAGGGTACCCTACCAGAGGTTATGCTGGAGTTGAGAAAGGAAAAAATTAAAAAAAAAAATCAATTAAAAAAGCTGTAAGTTCGGCCGTGCCGAACTTTGAATACCCTCCACCATTTGGATCGAATTTGGCAATTCTCAAAAAAACAAAAAAAAAATTAAAAAAAAATAAAAATAAATAAATAAATAAAATCTGTTAAAAATTCTTAAAACTACCGAATAAAGCTGTTATATTAGGGTATATACGACGACATGGACCTGCATAGGTAACTTTTGTCATAAGCCATTACGATATTCAAATGAGATACTTAAAAAAAATCGTTAAATATTGTAGCTACAATCATCAAAATACCGAATAACGGGAGGTACCGTTATATGGGTAGATGTGGACCTGCACAGACCATTTTCTGCCTCAGGCTGTAGTATCCAATTCGAAGTTCAAATGCCAAATTTCAAACAATTCCGGTGAAAAATGTAGCTAAAATCATCAAAATACCGAATATCGGGAGGTACCGTTATATGGGGGCTATACCAAAACGTGGACCTATATAACCCATTTTCAATACAAAAAGCCCTGCAGACATAATATCTATTCGAGTAAAATTTTATCAATCTACTTCATTTCGTTCGGCAGCTAGAGTGATTTCCACAGATGGAGAGACGGACGGACATCGCTAAATCGACATAGAATGTTATGCTGACCAAGTAGACCCCACTTTCGAGGTGTTACAAACTGAACGACAAACTTAATATACCCTCCATATTATGGTGGAGGGTATAAGAAAGGAAAAATGGGCCCAGAAGCCATCTGCTATATAGTACATGGACAGAGAGGTAGAGTAAAACGCTATGTGCTGTAAAGTGGATCGGCTAGTAGATGGACCCAGAGGCCATTTACTGCAGAGTAGATGGACCCAAAGGTCATCTAGAGTAGAGTAGCTGGACCCGGTGGCCATCTACTGTAGAGTAGATCGACCCAGTGGCCATCTACTGTAGAGTAGATGTGCCTCGAGGCCATCTACTGTAGAGTAGATGTGCCTCGAGGCCATCTACTGTAGAGTTGATGTGCCCCGAGGCCATCTACAGTCGAGTAGATGGGCCCAGTGGCCATCTACAGTCGAGTAGATGTGCTCCGAGGCCATCTACATTAGAGTAGATGGGCCCAGTGGCCATCTACAGTAGAGTAGATGGGCCCCGAGGCCATCTACAGTAGAGTAGATGGGCCCCGAGGCCATCTATGGTTGAGTATATGGACCCCGAGGACATCTACTGTAGAGTAGATTTGGCCCGAGGTCATCTACTGTGGGGTAGATGTGCCCCGAGGCCATCTACTGTAGAGTTGATGTGCCCCGAGGCCATCTACAGTGGAGAAGATGTGCCCCGAGGCCATCTACTGTTGAGTAGATGGACTTACAGACCATCTACATTAGAGTAGATGGGCCCTGAGGCCATCTACAGTCGAGTAGACGGGCCCCGAGGCCATCTACTGTAAAGTAGATGTGCCCCGAGGCCATCTACTGTAGAGTAAATGTGCCCCGAGGTCATCTACTGTTGAGTAGATGGACTCATAGGCCATCCACTCTTAAGTAGAAAGACCCAGAGGCCATCTACTCTTGAGTAGATGGACTCCCAGGCCACATACTGTGGAGTTGATGGAACCAGAGGTGATCTACTCTAGATTATATGTTTTTCTTGAGGAAAATGAAAATTCAGCAAAGTTTGTTTTTCCTGCCGAAGGGTATCCCAACAGTTGCCATAGATTCCCCCATTACACAGCAGATTTGTAAGGCCTTACATTACAATGCTCGGATGCTGAGTATCAATTTCAAAACGGAGAACTCTATTTACCGAATATCTATACTTTTTTTTTTCTATACTTTTTTTTTTTGCTGTTTGTTTTTGTTCTTAACTGAGGTGCCATTGTTGTTGCTGTTGATTTTTCCTTATATCCATCATCAAATGTTGTTGTATTCATGTTGTTTTTACAATGTTGTCGTTGTTGTTGCTGCAAAATGCTGCTGCTGTTGGCTACTATTGCTCCCCGCCATATATAACCGTCGTCTTGGCTGCTTGGCTTTTGTTGTCATTTTTTTATTTATTTATTTTGATTTTTTTGTTGTTGTTGCTGTTGTTGTTGTTTGTGTACTTTTTTTTTAAAACATTCTGAGATTTCATGCATTTGTGGAGGGGCATCAGTTAAATTTTGACTTTAAACGTGTAAAGATATAAGCGAAACAATTGGCGCACAGTCAGCCAAATCAGTCAATAGCGTCAGCCCGAACATCAGATGATTTAAAAAACTCAAACGTCATCGAAGATAAACCGAAGGAAATGCTGCATTTATTATAGAAATCATAAAGAAAGATTATTAAAATAAAAGTGGAAAAAATTCAAAAAAAAATATATATATTAAATTGAGTGAAATAAATTAGCCAATGTTTGGCCAAAATCAAAACCAAATCAAAAAAATATTATAAACGTGTTGCCAAGAGTTTATATTAAACAAATATTTTGAATCTGTATGTATGTTTGTTTGTGTGTTTCGAAAACAAAAAATGTAAACAAAATCCCAACTAATTGTGTGAAAACATTTTGTGTTTGTGTGTTTTGATTTGAAAAATAAACAGAAGAATAAAATTGAAAACGAAAACTGAAATTATGATATTGAAATGCTTAGAACCCACTTAGCCAGCAAGTAATCAATTTGAAAATTTGTTGAATCATTTTTTTTTGGCAATCGCAGGGAAACATTTTCAATGAAAGTGGGCCAAGAAAATGAGAGTGAATTTAAATGATTAATTAATAATTGAAATCAAAATTATTTGAGAAAAAAATTCTTAATAATTTTCAGTACTGAGAATTTATATTTTATTAACTAAATTTTCAATATTGGTCACTGATTTTTTTCTATAGAAAACAATTCGTAATTTATTTTTTTCTACAAAAAAAAAAATATTTAATACCGAGGATCGAAAAAAAAATTTTTTTCTATATAAAAAAAATATGCCTCAATACTGAGGTTTGAATTTTTTTCTATATAAAAAAATATGCCTCAATCCTGAGGTTTGAATTTTTTTCCATAGAAAAAATATGCCTCAATACTGAGGTTTGAATTTTTTTCTATAGAAAAAAATTTGCCTCAATACAGAGGTTCGAATTTTTTTCTATAGAAAAAAAATTGGCTCAATACAGAGGTTCGAATTTTTTTCTATAGAAAAAAATTTGCCTCAATACAGAGGTTCGAATTTTTTTCTATAGAAAAAAATTTGCCTCAATACAGAGGTTCGAATTTTTTTCTATAGAAAAAAATTTGCCTCAATACAGAAGTTCGAATTTTTTTCTATAGAAAAAAATTTGCCTCAATACTGAGGTTCGAATTTTTTTCTATAGAAAAAATATGCCTCAATACTGAGGTTCGAATTTTTTTCTATAGAAAAAAATATGCCTCAATACTGAGGTTCGAATTTTTTTTCTGTGGAAAAAAATCCTCAATACTGAGGTTCGATTTTTTTTTCTGTGGAAAAAAATTAGCCTCAATACAGAAGTTCGAATTTTTTTCTATAGAAAAAAATAGGCCTCAATACTGAGGTTCGAATTTTTTTCTATAGAAAAAAATAGGCCTCAATACTGAGGTTCGAATTTTTTTCTATAGAAAAAAATAGGCCTCAATACTGAGGTTCGAATTTTTTTCTATAGAAAAAAATAGGCCTCAATACTGAGGTTCGAATTTTTTTCTATAGAAAAAAATAGGCCTCAATACTGAGGTTCGAATTTTTTTCTATAGAAAAAAATAGGCCTCAATACTGAGGTTCGAATTTTTTTCTATAGAAAAAAATAGGCCTCAATACTGAGGTTCGAATTTTTTTCTATAGAAAAAAATAGGCCTCAATACAGAGGTTCGAATTTTTTTCTATAGAAAAAAATAGGCCTCAATACTGAGGTTCGAATTTTTTTCTATAGAAAAAAATATGCCTCAATACTGAGGTTCGAATTTTTTCCTATAGAAAAAAATTTGCCTCAATACTGAGGTTCGAATTTTTTCCTATAGAAAAAAATTTGCCTCAATACTGAGGTTCGAATTTTTTTCTATAGAAAAAAATTGCCTCAATACTGAGGTTCGAATTTCTTTTTTCTATAGAAAAAATTGCCTCAATACTGAGGTTCGAATTTTTTTCTATTGAAAAATATGCCTCAATACTGAGGTTCGAATTTTTTTCTATTGAAAAATATGCCTCAATACTGAGGTTCGAATTTTTTCTATAGAAAAAAATAGGCCTCAATACTGAGGTTCGAATTTTTCTCTATAGAAAAATATGCCTCAATACTGAGGTTTGAATTTTTTTCTATAGAAAAAAATTTTGCCTCAATACTGAGGTTCGAATTTTTTTCTATAGAAAAAAATTTTGCCTCTATACTGAGGTTCGAATTTTTTTCTATAGAAAAAAATATGTCTCAATACTGAGTTTTGAATTTTTTTCTATAGAAAAAAATAGGCCTCAATACTGTGGTTCGAATTTTTTTCTATAGAAAAAATAGGCCTCAATACTGAGGTTCGAATTTCTTTTTTCTATAGAAAAAATATGCCTCAATACTGAGGTTTGAATTTTTTCTATAGAAAACAATCCTCAATACTGAGGTTTGAATTTTTTCTATAGAAAAAATCCTCAATACTGAGGTTTGAATTTTTTCTATAGAAAACAATCCTCAATACTGAGGTTTGAATTTTTTCTATAGAAAAAATCCTTAATACTGAGGTTCGAATTTTTTTCTATAGAAAAAATATGTCTCAATACTGAGCTTCGAATTTTTTTTCTATGGAAAAAAATCCTCAATACTGAGGTTCGAATTTTTTTCTATGTATTTTTTTTCTATACAGAAAAAAAATGTAAATTCTGAGGATGGTATTTTTTTACCAACATTATTTTTTTTCTAATAATAAACACAGTTATTAAACATTTTAAAATCAATTTAAAATCTCCAAGTAAATGTTTTAAAGACTCAAAAAATTTATTTAAAAAAATCATAAATTAAAAAAGCCCCGAAAAAATATATTTTTTAAAATAAAATGAAAGAAGAAGATCTAATTATGGCACGCAATCTGGTTGCCGAATCACAGGAAGCATCACCCAGTACCTCACCGGTGCCGCTGCGTCGCAATCGTGTTCAAGACATACTCGAAAGAAGGAGTCAATTTCGGTGAGTAACAATTTATTTTTCCTCCAAAAAAATAATTACAAAAAAACAATAATAATTTATGCATTCACGTGTTCGAAAATGTTATTTTTAATTTATATATTTTTATTGTTTTGGCACTTCTGTGAGGTAACTCAGAATTTTTTTTTTTTTTTTTTGACAATTTATGTGTAATTTTAGAATGACATTGTGTACATTTGTTTATGCAAATCTTTGGTGAATACTTTTCGTGTTTTGTTTATTTTTTTGACAATTTCCTGTTTGCAAATTATCCCCTCCAAAAACAATAAAAAAAATGAAACGTGATTTTGTTTGTGGTTGTTATTGTTAAGTATTTTTGTGTGTTATGAATGAATTTTGGTTTCAATGGTATGTGCCTGTGGAATGGAATTGAAACGGAATCTTGAAATGTATTTGTGTGGTATTTGTATTACTTTAAAGAACAATCACGTCATTTGCTTGTAAGAGATCACAAGAATTTCTATCATATTCTCTTTGTAATATTTGAATGAATATATTTTTCAATATTGCTCTTATTTAACAAGTTGAGATTATAAGAGAAGGACTATGTGAAAAGTCAGTGGCGAGGAGAAAAGGTTATCCAATTTATTAATTATTTTTCTGAAATATGTCATATACATTTGGATTTATTTTTGGATTTATTTTAAAATATGTACAAACTGTAATTTTATAACCTTATTTGGTTGGAAAGTCGTAAATTTTTACCATTTTGTCTATTATTTTCTCACCATTTGCTACATCAATTCTACTTAATCAAAGTAGTTATTGAAAGCTTGAACTAAACAAATTCTTTTTACATATTCAAACGTTTATTTTCCCATTCCCATCATTTCATTTTTTAACAAAAATAAACGTTACTTTGTCTTCTTTACCTAAAAATCGCTACTGGCAATGCTACATTGCCGCAAGTATTGCCATATTAAATAAATTACAATTCTTTCTACGTTTCTCTCTCAGTGGGGATATCAATACATGTGAAATTGCATGTTTTCTTTAAAAGGGGCAAAATAAGAAGAAGCACGTGGTATAAAATTTTAATTTAGATATAAATTTATGTATTATATTAATAAATATGAAGAAATAGATTCAAAAATTAAAAAAATAATATTTGTTGTTACTATATGTTAAGTTTTTAGACATTTAAAGGTTTGTAGTATGGGCTATCAAAACTAATTCAGCAGTCCTGATTTTAGATTATTTTATTCGAATTATTATTCAGCTGGTCTGAGTTGAGGATTTGTATTGGAAGCCTGATTCATCTGGACTGAATTGAAAATTCCCCCACAAAAAATTCAGTCTGATCTAATCGAAATCTAATTGAGTCCGTTGGATTTGAATGCCTTGCACTTGAATGCCTTGCATAAAGCGGCGTTGCTGCGGACAAACTTTGAATTGTTAATGAAATATTCATGGATTCTTTAAAAGTTATAAAAAACTTAATTATATCAGTTAATATTAGAATAAAATAATTTTTAATAGTTTTGGATTAACTTGCGTTAAAGGGTTACAACGGAATAGCCTTGTAATGTTATAAATGGGAGATAAATGGTCGGTTTTTGTTCTGCTAAAGGGTGGAACCCAACCTACTGACAACAATAAAAGTCAAATTATGCCAATTTTCTTCAAAAATGTATTTGGGACAAAGGCATATCTACTGTCGAGCCAGCTGTCTCTGAACAATAAAATCAACCACTTTTCAAAACCAAAAATAAAGAATTGGGAACAAACCAATGTTTAAAAATGATTAACATTCTTCTAATCATTTTTAAACATTGGTTTGTTCTGATATTTTGGCCATTTTCTTCTCAAAGTTTCGGACATTTATTGTTCAAGGTTCTGACTTTTTTATATACCTTGTTTGTACATTTCAAAAATCTCAACTCAGATGGTATCTTATATGGGAACTAGGCTAAAGTCTTGATCTATATTGTGTATTTTCTGTGACAAGGTGTCCAATTCGTTGAGTTCCAAATGGACTCCATTATGAAAATTCTGATAATGAGCATGACTCTACCTTGTTTTATAAAATGGATTGGCACATATCGTATGGAAAATTGTAATTTAACCGACTATAGCTTTGTCCCCCTTTTTTGAGGTACTTTGTTTGCCCTGGATTCTGCTTTCTTTTATCTTGAATAATAAAGATTAACATTTGTCTTTTTAACTTAATGCGTACAATCTTCTACTCACCAACAAAAGATGCGTAGGTTTTTCAAACCCCAAAAGGAATTGACATTAAGTCATCTTATTCTTTTCCTGTTACTTTATTTAAAACTTTATGTCCTTGGCCCACTTCCTGGATGATAATC
This sequence comes from Musca domestica, assembly GCF_030504385.1. Lineage (NCBI taxonomy): Eukaryota > Metazoa > Arthropoda > Insecta > Diptera > Muscidae > Musca > Musca domestica. The sequence goes on along the minus strand of NW_026712360.1, from coordinate 5,055,858 downwards.
GGATGTTAAAAAGCAATGACCGTCCGTTAAAACTAGTTTATAAACAAAAGGGACACTTCAAACGCCTTGTATAACACAGCTGGCACAAATCAAACAAAAAATATTTTTTCATGTTCCGTTATGTCTTCTTTATACTTCTTTCCACGAGCTATTCCCCCATTCACAGTTGGTTCCTTCATTCTCTCGCTCTTGGCTACTGCCAAATGTCGTCGTTTAGTCAAAAGTCGACGTAGTTATCCCTAATTTTCTTGGTGTTTATTTCATCGTCATTAAATAAACAATAAATTCACGCAATTTCGATAGGAAACGCTACAAGAATATCGGCAAAAGCATGACAAACGTGATTGTGAAATAGACCGTGTGGAAAGTGTGGAAAATCCAACAAGGAAAATCATTAGGAAAAAAAGTGAAATCAGTTTTTTTCATTAACACAATACAATAGAGAAGTAAGAAGTAAGAAGAAGGTGAGACAAGTGCAGAGTGCTATTTTTTTTTTTTTTTTTTTTTGAGGAAAGAGAGTGTGAATGCAAAGTGAGTGAGGTGATGAGAGTTAAGTGTGGTTTTTGTAAATAGCAGCCGTCAGAAAACAGAGTTTTGTGGGCTAATGCAGTGTTGCCAAGGTGTGAAGCATGAAATCGTTAACAATGCTTCATACCTGTGTGTAAAATGTATCAAAATAAATAAACACCTACCTCTGGAAAAAAAAGTCGAAAAAATCGAAAAGTTTTTACGAAACAAGAGTTGTTCCAATAATGTTTGTAACTATTAAAAATTAAAGCAACTTAAATTTCTTACTTTTCCCTTTTGGGAGTCTTCTATCAAGTTCAAAATTGCATTTCACTCGGATAAAGTTTGCCAAAAAGAGAACTACGTTTTTGGAATAGGGTATAAGAAAAGGTCACATTTATATATTCAACTTCTTTCTTTCCATAATATTTCACTTATAGAATAGGCAAAAATGTCTCCTAAAAATGTGAGCAATTATTTCCTAGAAAACTAATTTTCTATTATAGAGTTTTTTTTATATTTATACACTTGATTTCATACTCCAGGTGTTATAAAAATATATTATTAACTGGCAATTTTAACCCGGACATTGTAAATTTGTTCTCTCCTTATATCCAATAAGAAAACTAAGATTTCAATTTCACAATGTTTTGCACAATTTCACAATTCAATTGAACTTGGCAACTCTGCATTGAAATCTCGGCCGAACAACAACTCTTTGTATTTCCGCATAACCCACAAAAACACAACACACCGAAACGGAAACAAAAACAAAACACACTCTCTCAACATCATTCTCACTGTCATAGATTTTGACATCATTTGATAAGAAAAACAACAGAGCTGGAGACAGAAGAACACCACATATCTATCAATAATCATTCCAATTAGGATAATTTTTCTGATAAGAAACGACAATAATTTTTTAACAAGAAAGTTAATATCTACATGAGTTGTTGTTAATTTAAAAAGAGGAAATTCAGTTATTTTATTTCTCTTGTTCCTTCGTATGTTTGCGATTAATAATTTTACCTGTGTTGGCCAAGTTAGCTTATCGTTGGTTCGTGTATCAGTTGGCAGTTTGGTGGTCGACAACAACCACAACAACAGCAACAAAAATTAGTACAAAAATATAAAAGAAAATCGTGTGTGTTAACAAATTAATAAAGCAAAACAAAAACAACGAGAACTGCTAAAATAATGTCGAAATCACAAATCAATGGTGGCCTACCAACAACATTTCGACGTAGCAAAAGTGGCATCGATAGCAATTTGCCAAAGATTGGCGGCAGCAGCAGCAACATCAAGACTGCAAATCATTCCAACAACAGCTCCATCAACACCACCAGCACCGCCACAACGACGAAGACGACAACAACACCACTCACCTCATCAGCTGGGGTGAGTAGTGTTGTTGGTGTAACACCAGCCCTGGAGTGTCCACCCCCTGCCACAGCCAAAGACCAGTTAAGTGTTAATCGTTTAAGTGCGGGTGGTAATGCATCTTCGGCCCCGGGGCCCGGTGGTACAAGTTCATCGCCTGATGTGGAAGCCATGCGAGAATGGTGGTAAGTAATTAATAATTAATTGACAAATTGATAACTAAAAATATATTTCTAGTATATTCAGCAAACTATTAAAACTATGGATGAATAATAAAATAGAATTTAAAACCAGTGACTGACTTGGTTGGAAAGGTTGCGGAATATAATTATTGTTTATGAGGTTGCTCAAGGGAGAATAAATTATTAATTTGGCTGAGGGGAAAGGATTGAAAACTGACTACATCTAAAATGAATGTCTTTGGTTGCTATGCCTTTGGCTAAATCAGAAGATTATTTCAAGAGCTAAAATTCAATTAGCTGAACTACATTTATTGGAGTGGATGAGGATTTTCTATTTGCTGAGTATGAAATTCATGTGAATATGGATTAATTGCAACTAAAAAAGTTATACATTTCCAGGTTGAAACAAATTTGTTATTAACATAACTAGGGTGGAATAAATTGAAGTTTTCCTAGTGAAAATCGTATTCAGCTGATCGTTATTGAAGTTTAATCAATGAAATCTTGGTTCTGCTGCGCCGATTTCAAGGGTTCTCAAAATAAAACTTAATTCGGTTTGGCTAAATTGAAGTTCCTCTAATGGAAAACTAATTCAGCAGTACTGATTTTAGGTTATCTTATTCGAATTTATATTCAGCTGGTCTGAGTTGAGGATTTTTAGTGGAAACGCAATTCATTTGGACTGATTTAAAAATTCTCCCGCAAAAAATTCAGTCTGATCTAATCGAAATCTAATTGAACTGGTTGGATTTGGAGATTTCCTAACGCAACCGGTTTCAGCTTAGAAGAAATCGAAGTTCTCCTACTGGGAACCTAAATCTTCAGTCTTAATTTTAAATTGCCTCAGCGAAAACCTTATTCATCTGGTCTGAGTTGAGGATTTGTAGTGGAAACCCAATTCATAGAATCTGAATTAAAAATTTCCCCACAAAAAATGCAGTCCGATCTAATCGAAATCTATTTCAGCTGGTTCGAGTTAGAGATTACCTAATGCAGACCGGTTTCAGCTTAGAATAAATCGAAGTTCTCCTGCTTGAAACCTAATTCATCAGTCTTGATTTTAAATTGTCTGAGTAAAAACCTGGGCTGAGTATACATTTTTTTGTAAGCTGAATATACATTTTTTTGAGGTAAACTAATCTCATCTGGTTTGAATAAATATTTCGTTGAGTGTTGCATTTTTTAAGCAGGGCCGAATTGTAATATTCCTTATTGAACCCCAGTTTAGTTTGATGTTTCTTCTGCACATTCTGATTCCATTCAATACAACTTTGTTCCATGCAAATCCTTATAATATTTATATATTTTGTATAACAACAAATTAAAATGCTGATTGATAAGTTGTAAATTCAATCTGTTGATTGTCTTGCTCGCGGAGGCTATTCCTTTGCTTTTTTCTCGCATCGCTTGATTTAATAATATTAATTACATTTTTTTATTGTTTCAAAGGTTTTGTTTACGTTTTCGCGATTTCTGATAACAAAGCCAGTCAATGACTAGAAAAGAAAATTACGATTCTTTTTACGGTTGAATGCAGTTCTGCGAAAGAAGAATCTGGTGATAAGGTTTTATTGGAACCCATCCTCCTTATCTCTTAAACTAAGTGAACAGACATCTGCGTTAACTAGGATTGTTATTGGTAGTTTTGTACCGATTATCGAAATTAGCTGAAAATAATAAGGGTATATTAGAACTCATATTTTTTCCAATGTAGATTTTAATAATTTATACAACCCATTTAACCATATGTCTGATTTCAGATACCAAACAAAAAAAATGTGGGAAAATTGGTTTTTGGGTTATTCAACCCCCATTCTCCTTTTCATTGAGGCAAAGCTAACAATTATTTGTCTAAATTGAAAATGAAAACGAAATAACAAATATTAATGACAAAATAATTGGGTGAATGATATTTGTTTTTATTGTTGCTTTTGTTGTTGTTGTTTTTTTTTTTTGTGACAAACGTTTTAAATTTCATGCCTAAACTAATTCAACCATGACAAATGATGTTTTCAGTTTTGTTTGTGAATTAACTAAACTGCAGTTATCAAAATGATCAAATATGAGAGTTGTAATTATCCAATTTTAGCAGCATATTAAAAATGTATTATTATTAACTCAAGAATTTATAAAAATATTATTATAAAAAAATAATTTTAAAAAATTATTTCCAAGGTTTTTTAATTTTAAAAATATTTTGGGATTACTTACCCCCTAATTGCCGATCTAGAATTATCAAATATGAAATTGTCAATTGTCAGGAGTTACGACCCTCTTACGTCTACTGGGTTAGATTAAAAAACTGCAACCAACTTCGGACTGCTCTCATTTCTAAGCCACTTGTCCTGTTAAAATTATTCCAGTGACAGCCCATTATATTGATTACTAGCGTACACAAGCATTTTGCTGAGAATTTTCCAGAAAAAATAATTATTCGTGATGAAATTCAAGAGTGATAGTGTGATTTCTTTATCTTCTTTTGTGTCTCGTACCATCGCTCGTTACCGTGGTTATACTGGTAGCGTAGCCCGACATCAAGGAAGTGGACGGAAGAAAACAGCAACATCAGCAAAAATTGTTCGAAAAGAAGGAGAAGTGACCTGATCGAAACCATCGCAGTATTCCATTCGGCAAATATTGAAAAAAGAGCTCGGGCTAAAGCCATTGAAATTCCAAAAAGTGCAAGAACTTACACCGCAAAATAGACTCAAAAGTGCTAAAGAGTTGCTTCGCTTGGTCGAAAGTGGTGAACTGCCGAATTTGATTTTTTCCGATGAGATAACATTCATTGTCCAGCAGTTTATAAACGAACGAACTGATCGTGTTTACTTGCCAAAGAGGCCAACCTTGGGCACGCAAATATTTTGGCCGCAGACCTTGGATGTTGCAACAGGACTCAGCACCAGCGCACTCACATCACCCAAGGTGCCATGATTACAAAATGAGGTTCCTCACTTAATTTCCAGCGCCCCGTGGCCACCAAAATCTCCGGATACCAAATCCGTTGGACTATTGTGTCTGGAGTATTTTAGAAAGCAAGGTTTGCACTAAAAAATACTAATGTGTTGATCACCTCTAGCAAGCGCTTCGCCGGGAATGGGCCAAAATACCGCAGAGCATCATTCGGGCTGCGTGTGACGGTTTCATTGGCCGTTTGAAGGCCATTGCTCGTGCCAAAGGTGGCCAATTCGAACAAATCTAAACTTATTCTAAAATTTGAAGCTATTTCCAACAATTTTTGCTTTCATTCAAAAAAATTTAAAAAAAAAAATTAAAATTATGGCTTTTGACTTTCTTGTGGATTTTTTTTATCTCCCAGTAATTGTCAATTTTGGAAGCATATTTAAATAGTTTTTTTTTTAATAATAATTTATAAAAATAAATTTAGAAAATTATTTCCAAAGGTTCGTTTGTTGATTAGAGCAGTAATTTCAAAAATCTCTTTTCGATGACTTACCTCTTAATTTTCAATCTTGAATTATCAAATACGAAATTGTCAATTCCAAGAGTTACGACCCTCTTACGTGTACATCCAAGCCTTTCCATCGTACTGGCAACTATTTTGAAATTGTTGTCCTTTTTCCATTGATTTTCCCGCTTAGCAAATTATACATTCCCCCCGAACTACTTAACTATGCCGTTTGATGATATCTTCCTTGTTGCGGCAATAATCTTCTCGAGACATTCCAACATCCACATCATCAGCCATGGCATATCATCATCAGGGTACCACTTATATATCAGCTTGAATTTAAATTGATTACATGCGTTATGTGATGACGATTCGTAGCGTTCGCCACTACTCTTTGATTTAACAAATTGTTGCTCTTCCTCAGCAGAGGTATGATGACAGCCATGATTGTTCAACATCCACATCATCATTGTTATGCCTTGGGGAAGACCATTAGAACTAGACTAGAGGAGAAGGAGGAGAATGATGATGATACGGCAATGTTGAATAATTCTTCATTTCAGGCCTTCCGCATTTAGAGGGGTGTCATTATGATGGGACACTCGTCGAATCACAAAGTCTAATTTTGAACTTAGATTAGAATTTTATTTCTCATTTCGAAATGAATCAATTTGCAATGTCGGAGAATTGAAGTACAAGAAATGGCCAAAGTAAAACAGACTCTTGATAAAGCCAGATAAATGTGTGGGTATGACGACTAGCTGTTCCTTTTCTTAAATGGCATTTCGAAACACAAAACGGCAACAATTTATTTAAGCACTTAATAACATGTTTAATTTTTTTTATTATATTTTTAATGATTTTTTATTTATCTCCCTCTCGGGATTTCGTTGTGTTTGGGTGGCAAAACTCGTTTTTTTGCTGGTCATTATTTATTAATAAATAATTATTATGATTGTTATTTTTTTTTTTCAGTTACCCAGACATTTGAACAAAAAAATTGTTATATCCGATTCTGTAAATTTCCACCAATTGATATTGAATTTTAATAACATTTCAATTTTTTGTCACGATAATCCATTTTGGCATAAATAAGAATCTAATTTAATTCCCAGCTCTCGTTGAGATGTGCATTTTTTCGCACCCCAGCCATGCCATGCCATGCCACCTATGGATTCCTGCCATTTTTATGTGCATTGATGATCGGCTTTTTGACTTTTCATCTATTTTTCCATAGGTTCTGATCGAGTGTGTATGTGTGTGTGTGCATGAGTTTCTAACAACACCCCAATTGATATTTATTTATGCTTGAGAAATTACAGTCACGTTTGGAAAGGTATCATCATGATGATGACGATGATCATCATCATCATCGTGTGGAATACATCATCACACCACGATTACGTTCGCTATCACCATCAAGAATGCAAGCCAGCCAGTCGGCTACATCAGACCCAGCTTAGATTCTAAAATGTCTAGCGACGACGGCGGCGGCCTGATTGCCTGCCTGCCTGGCTTTACTGACTAACTGACTATCATTGAAAATTAAAATTCAATAACGAGTCAGTCAGACAGAGAGGGTGAGAGGAGATGCTTTCAAAAGCGTTTTTGAATATAACGAACAAAAAAAATTAAAATTTAAAATATACAACGAAAATGAACAAGTGTAAAAAAGTAATCATAACCAATGGACGAACGAACGGACGAATGATCACAGCATGATATTGCGTGTCTTTATTAAAAAGTCTAATTTTTAAGATATTGGAGAAAAAATAAAAAAAAATAAATCTGAAATTATTCAAAAATCCAATTCAAATACATATTATGGGGGCTTCAGTGGGTACATTTTATTTGGCTAAATTGGGGATACATTTTTTAAAATTGTTGAAATATTTTTAATTTTTCTAAAATTATATATAAAATATATTATATTTTTATTTATTTATTCGGTTATTTTACGCTATCTGAATAAGATGGATAACGTTTTTTACGATATCGGAAAAAAGGTGGATAACCATTTTACGATATCCAGATGTAGTATATTCCGTTTTAAATCGTTTTACGATATCTATATAAAGTAGATAACAGTTTTACGATATTTGGATAGGGTGAATAACCATTTTACGATATCTAAAGAACATATGTAATCATTTTACGATATGCGGAAAAAATGGATAATGGATAAAATGGATGTTTTACGATATATGGATAACCATTTTACGATATTTCATAACGTATACCATTTTAATAAACATTTTACGATATGTGTAAAAAATTACAATATTTTTTACGGTATATGGATAACCATTTTACGATATTTCATAACGTATACACCATTTAAACATTTTACGATGTTTGCACATAATTTTACGATATCTAAAGTGGATTAACATTTTACGATATGTAGAAAAAATTATAATATTTTTTACGATATATGGAAAAAGTTATATTTTTACGAAATATGGAAAAAGTATAATATTTGTTACGATATATGGATAACCATTCTACGATATTTCATATACCATTTTTAAACATTTTACGATATTTGCACATAATTTCAAGATATCTAAAGTGCATAACCATTTTACGATATGTGGAAAAATTATAATTTTTTTAAGATATATGGATAACCATTTTAGGATATTTCACAACGCATATAATTTTTTTTTAATTTTTAAACATTTTACGATATTTGCACATCATTTTACGATATATAAATAGAGTGGATGACAAATTTACGATATGGGGATAACATGTATAATATTTTTACGATATCGAAATAATGTGGATAAACCTTTAAAGGTATCTGGATAAACACAAAAAGATATCGGGATGTTATTTTTAAACATTTTACGATATTTGAATAAAGCGAAGGCCAAACTTACGATATGAGGATAAAATGGACAATATTTATACGACTGAATAATGGATGACGATATGAAAACAATGCGGATAACCATTTTACGATATTTGGACAACGTGGATAAACATAACAAGATATTATGATGTCATTGGCATCCTATGACTTTTTAAACTATTTCACGATAAATTAATAATCCGGATCACAATTTCGCAATATGTGGATAATATTTTTATGATATCGAGAGATCCGCAATTGAAAATATTTATTTTTCCATCGCTTTTTTAAATACATATTTTTTTAAATCATGATTTTAAAAATTGTTTTATATTTTTTTCCTAATCGTCGTAAATTTTACAAAATTTTGAAAAAAGAAGTCCTTAATTTTAAAATAAAAATTTTAGTCCACAATTTTCGTTTTTTTAAAGAATTGAAAATTTTCCAAATACCGTTTTTGAAAGAAAAATAAGTCCGGGAGTTATTTATTTGAAAAATTGAAAAATTCTATTTTTTCGAATTTTGCGACTTTCAAAATATTTAAAAAAAATGTGGATTTTAGCGAAAAAAAATTTAAAAAATCTTATTTATTTTTAAAAGTTTTTAAATATTTTTTCTTTAATTTTTTTTCGATTTCGATTTTTTTTTAAATCATACATTTTCCAAATACCCTTTTTTTAAAGAAAAATAAGTCTGACAGTTAGATATTTGAAAAGTATTAAAAAATTGGAAAAAAATATAAATTTTAGTCCACAATTTTCAATTCTTTTAAATCAAAAATTTTCCATATACCCTTTTTTAAAGAAATATTTTTTTTAATTTCGGATTTTTTTCAAAAAATTGTAGTTTTAATTTTTTTTTTTCACAAAATTTTCCCAATTCTATCATTTTTTCAGCTTTCTTAATTTTTTATTGTATTTTAATTTGGTCCTTCGATCCATGCTATAACAAAAAATATATTCCAAATTACTGCCTATTTTTAGGGTGGCAATAAATGATGACCATTTCCATCATCACTGTTGCTTTATGAATGACTTGATCAACCCAACAATGATGGACTGCCTTGTTTTTTTATTGGGTGTTATCTTATCTTTGCCGCCGATACATGATTCAACGTCACATTCTCAAACATATGTTTTTTATGTTCGGAAATTCAAATCAAAACATATGTTGTTGATATTGAAATTTATTTTCACTTCAAACATTCCATGAATTATGTATTAGAAATTATCCTTTTCTAGCGGATATGATGGAAGTTCTAGTAGGCTTTTTTCGTGATTCAATTGAGAAATGGGAATTTTTTTAATTAATGTTTTTTTTATGGAAACAATGTAGGCGAGGCTAAAAATAGCAATGTAAATGATCGAAAAAAGTCCATAGAGGAAGAATCTCATTCAAAATTGGTTGAATGAGATGAATACCAAATTGGTGCATTCTTTCGAAATTCGTGCACACTCACGTGAGATTTTTACAAGGAAAATATATTTTTTTAATTAAAAACATTATTGCGAAAGTTGAAAATTTGAAAAATGTTGAAAATTTAAAAAAAAAAATTTTAAATGTTAAAAATTTGTAAAAAAAAATTGAAAATTTTGAAAATTTTTTGACCCCAAAAAACTCAAATCTATTTAAAAATATTTTTATTTATATATATTTTTATATTTATATATATTTTTTACTCACCACCCTAATAAATAAACGCTAACATGATATTCTATAATCACCTTAGTCTCTAACATTTTAGTATCGACCGAAAACTGGAAAAATCTAAACACCAATTATTAATAAATAATTGCACTTAGATCGACCTCATATTGCCTTGTCAATCAGCCAGGGAACAGCTGATCGATTTCCCGCACTTCCACTGTTTCCCGTTATCGCCACGAAAACAAAACAAAAACGACATTAATTTAATCCACACTCCAATAATGACTGCTTACTCGCGATTAATTGAAATTAATAATAATGAGAGATTATTATGATTATTTTGTGAAAACAAAGAGCACGGGAGAGAGAGAGATTGCAGTTCCACTCATTTTTTAAGGGAATTATAGAAGAGAAAACTCAGTCTCTTATTTTGTATTGGGGAAATATTCAGTGGATTTGATATTGTCAGGGGATTTGATATTGCCGTAGGAAATCTCCGATTCAGCCTGGGCTGAAAAGGGGTTTCCATAGGAAATCTCCAATTCAGCCCGGGCTGAATAGGGGTTTCCATAGGAAATCTGCAATTCAGCCTGGGCTGAATAGGGGTTTCCATAGGAAATCTGCAATTCAGCCTGGGCTGAATAGGGGTTTCCATAGGAAATCTCCAATTCAGCCCGGGCTGAATAGGGGTTTCCATAGGATATCTGCAATTCAGCCTGGGCTGAATAGGGGTTTCCATAGGAAATCTCCAGTTCAGCCTGGCTGAATAGGGCTTTCCATAGGAAATTTCCAATTCAGCCTGGCTGAATAGGGCTTTCCATAGGAAATCTCCAATTCAGCCTGTTGTTATTGTTCCATTGTTGCTTTTGTTTCGCTGAGCTTTGTTGCCATTGTATCTCTTGTGTTTTATTAATTCTCTCTTCATTTGTGCGGTCTTTCTGAAGTGCAAAACTTTTATTTTCAAAATATTCATCGATAAGCACACACACAGAGACACACACACAGAGACACACACACATGCTCAGAGCCACAAAGCGCTGATGGCGGGCGGCACACGTTAAACGACAGCAAAAATCCACTCAATTTTTCAGTTGGTCTTGGACACTTTGACGTATTGGTTGTGTACTGGCGTTGTTTGTCTGTCGATTTGCTGTGTACGCCGTCTTGTTTTTCGTTTTCATATCCAGCAGCTCGCGATTAGAACACCAAGTTATGATTGCAGATCGGATAACACGCGATCGCTGATATACAAAAGTCGGTTGCTGTCGGGCGTTAACAAACTAGAATCTCGCTTCCGAATCAGGTGCTAAATGCAAATCAAAAGGCATTGTGACTTTAGGAGGTATCTAACCAAGATTTGACTGACTGACTGACCATCATCGTCTCCTTCTCCGCCGCTAAGCTTTGAAATCGTGCGCATCGCATCCATAAGCAAACAAAATCGCGTGTTTTTTCGGCTTTAACAGCTTTCCGTGTTGTTGCTGCTGTTATCGTTGTTGCAATTTAGTGTGAGCGCCTAGATAAATTAGCATGAAATACTAAAAAAACAACAGCATACAATTTTGACTAAAATTTGTGTTTGGTCTATGTGTGTGTGTGTGTGAGACATTTAATTGTGTGTGTGTGCGTGTATTTTATTCCATTTCAACTGGTATTATTATTATTTTTGTGTTAACATTCGTCTAAAGATTTTTTTTTTGGTAAAAAACTAGTTAGTCTGGGCTTAAAACAAAAGTTAAATAAAAAAACAGCAAAATTTTTTGACTTAAACAGTGGCGGTGAAAAGTGTGAATATATAAAAATATAAAATTCAAATAGAATTTTGGGAAACTTTAATTCAGAACAGCTGGATTAAGATTTCCATGGAAAGAAGATTTGCATTCTGAAGAGGTGTTTCCATGGGAAATCTCCGGCTCAGCCTGGCTGAAAAGGGGTTTCCATGGGAAATCTCCAATTCAGCCTGGCTGAATAGGGGTTTCCTTAGGATATCTTCAATTCTGCCTGGCTAAATAGGGGTTTTCTTAAAAATTCTCAAATTCAGCCTGGCTGAATAGGGGTTTTCTTAGAAAATCTCCAATTCAGCCTGGGCTAAATAGGGGTTTCCATAGGAAATCTCCAACTCAACCTGGCTGAATAGGCGTTTTCAAAGGAAATATTCTTTTCAGCCTGAGCTGAATAGGGGTTTCCATGGGAAATCTCCAATTCAGCCTGGCTGAATAGGGGTTTCCATAGAAAATCTCCAAATCAGCCAGCCTGAATAGTGGGTGTCTAAAAGAAATCTCCAATTCAGCCTGGCTGAATAAGGGTTTCCATAGGAAATATCCAATTCAGCCTGGTCTGAATATGGGGTTTCCTTATAGGAAATCTCAAATTCAGAATGGGCTGAATAGGGGTTTCTATAGGAAATCTCCAATTCAGCCTGGCTGAATAGGGGTTTCCATAGGAAATCTCCAATTCAGCCTGGCTGAATAGGGGTTTCCATAGGAATCTCCAATTCAGCCTGGCTGAGTAGGGGTTTCCATAGGAAATCTCCAATTCAGCCTGGCTGAATAGAAGTCTCCATAGGAGATCTTCAATTCAGCCTGGTTGAATAGAAGTCTCCATAGGAGATCTTTAATTCAGGCTGGCTGAATAGAAGTCTCCATAGGAGATCTTCAATTCAGCCTGGCTGAATAGAAGTCTCCGTAGGAGATCTTCAATTCAGCCTAGCTGAATAGAAGTCTTCATAGGAGATCTTCAATTCAGCCTGGCTGAATAGAAGTCTCCATAGGAGATCTTCAATTCAGCCTGGCTGAATAGAAGTCTCCATAGGAGATCTTCAATACAGCCTGGCTGAATAGAAGTCTTCATAGGAGATCTTCAATTCCGCCTGGCTGAATAGAAGTCTCCATGGGAGATCTTCAATTTAGCCTGGCTGAATAGAAGTCTCCAAAGGAGAACTTCAATTCTGCCTGGCTGAATAGAAGTCTCCAAAGGAGAACTTCAATTCAGCCTGGCTGAATAGAAGTCTCCATAGGAGATCTTCAATTCAGCCTGGCTGAATAGAAGTCTCCATAGGAGATCTTCAATTCAGCCTGGCTGAATAGAAGTCTCCATAGGAGATCTGCAATTCAGCCTGGCTGAATAGAAGTCTCCATAGGAGATCTTCAATTCAGCTTGGCTGAATAGAAGTCTCCATAGGAGATCTTCAATTCAGCTTGGCTGAATAGAAGTCTCCATAGGAGATCTTCAATTCAGCTTGGCTGAATAGAAGTCTCCATAGATCTTCAATTCAGCTTGGCTGAATAGAAGTCTCCATAGGAGATCTTCAATTCAGCTTGGCTGAATAGAAGTCTCTATAGGAGATCTTCAATTCAGTTCAGCCTGGCTGAATGGAAGTCTCCATAGGAGATCTTCAATTCAGTTCAGCCTGGCTGAATAGAATTCTCCATAGGAGATCTTCAATTCAGCCTGGGCTGAATAGAGGTTTCCATAGGAAACCCCAATTCAGCCTGGGCTAAATAGCAGCTTTCCTGTGGAGGCCACGAAAACTTTTGCCCTCTAGTGTACCTTTTGAAAATTGTTTTTGGCTATTTTTGTTTCTTGTCTTCAGGCCATACCGAAATTTATTGTTAGTAGCTGCTACTTTTTCGCCTTTTTAGACGTTATTTAATACTACCAAATTGGTTATCGGTCAGTACGATCATTCCAATACCATTGCCGTGCTCCCCCTTCCCCTTCCTATGATGCTAATCATGACTAGCTCCAATTTTGTTGTTGTTGATTTATTTATTTTATGATATTTACCTCAACAGTGTGTGTGAGGGTAGGTCGGCTAATCGTTGTTGTCAGTTTCAAGTCTTTCTCAAACAAATTGAAAAATGAAATGTTGCTAAATTTCGAATTAATTTCAAGTATTTGCCCATTTGGAGCCCATAAATGAGGGTTCGGGGTACTAGAATTGAAAGCTGTTACTTGACAGGCCAATATTTTTATTATTGAGCAATCTTTGAACCCTCAATTCAATTTGAAACTGGAATCCGAAGTCGGGCAGATACATGGAATTTTATTACGTTTCAGATTCTAAAATAATTATTGGTATTGAATTTAAATATCTGAAATTAATTAAATTCTAGATATTTATAGGAATGACCTCTTGATTTATTTTTATTTTGGTTTATCCCTCAAACCGGTTTTTTGTGGGAAATTTACAGATCGGACTGGCTGAATGGAAATTGGTTGGGATTTCCATAAAAAATCTTCTATGCAGCCAGGATGAATAGGGCTTTCCATAGGAAACCTTCAATACTTCTTGGCTGAATTGCAAATTCCGCTTAGTTAATTGCTTAAGAAAATTTCCACCTTTTTTTAGTTTAGCTCAGCTTTATTTTTCGTTCTACATTCTGTGCTTTATTTCCTGTATTTCTGCTGAGGCACTGCTGCAACATTCAACCTCAATTACTAAGCAGCTATTTAATGCTCCGTCGTATTTTTCTTTCTTTAAGAAACAAAGAAGAAAATCGTTTTAGTTTTGCCCTCAACCATTGCTGCTCGGTTTTATTTCAAAAACCCAAAGACGGACGTCACCTGGCTGCCTTAAAGTTCAAGTAAAGCAAAAGAAAATCCAGCGAGGGCTTACAGCGAGCGAGTGGAGTCGTATTGGTATCACGCTTTCTCTTTTTGGTGGTATTACAGCCGATGGTCATGGGGGCAATGTAAAGTAAATTAAAACAATGAAATCCATGACTACACCATACATCCGACCCTCCGTCGCCCACTTAGTTGGGTTGTTACTCTACCATTAAGCAATTAAAGTTGACATATTTTTCGTTCAGACACGGTCTGAGAGTCAGCTGTTGTGGCTCAAAGAAGTTTCCCTTTCGCGCGAGGAAATGATTGCCAGTGTTTCATTGCCAAAACGTTTCAAAGCAAACCAAGACCCACCAGCCAATGGAGCCTGAATTGAACCGCAATATTTGGACGTTCATTCATTCATTGCTGAGGCTTTACATGCACGCACCGGCTGGCTGGCTGGCTATTTTGTTGTTGTTTTCTTTTTCTTGTTGGCCACACAAACCCACTGAACTATATTGGTGGGCCAGGCACCGGGCCAACTGAAACGCCGTCACCTCGTCATCGTCTCCGTGGTGGTGGTGGTGGTACATTAACCATTTATGGTTAAAACAAACATGTTGCCCAACTGACCACAACTGACGTTATGTCTGACAGTCGTAGACCGAACTTCTGTGGAATGTCGAACATCGTAGAATGGCTCTAGTTGCTGTTGCAGACTTGGACTATGACAAAGTTTTTGTGTTTTTAGATTGCTAGCATGAGGTTGACACTCACACGTCCGTCACCATGGGAGGGCAGGAGGTTGAGTGATTTGTTGTAGTTGTTTTTGAGTGTAATTGGTTTTGACTGAATTATTCATGTGACAAACTTATTAACGTAATTTAGAAAAAACGCTTAGGTATTTCTGAAGAAATGAACAAAAACAACGACGGCAAAGGTTGAAAAATGAACTGGATTTCAATTTTGTCCGGTTGCATTAAAATTCCAAGAAGTCTAAGCGGAATTAGGTTTCCAATAAGAAATCTAAAATACAGATTTCTTATTGGAAGATCTTCTATGGAAGATCTTCAATTCAAAAGTCTCCATAGGTGATTAGAATTAATTAGAAGTCGCCAAAGGAAATTTAAATATAAGTCTCCAAAGAAGATCATAATAGAAATCCCCACAGGAGAACTTCAATTCAGCCTGGCTAAATAGAAGTCTCCATAAGGGAGCTTCAATTCAGCCTGGCTGAATAGAAGTCTCCATAGGAGAGATTCAATTCAGCCTGGCTGAATAGAAGTCTCCATTGGAGAGCTTCAATTCAGCCTGGCTGAATAGAAGTCTCCATTGGAGAGCTTCAATTCAGCCTGGCTGAATAGAAGTCTCCATTGGAGAGCTTCAAGTCAGCCTGGCTGAATAGAAGTCTCCTTAGGTGAGCTTCAAGTCAGCCTGGCTGAATAGAAGTCTCCATAGGTGAGCTTCAAGTCAGCCTGGCTGAATAGAAGTCTCGATAGGAGAGATTCAATTCAGCCTGGCTGAATAGAAGTCTCCATTGGAGAGCTTCAATTCAGCCTGGCTGAATAGAAGTCTCCAGAGGTGAGCTTCAACTCAGCCTGGCTGAATAGAAGTCTCCAGAGGGGAGCTTCAACTCAGCCTGGCTGAATAGAAGTCTCCAGAGGGGAGCTTCAACTCTGCTTGGCTGAATAGAAGTCTCCAGAGGTGAGCTTCAACTCAGCTTGGCTGAATAGAAGTCTCTATAACAGATCTTCAATTCAGCCTGGCTGAATAGAAGTCTCCATAGGTGAGCTTCAACTCAGCCTGGCTGAATAGAAGTCTCCAGAGTTGAGCATCAACTCAGCCTGACTGAATAGAAGTCTCCAGAGCTGAGCTTCAACTCAGCTTGGCTGAATAGAAGTCTCCAGAGGTGAGCTTCAACTCAGCCTGGCTGAATAGAAGTCTCCAGAGGTGAGCTTCAACTCAGCTTGGCTGAATAGAAGTCTCCATAGGAGATCATCAATTCAGCCTGGCTGAATAGAAGTCTCCATAGGAGATCTTCAATTCAGCCAGGCTGAATAGAAGTCTCTATAACAGATCTTCAATTCAGCCTGGCTGAATAGAAGTCTCCATAGGAGAGCTTCAATTCAGCCTGGCTGAATAGAAGTCTCCATAGGAGAGCTTCAATTCAGCCTGGCTGAATAGAAGTCTCCATAGGAGAGCTTCAATTCAGCCTGGCTGAATAGAAGTCTCCATAGGAGAGCTTCAATTCAGCCTGGCTGAATAGAAGTCTCCATAGGAGAGCTTCAATTCAGCCTGGCTGAATAGAAGTCTCCATAGGAGAGCTTCAATTCAGCCTGGCTGAATAGAAGTCTCCATAGGAGAGCTTCAATTCAGCCTGGCTGAATAGAAGTCTCCATAGGAGAGCTTCAATTCAGCCTGGCTGAATAGAAGTCTCCATAGGAGAGCTTCAATTCAGCCTGGCTGAATAGAAGTCTCCATAGGAGAGCTTCAATTCAGCCTGGCTGAATAGAAGTCTCCATAGGAGAGCTTCAATTCAGCCTGGCTGAATAGAAGTCTCCATAGGAGAGCTTCAATTCAGCCTGGCTGAATAGAAGTCTCCATAGGAGAGCTTCAATTCAGCCTGGCTGAATAGAAGTCTCCATAGGAGAGCTTCAATTCAGCCTGGCTGAATAGAAGTCTCCATAGGAGAGCTTCAATTCAGCCTGGCTGAATAGAAGTCTCCTTAGGAGAGCTTCAATTCAGCCTGGCTGAATAGAAGTCTCCATAGGAGAGCTTCAATTCAGCCTGGCTGAATAGAAGTCTCCATAGGAGAGCTTCAATTCAGCCTGGCTGAATAGAAGTCTCCGTAGGAGAGCTTCAATTCAGCCTGGCTGAATAGAAGTCTCCATAGGAGAGCTTCAATTCAGCCTGGCTGAATAGAAGTCTCCATAGGAGAGCTTCAATTCAGCCTGGCTGAATAGAAGTCTCCATAGGAGATCTTCAAAAAAGAGTCCATAGGAGATCTTCAATTGAGAAATCTCCATAAGATACCATGAATTCAGAAGTCTCCATTGGAGATCTTAAATTCAGAATATAATAGAAGTCTTCACAGGAGATCTTCGATTTAGAAATCTTCATAGGAGACCATCAAATTAAGAAGTCTCCATAGTAGACCTTCAATCAAGAAGTCTCCATAGAAGATCATATGATTATCTCCAAAGGCTCCATATTGTTGTCTCCAAGTCTCCAAAGGATACCTTCAATTCCAATTGGAAACTTCTGATTCAGCCCTTTTTTGTAGAATATAACCTCAACAATTATTTTTTTTTGGTTGTACTTGTTGTTGCTGTAGTTCTTTTGGATTCCTCAGGAATGTGGCCAACAAAATCTGTTGGCTTTGTTTACATCTTTGTTTCTTGTTGTTGTTGTTGCTGTTTTGCGGTGGCCAAGTTGTCTTACAACTATTACCAATGTTGTCAGAGATCAACTACTTTGTTTTGATTACTCATTTCGTTGTTGTTTTTGTTGTTGTTGCTGTCGTCTTTTTTTGCCAAAAACAACCAAAATTATTGGTATTTATGTCCAATAGCAACAACAACAAGTCTTGCGTTAATGTCCAACTGGGTATGGGTCGGTCGTCTGTTGGTTTTGGTATGACGACCACAACGACGACCACGACGACGAAGACTCTTTGGTTAGAGTTACGGAATGTTGGTATGTTTGGGGTTTTGTTGTTGTTGTTGGTGTTTTGATAAAACAGATCAAGGTTATGTTTACTTTACGCTGTTTATCAATTTTGTTTTGTTTTGTTGGTGTTGAAGAAGAGGAAGACGACACGGACATTAACCGGTCATGAAGCCAGCCAGTGGATCAAATCGAATAGTTGTTAATGGTTAACATCTTCGGGTGTGAACAGGTTGTTGACTAATGATGGTGTTGTTGTGATTTTGATAATAATGGGAAATATTGAATGGAAATTCCATTTGGTATTTAAAAATAGATTACTTCCCATTGAGTGTCGGTCTGGGGGGGGGGGGGACTTTGGACCTTACTTTGGAATTTCTGTCTTTCCTTGAAACTTAAATTCCCCCTCAATTCAATAAAATGTCTACCGTCCCTCCCTCCTTGACTTGTCTGTGGTTGATTGTTCATTACCATGATAATTGAAGGCACATGTATGCATTGGCTGGCTCGCTTCAGTGCCAGCCAATTGCGAATTGGTAGCAATGAGTCTCAGTTACGTTTTTGTACTTGACATTAATTTTTGGCCTACTGCGGGGAGAGAAAATGACTAGATTTCGAAATAATTCAAGGGAAATCTTTCATTAGTGGGGAGAAGTGAGGATCGAAGGTTTTCCAATTGGAGACCTGATTAAAAAATGATCTCTTGGTAGGTCTCTAAGAGAACATTCTTAAATTCAGCTGGGCTGAATAGACCAAAATAGCAAACATTTATGAGTTTTTGGTGGGGTAGGGGGTCAGTAACCCCGAAACTCTGAATTTTTATTTTTAACAAGAGGTTGCTCTTTGTAGATCTCCAACAGAAAAAAAAAATAAATTACACCGCAGATTTCCAATTTGAGATCTCTATTCAGTCCAAATCTGAATAAAGGTCTCTAAAAAAAATAATTTTGCTGGGCTGGCAAACATTTATGGTTTTTGGCGGAATAGAGAATTAATAGCCCCAAAACCCTGACCTTTTATTTGTCACAAGAGGGTGCTCTTTTTAGATCTCCAATAGAAAAAATTTAATTCAGCTGACCTCAGATGTCAATACGAGAACATCAATTCAGCCTGGTTTAAGTAGAGGGTTCCCTAATTCAGCTGGGCTGAATAGACCAAACTAGCAAACATTTATGAATTTTTGGCGGGATAGGGGGTCAGAAACCCCGAAACACTGACTTTTCTTGTCTCAAGAGGGCGCTCTTGGTAGATCTCCTCCAGAAAAATTGTATTTCAGCTGGTCTCAGATTTCAATAGGAGAACATTAATTCAGCCTGTTTTAAGTAGGGGTATCCCGAATTCAGCTGGGCTGAATATACCAAACTAGCAAACATTTTTGAGTTTTGGCGGGTTAGGATTTCAGTAACCCCGAAGCACTGACTTTATTTGTCTCAAGATGGAAGATCTACCAAGAGCACCATCTTGAGACAAATAAAGTCAGTGTTTCAGGGTTACTGACATTCTAACCCGCCAAAACTCAAAAATGCCAAACAGGAAAATTTTAATCCAGCTGGTCTGAGACTTCAATAGGAGAACATCAATTTAGCCCGGTCTAAGTAGGGGTTTCCCTAATTCAGCTGGGCTGAATAGACCCAACTAGCAATCATTTATGATTTTTTTGGCAGGATAGGGGGTCAGTGACCACGAACCACAGACTTTTCTTTTGTTTCAAGAGGCTGCTCTTTTTAGATTTTCAACAGAAAAATTTTAATTCAGCTGGTCTGAGATTTCAATAGGAGAACATCAGTTCAGCCTGGTCAGAACCCTCAAACACTGACCTTTCTTTTGTCTCAAGAAGGTGCTCTTTTTAGATCTCCAATAGAAACATTTTAATTCAGCTGGTCTGAGATTTCAATAGGAGAACATCAGTTCAGCCTGGTCAGAACCCTCAAACACTGACTTTTTTTGTCTCAAGAGGGTACTCATTTTAGATCTCCAACAGAAAAATTTTTTATTCCGTCTGAGATTTCAATAGGAAAACATCAATTCAGCTGGATTTAAATGGGTCTTTTTAGGAAAACTTCAATTCATTTTTCCCCATTTTCTTTAAAAAATCGAATTCGATCCTGATCCTACATTTTCTTTATTGCCTATGGTTTTTTCTTTTATTCAATATTTCATTCCATGTTATTAAAAATTTTCCGGATAATTAAATATTCTACTTCATTTGCGTTGTGTTTATTTGATTTATTCAAATCAAAACAGAGAATATATCAGAACTTATAGTATAGTGTCATTTTTGCTCCGGCACCTGCTATATTTTCCATTCCGATTATTTATTTTACCTTTGTTTGCTTTGTAGAAATATGCAACAGCTCAGGCATTGTGTCATGACTCAGCATTTTGAAAAATGAAAATATTGTTTTCCTATAAAAAAATATATTAAACGAATGATCGGAAGCGAAACCCCTGCGATTTTCCTTCCCCGTGGGGTCTGTTCTGAAAATCAATCAAGCGTATAACTGACTTTGTCTTTTTTAATGAAAGCGGAAAACCCGGAAAGCTTATGCGCATAAATATGCGAGGTCCAAGGAATACCTGCTGCTAAGGGTTCGATCACATTTCCCAATTGCTGCTATTCCCGTTGCGATCGTTTCAATTTCCATAAATTCTCCCCATTGAAATTTAAAGCTTTCATTTGAATTTCGAATGACCATTTCACCAAACATTTCTGAATTTCTCAGGGGGATAGTAGAGGTCATTAAACCCTTAAAAACCTGACATTTTATTTCTCGCAAGAGGGTGCTCCGAGAACGGGATGCCATGATGAACTCCTTTAAAGATTCCAAGTGTATTGGATTTTTCTTTTGGATATGTTAAACAATAACGGTTGTAGATATTTTGCAGAATTTCAAATAGTCCCTCCCCTCCCTCTACCAAAGCGTAAGAAAAAGTAGAAGCAGAAGCGACGAAGTCGAAGTCACACAACTCGCACACACTCAGACAAACCTCCAAAACCATACCGGAACTGCCTGCTGTATGCCAACCGAATGTAGTGTGGAGGCTATTGACGCCGCTCTACGTTGAGGTTGTTATTGTTGTTGTTGGGGGAATTGGTTTTGGGTCTTCTTGTTGTGATTTTTTCGCGGTCAAAGCAATGGCATAATCGATTAAATGATTTCACAAACACACAGACACACACCGCCTTGTGATGGGTGTATGTGTGTGTGTGTGTGCGATTGTTAGTTTGCCAACCCAATCATTGTATAATATTTGTTTAATATGTAATTAACGCTTTTTAATCTTCTTGGTTAATAAAAAAGAGGCTATTAATTTCATGCGACGAAAAAAAAAAACAAGGTATAAATGGAAATACGAAATATTTTGAATGAGGCATTTCCAGGGAGATCTTCAATTTCTCAGAGCTAAAGGGAAGTCTCCAAAGGAGATCTTCAATTTCTCAAGGCAGAATGGAGGTCTCCAAAGGAGATCTTTAATTCCTCAGAGCGGAATGAAAGTCTCCAAATCAGATTTTCAATTTCGCCTGGTTGGATACAAGTCTCCAAAGGAGACCTTCAATTCAGCCCGGCTGAACAGAAGTCTCCAAAGTAGATTTTCAAGTCCACCCGGTTGAATAGAAGTCTCCAAAGAAGATCTCTCGGCTGAATAAAAGTCTTCAACGGGGATCTCCTATTCAGCCTGGCTGAATAAAAGTCTCCAAACGAGATCTCCTATTCACCCCGGCTGAATAGAAGTCCCCAAACGAGATCTCCTATTCACCCCGGCTGAATATAAGTCTCCAAAGAAGATCTCCTATTCAGCCTGGCTGAATAGAAGTCTCCAAAGCAGATTTTCAGTTCCACCCGGTTAAATAGAAGTCTCCAAAGGAGATCTCCTATTCAGCCCGGCTGAATATAAGTCCCCAAATAAGATCTCCTATTCAGCCTGGCTGAATATAAGTCCCCAAATAAGATCTCCTATTCAGCCCGGCTAAATAGAAGTTTCCAAAGGGGTCTCCTATTCAGCCTGGCTGAATAGAAGTCTCAAAAGGAGATCTCCTATTCAGCCTGGCTGAATAGAAGTCTCCAAAGGATATCTCCTATTCAGCCTGGCTGAATAGAAGTCTCCAAAGGGGATCTCTTATTCAGCCTGGCTGAATAGAAGTCTCCAAACGAGATCTCCTATTCACTCCGGCTGAATAGAAGTCTTCAAAGGAGATCTCCTATTCAGCCTGGCTCAGCCTGACTGAATAGAAATCTCCAAAGAAGATCTCCTATTCAGCCTGGCTGAATATAAGTCATAGAATTCAGCCTAGCTGAATAGAAGTCTCCAATGGAGATCTCTTATTTAGCCTGGCTGAATAAAAATCTCCAAATGTGATCTCCTATTCAGCCTGGCTGTATATAAGTCTCCAAAAGATATCTCCTATGCAGCCCTGCTGAATAGAAGTCTCCAAAAGAAATCTCTTATTCAGCCCGGCTGAACAAAGTCTCTAAAGCAGATTTTCAATTCCACCCGGTTAAATAGAAGTCTTCAAAGGAGATCTCCTATATACCCCGGCTGAATAAAAGTCTCCAAAAGTGATCTCCTATGCAGTCCGGTTGAATAGAAGTTTTCAAAGGAAACGTTCCAAAAGAAAATCGCAATTCAGCCTGGGCTGAATGGGGTCCTCCATGGGAAAACGTCAATTTTTCCTGAGAAAAATTTAATCCAGTCAGGCTGAACAAGGTTCGTAGTTGCCTGCTTAGTCATTCCACCTTGTTAACTTAATTAACGGCCGTTAGTATGTTAATTACTGTGCCGCATAGTCGGAATTTTAATTTGTTTGCATTTACATTGTTTGCCCAGACTTAAAGCATTAATAATTTTTTTCACACACACAACAAAAAACAAAAGCTAACCATAAAATAAATATAGCTCACGTTTCATTTAAAACAAATACAATGTGAATGATAATAATATTCTATGGAAAAAAATCTAGGTTCCCGTTTCTAACCAAAAAAAATATAAAAAATATACCCAAGTGCTAATGACAACAAATTGTAAAAAGTCGTAAGAAAATATAAAAATAATTATTCCGATAGAATCTGACGTCAAATTTAAAAAAAAATATTTAAAGACCTTTAAAACATGGCCTGCCTATCGGATATTGATCTGGCCACCCTGCACCGCAGCCGTTTGGAGGAACGTTTCAATTATAAATTGTCATTTCAACAACCCCATCACATTTATGAGGGGGGTGGTGGTGGTGGTGGTTACAGTCCCCGGCGACCATGTTTGCCCGCCAGCATGATGCCCAACAATGTTGGTGGCTGCATAAAATCTACAAATCTGGAAGACCTAAATGGCCATTGTGCCATGGATGATTTGACAAAAAAATTAAATCGTTTGAAATTTTTAAATAAGCAAAAATTACTGCAACGTGGCGAATCATCATCGAGTTTGGAAGAGGAGGAGGACTATAATTATTTCTCCTCCACAACAAGGCGACGACGTTCCGGAACATGGCCGTAAGTAGTGTTGGAAAATATCGAAACGATAATAAAACAAAAAAAATTAAAATAAAAAATAGTGACATTTAGACATTTTCTCTTGAAAATTGAAAAAAATTAAAAGAAAACTTACAGGGTGAGATGAAAAAACTGCAACAAAGTCAAAGGCCATAATTTTTACATTTTTTTTAGAAATTTTATTGAATGAAAGCAGGGAGAACGGCTGAAGTTCCTTTAAAAAAAAAAACAAAAAAATGGCCATTGAATATTTTTAACGCTCCAGATATCGGACAATGTATACAGGGTGAGATAAAAAGGTGCAACAAAATCAAACGCCATAATTTTTACTTTTTTTTAATTTTATTGAGTGAAAGCCAAAAATGTTGGAAATAGCATCAAATTTTAGAATAAGTTTAGATTTGTCCAAATTGGTCACCTTCGGCACGAATTATGGCTTTCAAACGGCCAATGAAACCGTCACACGCTGCCCGAATGTTGCTCTGCGATATTTTAGCCCATTCCCGGCGGAGCGCTTGCTTGAGGCGATCGAGACTTTGGTATTTTTTAGTGCCAACCTTGCTTTCCAAAATGCTCCAGACACAATAGTTCAACGGATTGGTATCCTGAGATTTTGTTGGTGGCCATTGTGCGCTGGAAATGAAGTGAGGAACCTCATTTTGTAACCATTCTTGGGTGGCGCGTGCTGAGTGCGATGGTGCTGGGCCCTGTTGGAATGTCCAAGGTCTGCCGCCAAAATGTTTGCTTGTCCAAGTCTTTAATACACCCTCCAGAATATTTTCGCTTTAATATTGCGCATTTATTCTGATGCCACGGTCGATTAATACGAGCGTAGAGCGACCATCGGTTGTTATGGCGGCCCACACCATTACCATGGCCGGCGCTTGAGTTCTGGTGGCCAAACGAAGGTGCGCATTTTCAGCTGACCTCTTTGGCAAGTAAACACTGTCATTTTGTTTGTTTACAAACGGCAGGACAACGAATGTTTTCCCATCGAAGAAAACAAACTTCGGCTGATCACCACTTTCGGCCAAGCGAAGCAACTCTTTAGCTCTTTTGAGTCTATTTTCATTCTGTTGCGGCGGTGTAAGTTCTTGAACTTTTTGGAATTTCAATGGTTTTACCCCGAGCTCATTTTTCCATATTTGCCGAATGAAATATTGCGATATGTTCAGCTCACGAGCCATTTTTTCGACCACGGCGACGCGGGTTTCGATCAAGAGATTGGCTGAATGGAAGTCTCCAAAGGAGATCTTCAATTCCTCAGGGCTGAATGGAAGTCTCCAAAGGAGATCTTCAATTCCTCAGAGCGGAATGACAGTCGCCAAAGCAGATTTTCAGTTTTGCCCGGTTGAATAGAAGTCTCCAAAGGAGATCTCCCATTCGTACCGGATGAATAGAAGTCTCCAAAGGAGATATCCTATTCAGTCCGGCTGAAGAAAAGTCTCCAAAGAAGATCTCTTATTCAGCCCGAGTGAACAGATGTCTCCAAAGCAGATTTTCAATTCTACCAAATTCAATAGATGTCTACATAGGAAATCTCCTAGAAGTCTCCAAAGGAGATCTCCTTGGTGTAAGTTCTTGCACTTTTTGCAATTTCAATGGCCTTACCCCGAGCTCAATTTTCAATATTTACCGAATGGAATATTGTGATATGTTCAGCTCACGAGCCATTTTTCGGCCACTGCGACGCGGATTTCGTTCAAATCGCTTCTTTACTTTTCTTCGAACCATTTCTGCTGAGGTTGCAGTTTTTTTCTTCCGTCCACTTCCTTGACGTTGGGCTACGCTACCAGTATCACCACTTTCGGCCAAGCGCAGCAACTCTTTAGCTCTTTTGAGTCTATTTTCTTTCTGTTGCGGCGGTGTAAGTTCTTGCACTTTTTGGAATTTCAATGGCCTTACCCCGAGCTCAATTTTCAATATTTGCCGAATGGAATATTGCAATATGTTCAACTCATGAGCCATTTTTCGGCCACTGCGACGCGGGTTTCGATCTCTGCTGATGTTGCCGTTGTTTTCTTCCTTGACGTCGGGCTACGCTTCGAGTATCACGGTAACGACGATAGTACGAGACACAAAAGATTTATTCACATTTAAATGCTGGAGTGCTCTAAAGATAGCCATTTGTGGTTTTCCAGCCAAATATAAAGAAATCACTCTATCGCGCTTGAATTCCAATGCGTATAACTTTTTTTCTTGAAAATTCCCACCAAAATGCTTTCGTAGGATTGTAAAAAATATAATGAGCTGTCACTGAAATAATTTTAACAGCTGTCGGACGAATGGCTTAGAAATGACAGCAGTTTTTTTTAGTTTTTTCATCTCACCCTGTATATTTAACCGATCTAAATTTTAGATTTCCAATGGAAACTGCCATTTTGCCAGGCCAAATTGAGTACTTCCTAGGGAAACCATTATTCAGTCAAAGGGGCTAGATTAGGAAAACCCCCATTCAAACGTGCTTAATTGTGGAAAACCCCATTCAGCCAGGCTGAATTAAGGATTTCCTTCATAAACCCCCATTCAGCCAGATTGAATTGAGAATTTCCTTGTGTCAAACTTCCCCGGCAATAAATCACCTGTTTGAATGTTTACAAACATAAACATGTCATGAATATTCTCCGAAAAAAAGCTTTTGCTCAAAACTAAAGCTTTTTTTCTCTTTTTTAAATGGTGTTTGTTAGTTGGTCTCTACTTCTCTTCCTCTCTCTCACTCTCTCTGTCTCTTAATAAATTAGTAAACCTGAAAACCCGTTATTATACACTCACAAAAATTCATCCATCATTACTAACCTAGACAACATATGGCAAGGAATTTTTTAAATAATTTATAAATAACCTATCATTAATAACAAATCTCGAAAAAAAAGCTCCACGACATTTTAAGAATTTTAAATAACTTGAAAACAAACAACATTTTTGGGATTTACTTTTGAGTTGTTTTCGATATTCTTTTTGTTTTTTTTTTTTTTTGTTTCTTTTTTGGTTTCTGCAACTCATCATCATCTTTGGCAGGCGAGTAGAATATCAAAACTATTTGGTACCAGTTTGTATATGGTGCCAGTTAGCCAGTAGCAAGAAGCTGGCAGCTGAACAATAAACAAAAAGAATTAAAAAAAAAAACAAAATAACAACAAATTTGTTAAAGACTTGTTTTAAGAGTCTTGTTTATGTTTTCTTGACGTTTTTTTTTTTTGAAACCTTTGTTATGTTGATTATATTTTTTTTTTTTATTTTTTTAATTATGTGAATCGGTTTGAAGCGGTTCACTGCCATGGAAGATAATGAGTCTCTAGCAAATTCTTTAAAAATTTAAAAATTTGGAAATTTATTTTTTTTTAATGTTGTAAACAAATGTAATTAATTTTGATTTAATCTTCTGATGTCGGAGAAAAAAATTTGAGCCAAAAAAAAAATTTAGATTAACATAAAATTCTAATGAAAAATACAGGGTGAGTTGCAAAAAACTGCAACCAACTTCAAACTGTTGTCATTTTTAAGACACTCATCCGACATCTGTTAGAATTATTCCAGTGACAGCTCATTATATTGTTTACAAGCCTACAAAAGCATTTTGGTGAGAATTTTCCAGAAAAAAAAAAAAACTTATTCGTGATGGAATTCAAGCGTGATAGGGCATTTTCTTTATATTTGGCTGGAAAATCACAAGTGGCTATCGTAGGAGCACTCCAGCATTTCAATGTGAATAAATCATTTGTGTCTCGTACCATCGCTCGTTACCCTGGTGATACTGGTAGCTTAGCCCGACATATGTCAAGGAAGTGGACGGTTAAAACAGCAACATCAGCAGAAATTGGTTCGAAAAGTAAAAAAGCGTCTTGATCGAAACCCGCGTCACAGTGGCCGAAAAAATGGCTCGTGAACTGAACATATCGCAATATTCCATTCGGCAAATATTGAAAAATGAGCTCTGGGTAAGGCCATTGAAATTTCAAAAAGTGCAAGAACTTACACAAAGGAGGCCTAAATAACAAATATCGGGATTCCAGTCTTATTCTTTCACCCAATACCAAATTTAGTGCCATTTAGTAGTTTTCGTACAAATATAGGTCGCTTTCCCAAAACCACCCCCATATCTTAACCACAGACACCAACAGCTACCTACATAACAAATTTTATGGATTCTAACCTAAATTCCTTTACCCAATACCAAATTTAGGGCCATTTAGCAGTTTTCGTACAAATATAGGAAGCATTTTCGAAAAATAAAGAAGCGACTTGATTGAAACCCTCGTCGCAGTGGCCGAAAAATGGCTCGTGAGCTGAACATTTCGCAATATTCCATTTGGCAAATATTGAAACAAGAGCTCGGGGTAGAGCCATTGAAATTTTAAAAAGGTGCAAGAACTTACACCGCAACAGAAATAAAATAGACTCAAAAGTGCTAAAGGGTTGCTTCGCTTGGTCGAAACTGATGATCTGCCGAATTTGCTTTTCTCCGATGAGAAAACATTCGTTGTCCAGCAGTTTGTAAACAAACAAAATAACCGTGTTTACCTGCCAAAGAGGTCAGCTGAAAATTTGCACCTTCGGTTGGCCACCAGAACTCAAGCGCCTGCCATGGGGATGGTGTGCGCAGCCATAATAGCCAATGGTCGCTCTCCTCTCGTATTAATGGACCGTGGCATAAGAATAAATGCTGAATATTATCACGAAAATATTCTGGAGGGTGTTTTAAAGCCTTGGGCACGCAAACATTTTGGCCGCAGACCTTGGACATTCCAACAGAACTCAGCCACATCGCACTTAGCACGCGCCACCCTAGAATGGTTACAAAATGAGGTTTCTCGCATCATTTCCAACGCACAATGACCACCAAAATCTCTGGTACCTATTGTGTCTGGAGTATTTTGGAAAGCAAGGTTGGCACTAAAAAATATCAAAATGTTGATCACTTCAAGCAAGCGCTTCGCCGGGTATGGGCCAAAATACCGCAGAGCAACATTCGGGTAGCGTGTGACGGTTTCATTGGCGTTTGAAGGCTATAATTCGTGCCAAAGTTGACCAATTCGAACAAATCTAAACTTATTCTAAAATTTGATGATTTTTCCGATATTTTTTGGTTTCATTCAATAAAATTTCAAAAAAAAATGGCTTTTGACTTTGGGCCAAAATACCGCAGAGCAACATTCGGACAGTGTGTGACGGTTTCATTGGCCGTTTGATGGCCATAATTCGTGCCAAAGGTGACCAATTCGAAAAAATCTTAACTTAATTTTAAATTTGATGCTATTTCCGAAATTTTTTGCTTTCATTCAATAAAATTTCAAAAAAAAATATTAAAAATTATGGCATTTGACTTTGGGCCAAAATACCGCAGAGCAACATTCGGGCAGCGTGTGACGGTTTCATAATTCGTGGCAAAGGTGATCAATTCGAACAAATCTAAACTTATTCTAAATTTTGATGCTATTTCCGACATTTTTTGTTTTCATTCAAAAAAATTAAAAAAAAAAAAATCAAAAAATGATGGCATTCGACTTTGTTGCAGTTTTTTACCTCACCCTGTATTATTTTAATGTTGTAAACAAAATTAATTAATTTTGGTTTAAGCTTCTGGTATGCAAGTTCGGAGCCAAACAAATCTTTAGATTAACATAAAATTTGAATGAAAAATAAAAACCCCCAAAGGGCAGCCAGCTTTCTTCCTTTTCGTCATTTTGCATTAAATGCTGCATTAAATGGAAGTTTAAAACACCGCCAAACCATTGGAAAAATACTTGCAAATCAATGTCAAAAGGAGAGGGAAGTATACACCATGAATTGCATACAAAATGTTTTGGAATTGATTAAATTCCCTTTTATTTTTGGTTCTCCATTCCATCTCTACACGTGCTATTCTTCAAGATTCAGTGTCACTGAAAAGTTCTTTTTTTTTTCCATATATTTGCTTAATTTAAAGTCTAAAAATTAAGTATTTTATTTTGCAAAGTCATTGATTAGGGATGACAATTCGAAAAACTTTTCATAAAAAATTTGAAAATTTTTCCAGGCTGAATTGAAAATTTCCTATGGAAACCCCAAATTTAGCCCAGGCTGAATTGAAATTTTTCTATGGAAACCCCAAATTCAGCCCAGGAAATTGAAAATTTCCTATGGAAATCAGTCCCCATTCAGCCCAAGCTAAATTGAAAATTTCCTATGGAAATCCCCACCTTTTTGAAATCTTAAAATTGAGCGGTCATTTTTAAAATCTCCAATCTTGGGACATTTTCCTAATCCCATTCCCCATTTGTTTCCCTTTCCCTAACCTAATCTATTGTATTTAATTTGAAAATATAATTAATTCTACTTAATATTGTCACTTTATAAATATATGCGTATATATGTATGTGTATATATAGACAAGGTACTCACTTCACTGATCGAGCGACCAACCGACCGACCGCTAAGAACCGAACATCGAACACAATTATCAAAATTGTTTTTGTTGCTCTTACACCTTAAGGCGTTCGTTCCAAAATGGAAATATCAGAGGTTTAGTGGTTTCAAAACACTTCAAAAGTTCAGTACACTACCGATAACGCTTAGACACGCCACAAATATATGTGAACATATTTCCAAAAATATTAATAAATAAAAAATAACGTGTTATTGTGCCGAAAATATTCCAAAAAAATAACAACATTTTGTGATTATAAATTTTTGGGGGAAAATTTAGAAATTTTCCAGAATATTTTTTTTTGTGATTTAAAATTACAGAAATTATATAAAAATAGATAATATAAAATTATTTCATAAAAAATGTGTTAAGAAGGTAAAAAATGAAAAATTCCAAAATTTTGGAAAAAATTATGACCAAAAAAAAAATCCAAAATAGGAAGCAACTCTTTTTTTTGAATAACTGAGTAAAACGCTTGGAAAATATATTAGACAAATTAAAAAAAAATAATAAATAAAATTTTAGCGTAGACAGTGAAACAAGACTGTTGCTTTCCCGAATAAAATATTTCCCTGAATATTTCCCAGACGATATATTTGAAAAAAAAAAAATTATAAAAAATTATTATTATAAAAAAAATTATAAAAATAAAACACTGATGTTTCAATTGACCTCAAGCCAAACTAAAATTTATTAAGAAATAAAAGAAATATTAAAAAAGTATTAAAAAATAAATAATTATTAGTGAGACGCTACCTTGGCTCGAACCGAATGTGATGAACTATTTTTTTTTTTATTTATTTTTTTTTTTGAACTCAACACCTGTATATTGCACCTACCCTATTGTACTGGAAATAATTATTATCGATACTCAGTCCAGGTCAGAAAATTAATTAACCAATAATTATTATTCTTACGTCAATCCGGATCAGCATTATTATTTATTTTTTTTTCTTTTAATTATTTTACGACAATAAAACTGTCGGAATAAATTTATATTAAATTTTTTTAAAAAATATTCCCAACATGCCATTTAAAAAAATTAAACTTTGCACCTTGTATTTGTATCCAACTCTAAGGGGAGAGAATATAATTGGGAATTAATTTTCGAAAGATAATAGCCTTAAATCCCTTCTTAATTCCTATACCCTTCACCAGACATAAAATGGGGCGCTCTTGCTCGAATTCGAATGAGTTTCACTCCTTGTTCAAATTCAAGCGAGTTTGGGAATTCACAGACTATTTTTACATCAGTTACTTTCCAAATGGTGGAGGGTACTAAAAAGGTCGGTCCGGCCAATCGTAAATATTTCAATATTTGTTTTTATTTAAATCAGTGATTTTATAAATATTTTTTTTAGTCGTGAAGTTTAGAAATATTTTCAACACAACCTGAGATTTTTTTGTTCATGGATCAGAATGTTAGAGCTGCTTGTGGTGGTCAATCAGGATTTTATGATTTTCGGAAATTTTGTTTAGGGAATAAAAAATCCCGTTTTGATGGATTTTCAGAGAATTATAATAGTCGATTTGGTTGAAGAGCAGACGTGGCGCCCAACGTTTCAAACAGTGTCGAATGTTAGATATTTTTATATTTTTCCCAGAAGATTGATTAAATATTCCTAAAATGTCATTAAAACACCTTTGCACCTTGTATTTGTATATCCGCCCCTAGGAGGAGAGAATATAATTTGGAATTATTTTTCGAAAGATTATTGTCTTAAATCCATGTGGATTTTTGTTTAAGTCGTGGATTTTATAAATCTATATTTTTTTTTAATTCGTGAGGTTTGAAATATTTTATCATGGATTTTATAAGACCTATCAATGCTAATATTTGAAATATTATCGAAACTATGTTGATGGATCAGAATGATAGAGCTGCTTGTGGTGGATAATCAGGACTAATATTTTTTAGATTTTCGGAGGTTTTGTTTAGGAAATAAAAAATCTTGATTTTATGGATTTTTGGAGAATTATACTCGTCAATTTGGTGGAAGAACAATCGTGGCGCCCAACGTTTCAAACTGTGAAGGATGTTAGATTTCTCTATATATCTCCCAGAAGATTGTTTGGCCGTATCGAATTCGTTCAATATATAAATGGATACCATGACTGTTCTGCTACTCGATCTGTTCTGGTTCAATTTTTGACTATAACTGCTACAAATTCTCTGCGTCGTCAGCTTCTTAAGAAACCCCGTTTAACGTGTTCAAACTCTAGATTTTCGTTTGATATAGCTCCACCTTTTCTTTGAGAAACCGACCAATCACAAATAAAAATTCCGGATAAATTTTTAATCCTCCACCTTATTTTCTCTTAAAAAATAATTCCGAGGAAGATAAGTTAAATTTTTCTCCTGAAACTAATGAGATTTGCAAAAAAAATCGAAAATGTTCTAACGAAAATCAACCTCGTTACATATACCCAAAAAATGTTATTGGTTTTTATACCCTCCATCTTGAAAAGGAGGGTTATTAACTTTGTCATTCCGTTTGTAACATCCTCGCTCCGGTGGCGGAACATTGAATATCTAACGTACCAACCCATATTCGATATTTTGATAATCCTAGTCACATTTACCCACGTTTTTTTTTTTTTAAATTGAATTGTGTTTTCACACTTTTATGTTGCTTCATAGACTTATCAACATCCTAATCATATATTCGCATCCTAATATTGAAAAATTAGTTGGTTTAAGTTGCTTAATTTAAAAAAAAAACAAAAGCACTTCAAATTTTGCAGCAATTTATGCAACAAATAGGGTACACAAGTTACGAAAAAGACCCATTCGCGTTGCCATCTTCCCTTATTATTTTTCCTTAATTTTTCATGATTGCAGCAATTGTTTCTACAGAAAAATGCTTTCCTTAAGAATTCATCCCGGATATTCATGTTTGTATTGTATTGTGGACTTTTATCTAGTTTTTGACCCCTTTTTAATTTATTTGAAACAGTTTTTGCATTAAATTCGCTGACGCAACACTTCTATTGTTTAGCTGACAATCAAAATCCGTTCCCTATGCTAATTTTCGGTCTTTTTTAATTCGATACCAATTTTCTTTGCATGTAATTTGATTAGCCCCCATATACACGGTGAGTTGTTTTATGTTTTACCCTGGCGAATTTGTAATTAGGTCACGTAGCGGTTGGCCCGAGGATGATCAGTCTTTTTAATTCATACATTTTGTTCATTACTTTTTGGTTTGTTTGTTTTTTTTTCTCCCAATACTCATGATAATTTATCTTTGTCCAATTGGCAAGTGTTGAAGTCTTGATTTCAAACACAATCTATATAGATCAGTAAACCTGTCAGACAGGCAATCTAAGCAAATGCCCTGTTTTGCCAAAAAAAGAAAAAAAATCTACAAATCATTCATAGCAAAAGTAATTTAAAAATAAATCGATTATTGCCCAATAAAGGCAATCAAACAACAAAATGTTCACAACTCACTAATCTATCATTACAGCCCCAAGACAATACCACCCGGCCCATTGTTGACTTGATATTTTAGATATTTGCCCAGAGTGTGACAAGAGATAAACTCAATTACCAATTATTTATGGTGTCGAATAACGCCCAGGTTTTATTTTTTGCTCTCTATTAATTACCCTCAGCTATTGTTTTGGAGTTGTCGACAGCAGCCACAATAACAATAGTTTTAAAAATTTCATTCAAAATGCAAAGCAATTGTCTATTGAAATATTGATATTGTCTATTGACGGCTATTGTTTTGTTTTCTTCTCACCATTGGCTACTACTTGGTACTCCACTCTATTTGTTCTCCCTCTCTCTTTCTCTGACGCTCATGCACTTGAAAATTATGTCAAGTCATTCGGAAGTGTTATACAAATCAGTTATTGGAGACAAACGCGATTGGTATCTAAGGTTAACGAGGGGGGATAATTTATGAATGTGGGAAATGCACGAAATATGGAAAACATTCTTAAATATATAAATAAAAAAACATACCCAGACCTATCCAAAAAAATGAAATGTATAAAAAATAAACGATTTTAAAGAAGAAAAATCAAAATAAAAATCGAATTACGATATTCTCAATTTAAATTATCTCAATAATTTAAATTATGCAGTCTTTAATTATAATTTGCGAGTATGGCAACGCTGATGAGTGTTTTTCATACCTTGTGTATCCTATTTAACAGTAATGGGTCTTTTTCGTACCTTGTGTGCCCTGTTTGGCGTGCAAATTTTAAGTCCTTTTGTTATTTTTTATAACATTGAAATATATAACAAATCTACGACTTAAAAGAAGAAAAAACAAAATAAAAATCTTATTAGGATATTCTCAATGTTTTATTATGCAGTCTTTTAAATTATTTTTACATTTTGTTTCCAAAATTGAACTAAAAAAGCGGCCGAAAAACGTTGGAGAAATTGGTCGTGCAGGATTAAATTTTCAAACGTCTATATTGCTCCATAGACTTACCAACACCCGACG
Organism: Musca domestica; assembly: GCF_030504385.1. NCBI lineage: Eukaryota > Metazoa > Arthropoda > Insecta > Diptera > Muscidae > Musca > Musca domestica. The sequence goes on along the minus strand of NW_026712360.1, from coordinate 5,021,295 downwards.
CATATATTGGAATCATAAAATTGAAATTAATTGGTTTAAGTTGCTTAATTTTTATACAAAATAAGAGAACTTTAGATTTGGCACCAATTTATGCATCATAGGTTACACAAGGTACGAAAAAGACGCATTCGCGTTGCCATCTTCTCTAATATTTTTTTATCTCAATTATTCATAATTGGATAATTTTTCCCTTGAGTAAAATTATATACGTTGGAATGGAATTCCACCTGGATATTCATGATGGAATGAATTTTGAATCGTGGATTTTTATTAATTTTTTGGGATTGTGTAATCTCAAAAAAATGTATTTTTAGAAAAATCACGATCTAAAACATTTTTTACGGAAATGTACATTCGTGGATTTTCGTAAATGATTTTTAAAAATCACATGTTTTTCCCCAAAATTATTACACCAGCCCCTTGCAGTTTATTTTTTGTGTCTGAGAACACTTTAAATCGACATGCAAAGCGTTGCCAATGTTTGTTTTTTTTTTTTTAAATATTTGAACTGACAATCTTTCAAACTGCCGGCAACATGACGTTTTGTCATCTGAATCTCTCTCACCTCTCTATAGACAATATCAATAAAAACAATAAAATTTACTCTCGCATCATCATTTCTGTTCAAACATCCAATGTTTGGGTTAAACGCAATGGATCTTTTACGCTTGAATTTTGTAAGCGTGTTTACGACGATATTGAAGTCCAACTAAAGCTTTATGGTCAACACAGATAACTGTGGGTTACCAGTGTTAATATAACCTTCGATCATAGCACATACACGGTTGCTGACGACGGAACTTGGAGTTGTGACGCATAAATTTACGGTCGAACGTAGTTTAGATCTGATCGTAGGCCTACGAGTGCCTGTTTTAAGATATAAAATAAAATAAATAAATAATAAAACTGATTTTTAACGAACAGAATTTCAAGTGGTTTTTGTCACTTTACAAAAAATAAAATAAATGAAAATAAATGAAATGGAAATTAAATTCTGAAATTTCAATAAATGCCCATTTTCATTCTGTGTATACCCCTCTCCGCTTCTTCTCGTTCCTTTTTTGTGTGTTCGAAAATTTCCTCCAACAACAAGTTCAACCACTTTGATTTGTTTATGTGCGAATGTCAGACGGAAAAGCTAAAAACAACAACAAAAAATCAATATTTTTTTATTGTCTCCCCTCCAACTTTGTGAATTTCAATTTCATAAATATCAGTTACAACAAAAAATAAAACATTGAAATATAAAAAAATAATAAACATCATCGCCAAGCAGGTGTTCAACAAAAACCTGTTGTCAAAATTTAAAAATCGAAAAAAAAAATAATTTCAATAATTCTTAAAACCCATCATCATCATGTTACCCAGTAATAAAAATGGCCATAACCACCTGTTCCCCGAACACCTACAGTGTCTAGAGGAACAAAAATTAGTGTCATCATCAAAAAATGGTGTCATTTTTGAAACGGAATTGAAAAATTCTGCCACCCAAGCCATGGAAAATCTGTCATTGATGGATAAAATTCATCCTTCAATGCGCACATTAAGGTATTCAATGGCTAAATAAATACCTAATTTTTTATATTTTATTTACTTTTTTCGAATCACTTGCTGTGGCCATTAGAGGTGTGCTGCTTTAACCTTCTGCTGGCTTAATTTTTTCTTCAATCAACATCATCATCACCATCATTATTGGCATTGTTGTACCTCCTCTGTTATTTTTAATGTCAATAAAATTACAATCATGATGCTTGCGTTTGGTTGCTGCTTTTTACACACCTCCAAAAATTATTGAGACATCACAACTCTACTCTTTATCATAAAATAATATGAAATAGCTATCATTTTAAGTATTTTCTGTTTTTTGTTAAAAATACTTGAAATTTAAGGAGGTTTATGTTTCACTGTATGTTTCCAACCATTCGTATACCTATTTTATTGACTTTCTACTGATTTTCGGTTTTAAGCACAAATATTAGTTCTTAAATAAAATCTGAAAGCTGCAAGAACATCTGAAATATTCAATTTGGATGCAAAATGTAGATCACAAGTCAAGGCTACCGCTATATGAAGCCAGCAGAAATCGTAGACCAATTAGAGTTCATTTTCTAGGGGATTTTATAATATTAAATAGCGTAACAGACATTTTTTCGAAAGATCATCCCTCCAACTATCACTTATTGAGGAGAAATCATTTGCGAGTATGGCAACGCTGTTGAGTCTTTTTCTTACCTTGTGAATCCTATTTTACAGCAATGGGTCTTTTTCATACCTTGTATACCCTACTTTGTGTGCAAATTAAAAGTCCTTTTGTTTTTTTTATAAGAAAAAACGAATTTAAACAAACAAATATACAATATTAGGACTCGAATACATGTGTTGGATGGTTATATGTCCTTGGAGCAACATAGAAGTATGACAACACCGTTCTGGACGGCCAATTTCACCAATGTTTCTTGATTGCTTTTTGAAATCAGTTACATTTCCGTTAATGGCTGGAGTTTTTAGGACCAACCAATGCAATATGGGTATCACGTGACTCAAAGTTTACTAATTTTTATACTTTTTAGATATCCAGCCTTCGTCCTGCGACAATTCGTCCCTTTGTAATATTCTTAAAAAAAACTATTAATCATCCCAGAGCGTCATAAAAATAATCTGATAGAAGATTAAAAATATCCATATCTACTTGTTTTTATTCCTTCCTTCAAATATGAATCATATTCTAAATACTGCAAATTATTTTGAAAAAAGTTCAGAATCACATTAAACAAATAATTTAAATACGACTTAAACACGCTTTTATATGTCACTTCACATCATTAATCATGCGTGTTTTGTATTGTTTCCTGATCTATATAAGAGTGCCGTCTCATCTCAAAATTCCGGAATTCCATGGAAGCGAAATAACTGACCTTTCTCTCGTAGTGACTAATTTTCATTGTTTAATTTCAAAATAAAAGCAATGAATGATTTAAATCTGATAATTTTCATAAAATTCTGGAACTGTTCCAACAAACAGATTTAATACCTCTGCTTTGTTTATTTAATTATTTAATTAAATTTCTTTATTTAATTTCATGTTCCTTTCTTCTTTTGTATTTCCTTGCAGGCGCACACGAAGTCTAAACGCCCCCTCACCATTTCAACAATTTGGACCATGTGGACGCATTATGAAAAATCCAGCAATGGTTATGCAAATACAGGACCCGGCCAGTCAGCGTTTGACCTGGTACAAACCACCGTTAACGGTGTTGGTAATCAAAAAGGTGCGAGACTCCACTGTAATGGCTCCTTTCGTTCAACTTGTCGAATGGTTGGTACAGGAGAAACACATGGTGGTCTGGGTTGAATCGGCAGTACTGGATGATTTGTCGCTGCAGGAGGACAAACGGTTTCAGAATATCAAAGAGAAATTAGTTACATTCAAGTGAGTTCAAATACAAATTCTCTAAATATCAAATACTCATTGAATCCTTGTTTTCCTTTTCCCGCCGCAGAGATGGCCGTGATGATCTTACCGATCGCATTGATTTCATTGTTTGCCTTGGAGGCGATGGCACACTGCTCTATGCCTCGCTACTGTTTCAACAATCTGTGCCACCCGTAATGGCTTTCCATTTGGGTTCATTGGGTTTTCTTACACCATTCCAATTTGATAATTTCCAAGAGCAGGTAACCAATGTTTTGGAGGGTCATGCTGCTCTGACGTTGCGCAGCCGTCTGCGTTGTGTCATCTATAGGAAAAGTGAAAGACGCAAGGATTCGGATTGCCAACAGAATCAAATGAATTGTAGTATCTCAGGTGATAGTGGAGTTTCGATGGATTCCTGTGGCGGCAGTGGCACACATAATGCCAGTGGCAAAAGTGGCAGCCGGGCGCCATCAACAAATATATTGGTGAGTTTTTTGAAATTCTTGATGAAATTTATTATTAAATATATCCCTTTTTTCTTTAGGTCCTCAACGAAGTGGTCATCGATCGTGGACCATCACCATATCTCAGCAACATTGATTTGTTTTTGGATGGCAAATATATCACCTCGGTCCAGGGCGATGGTTTGATTGTCAGCACCCCGACGGGCAGTACAGCTTATGCTGTGGCGGCCGGTGCCTCCATGATCCATCCATCTGTGCCCGCCATCATGGTAACACCCATTTGTCCACATTCATTAAGTTTTCGTCCTATTGTCGTACCTGCTGGTGTTGAACTTAAGGTAATTATTATTAACGCAATGATATATGGGTCCCTTGAGAAATGTTCTTTGAAAATCTATGATCGGTCCTCTATGAAGTGTTCCTTTAATGTCGACGATAAACGGGGCGTTGTTTTGAGAAATTTTCTTTGAGAAATTTTCTTTGAGAAATTTCCCTTTGAGAAACGATTTTAATAAATTAATGATCTTTGATCTGATGGTCCTTCGAAAATCTTATTCGAAATCCGCTATTTTTATTTGAGAATATCCACTAAAACTTAAAAATTTCATTTAAATCCCCATGTTCATTTATCTGATGATCATTTGAAAAATGTGAGGGTCCTTTGAAAAATGATCTAAATGTCCTTGAAAATGTTATCATGAAACACTGATCAGATGGTCCTTTGAAAAAGTTTCTATTAAAATTCACGATTATTTATCTGAAGGGCTTTTGGAAATCCATTATTAAAAATCCACGATCAAGGATCTGACGATTCTTTGATCATTTTTCCTTTAGTGCGACCCCTTGGAAAATCTAAGGATGTTGAACGTTTGGTTTTTGAACAATGTTCTATAAAAATCTGCGACTCACATTTTCTTTTAGAATCCATGAACATTGATCTGAGATCCTTGGAAAATCTAAGGATGTGCTTTGAAAAAATGCGAGTCCTTGGAAAATCTAAGGATGTTGAACGTTTTGTCTTGCACAATGTTCTATAAAAAATTTGCGATTCACATTTTCCTTTAGAATCCACGAACATTGATCTGAGGGTCCTTGGAAAATCTAGGGATGTGCTTTGAAAAATGATCTAAAGGTCTAAAGGTGAGATGGTGCTTTGGAAAAAAATCTATTAAAATCCACAATTATTCTGAAGGGCTTTTGGAAAAATTTCTATTAAAATCGACGATTATTTATCTGAAGGAAATATTATGGAAATCCATTATTAAAAATCCACTATCAATAGTCTGACGATTCTTTGAACATTTTTCCTTTAGAATCCGTGAACATTGATCTGAGGGACTTTGGAAAATCTAAGGATGTGCTTTGAAAAATTATCTAAAGGTCCTTGAAAATATTTCTTTAAATATCATTAAGCACTGATCAGATGGTCCTTTAGAAAAATTTCTATTATAATCCACGATTATTTATTTGAAGGGCTTTTGGAAAAATTTCTATTAAAATCTACGATTATTTATTTGAAGGGCTTTTGGAAAATTTTCTATTAAAATCCACGATTATTTACTTGAAGGGCTTTTGGAAAATTTTCTATTAAAATCCACGATTATTTATCTGAAGGGCTTTTGGAAATCCATCATTAAAAATCCACGATCAATGATCCGGCGATTCTTTGGACATTTTTCCTATAGAATCCATGAACATGGATCTGAGGGTTCTTGGAAAATCTAAGGATGTTGAACATTTGCTTTTTGTTTTTTTATGTCCTTTGTTTAATTATGTCCTTCATTTTGAAGAATTTTCCATGATCTCCTCCCTTTCTTATAAAACATAAAATATTAAAGGTTTAATGTTGTTATGGTCCCGTCTATCCATTCTACTTTTTATTCAATTTTTCATTTCAATACTTTCTTTCCTTTCCTTTTTCAGATTTCCGTATCACCAGATAGCCGCAACACATCATGGGTCTCGTTCGATGGTCGCAATCGTCAAGAGCTATTCCACGGTGACAGTCTGAGAGTAACAACCTCAATATATCCAGTGCCAAGTATATGTGCCCAAGACCAAATATCCGATTGGTTTGATTCCCTGGCCGAGTGTTTGCACTGGAATGTACGCAAGAAGCAAAAGTGTTTGGATGAATTGTCCGACCTGACTGCATCCGGTTCCGAAGATACACTCGATGAATTGGAAAGGGGTTCAGATTCTTTGTTAGATAGTTAAAATTCCATTTAAAAATGGAATGGTAGGTCATTCAAAAACATACCAACAACTAAGCAATATTAAAATTTCATTGGTTATGTGAAATGGAGAAAAAAAAAAACAGATAGGAAAATAAACAAAGGTCTTAAACTATAAATCGGAATGTGTTAAAAAGGCTTAACATTGTATGGAAAGCTTTCTCTGTAGGCTTGTATATTATTATTATTTTTTTTTCTGTTTTATTATTAATTTTTTTATGATTATTATTAATTTTTATTTTATTTTTTTTTATTTTTTAATATATATAGTTATAGTTATAAACAAAGCAATTGTATTATGTTTTATATGTATAGGAAAAGTTTGAAAAAAATGGATATAAACTTAGAAATGGTTAAAAACAAATTGTTGCCAATTATTATAGTTTAATTGTAATTGTTTATTCTTTACAAAATGGAAATTAAAAAAGAAAAGAAAAAATATTTTTGTAAACGATGCAAAAATAAGTTGTTTAAAAAGCTCAAATTCCCAGCAAATGGAAATGGTTTATTATGATAACTATTATTAAATATTGATTATGATTATTGTTATAAAATATAAAAACACAACATTATCGAAATATGCTTTCTAGTATAATTTATGCAATATATCCCCCCCAAAAAATGTAACTTCTGTAAATTTGTTTTCAAATCATGAAGTTTTTCCCGGTATTTGTTAAATGTTTTCCTTTTATAGTGTCTCAACGAATTCTCTTTTTGCAAAAATTAATAAATTTTCAAAATTGAAACAAGTTTTTAAAATATTTTAGAACAAATATTAAGGGTAACTAACAGAAGTTGTGCAAAACATTGGGATATTATAATTTCCATATACGATTTCTATGAAAATTAGTTTAAAAAAAGTTATTTTATTAATAGATCTTATGTTCCAATATACAATAATAGTGATTACGTTCTTCTTCCCTTATTTTTCTACAACCCAAAATTCCAAACTGGTTGCTTGTGGTGTTTTTATACTTTACCTTCTTTTGGTTCGAGGGATTTCTTGAATCTATTCAAATTTTCTTTTTTTTGGTATCATATTTCTTTCCCACCCCCTTAAACTTGGTTATTTGCAAACTGTGTTCTACTCATATATAACAAAAAGAAAATTATTTCTGAGTTGCAGTTTTGTTTACATATTTTTTTTTTAATTTAGGAATAGTCATTACTTAAACCATTAAACAAATAATAAAAAAATAAAACAAAATATTATAAAAAACAATAATTTTATATTAAATATAATGAAAACAAAAAACCATATTTCAATATTTACTTATACGTATGTAGTAGATCAACGTTTTTTATTTTCTACTAAGTTTTACAAGCGTATTTTTTTCTAAAACTGAACAAAAAAACAACATAATAAAACAAAAAATACTCCTGTTTCTAAAAAAATAAAAAAAAACTTGTTTTCTTTTATAGTATGTTTAGATAAGAGCTTATTCCCAGGTTAACCTCATTCATGAGGATTTACATGCAATGGAATTGAATGTCCGAAAAATGACTCGTGAGCTGAACATATCGCAATATTCCATTCGGCAAATATTAAAAAATGAGCTCGGGGTAAAGCCATTGAAATTCCAAAAAAGTGCAAGAACTTACACCGCAACAGAAAGAAAATGGACTCAAAGAGCTAAAGAGTTGCTTCGCTTGGCCGAAAGTGGTGAACTGCCGAATTTGGTTTTCTCCGTCTCCGATGAGAAAACATTGGTTGTCTAGCAGTTTGTAAACAAACAAAATGATCGTGGGTCAGCTGAGAATGTCCAACTTCGGTTGGCAACCAGAACTCAAGCGCCGGCCATCGTGATGGTGTGGGCCGCCATAACAGCGGATGTTCGCTCTCCGTTCTCCGTTTGAAGGCCAGAATTCGTGTCAAAGGTGACCTATTCGAACAAATCTAAACTTATTCTAAAATTTGATTCTATTTCCGACATTTTTTGCTTTCATTCAATAAAATTAAAAAAGAAATTGTAAAAATTATGACGTTTGACTTTGTTGCAGTTTTTTTTATCACCCTTTATACCTCCAAACATAGTAGAAGAATGCAGGTAGATGCATCAACGCGTGGGAACATTATTAATATGTCGAAAATTAAAAAAAAAAAAAAAAAAAAAAATAAGTAGATTTTTAAATGTTTCCTTGTACTACAACAACCGGAGGTTCTTATTTTATCCAATTTTCAAGAATTCTTACAAATATGAATTTTTCATTCAATATTTTCAATTTCAAAATTGAATCATTGTCCCAGCAGCTGTTTCGATCCGACTACCATGCCCCCAAATAACATCAATTTGGGTTTTATTTTTTTGGATTGTAGTTCCGTTCCAATTCAAATCTCCTATATTTCATGTAGAGATGTATTTTGATACAATCTGACCTATGTTGTAATCAACATTGTAATCCCTAAATATCCCCAAATAAAAACATCAATTTTTGTTTTCTTTTTCAGAGTGTAGCTCAGTTTTTTATTCACCAACAACTTGTGTGTGTTATCATCATTTTTTTTTTTTTTGAATCGATTCGTATTTAGATTGTATTTTCATATTACAATAATTATTATAATTTATGTTTTATATTTTTATTTTTGTTTCTTGTATATAAATAGTTTGGTTAGAGTTATATAAAACTCGTATAATATTAAATGTTCCATAATGGTTCATTCATTTAGGTTTCTTTATGTATGAGGATTATTAATGGGGGAGTTTGGGAAAATACACAATAATAGCTACATTTAAATTTGTATTTTTTATAAATATAATGTTGTTTTTTAAGGGGAAAATGTCATTGTTTAGCAATTTGCAAATTTTATAATTTTTGTTTTTGATTTTTATAGGTTATGTATTTTTTATTATTAAAACGTCAAAGTGGTTTCTCCCATTGTAATCATTTGTTATATATGTATTTTTGGTAATAACATTATTTTTCAATTTATTTTTAATATTTTTTAATGATAATAATATATTTTTAGTTTTTGTTATTTATGTTGTTTTTTGACTATTATGCTCAAAATGCAAAACAATTTAGATTTTTTTTTCATTTGGTTTATAAATATTTTCTACATATATGTATGTTACGTATATATTATTTTTAATATAGAAACATTTTTTTTGGTCACAAAGATGCTTATAAAATATGTTTTAAGGATACGGAAATAGTTTTGGTTTTTTGTTCGCTAATAAATCAGTGAATAGTGTGTGTTTGACCCCATACCAGCTTTTTTCTAGGTTTTTGTGCAAGTGTGCAATAAGAATAATATAGACACATAATATGATTTGTTTATTGTATTATATATAATATTAAATATTTTTTTACTAATAATATTTTATTCGTTCACTTAACTATATTGTCTAATTCACACAATAATGCTCATAAACGTTATGATTTGTTTTATGAGAATGTAATGGAGTGGCCAGGTGCTATGAGATGCCACCACAGCATTGCCATCATTAAGGTAGTTATTTACACACTCAATAATGGCAACAATTTCAAGTGGAGCCCAATAACCGCCTTGCCAACCACCAAAATGTTGTATTAAATATTATTTGTTTTTTATTATTTTAATATTAATTTTGAGAACCATTTTCAAACATTGTTTTTATCTTGAACAGTTACAAAACACCTATAAATATATGTGTTACCCTGTACATAAGCTTTTTTTTTGGAAATTTTGTGAGATATTATATAAATTTTTAATATTTATGTATATATTAATCTATGTGTGTATATATATGAGATGTCATAATAATATTAAATGATTGCATTCTTGTGGCAATTCTTGGCATATTTAAATATCATATATAATAAATTGTTTAACAAATCGTATAATAACATCAAAAATATGTGTGATTTTTTCTAGTATTTGTTTTCTATCAACTACTACTCCTCAGCAAGTATTTCAGCTATATTTTTATATATACAAAAAGATATCGCGCTGTGTTGTCAATCAAACATACGACATGTTTTCTTTTTTTCAAGTATAACTTTTTCACGAAATACCTGCCATCAACTACAAATGTTTGCTTTTCAACTTTGGTTTTGCATAATTTAACCCGTAAAATGTACAGTTATCAGTGGTTAAATTGTGTTCGAATGATTTATGTATATATATTATAAGACAAAAAATTATTTATTTGTAGCCTAAGAATATCATATCATATTTGGAAATTTGGGGGATTCTTTGATTTGTCCTAGAATTTTGTTTAAATCTAAAAACTACAAATATTGGTTAGAAATTGAGGGAGGCCAAAAAAGTTGAGTGATTTTGAAAAGTGGATTTTGTTATTATTCCTTCATGCATTGGAATTTCTTATAAAGTTAAAAAATGGACACCAATCCGGGAAAGATTGTAGTTGAAATTATAATTTCCTATGTTTACATGTTCCAATTTAAGTAAACAAAAAATATATCTGTTATAGATAATCATATAGATAGTACATATTTTGTAAGCAATCTAGAATTTGACATTAAATTTGAAAGTAGGTTAATTTATTCGAAATATATTTTCATACAATGTAAACACGCCAGTGTGAACGTAGTTTTCGTAGTTCCTAACCCTGATTAATACAAAAAAGTCCTAAAATTAAAAAATATGTAAATCATTGTCTTATAATGCAGATTAAATGTTGGCCCTCTACTTTAAGAAACGCCATAGTAGGGATATATAGATCGACTTTTGTTTGGACAGTTGCCTCAAATATTTTGTGAACCTAATTAACAACAATTGTTTTTCGAGTTATTAATATTTAAAAATTGATGGCAATCTTTAAATTACAACAACAAACAAATTAAGACACGCACTAGATTATCGTTTTGTTTCAATTGTCTTTTTTCGTAGATATGTTTAAACTTTTTGTTTTGGCAATGCTGTGAAAACCTTATAGGGATCTGTAAATCGATTTATACACCGTTTACCGTTTAGAAGATTACAGGTAGTCGCATCGACACAGCTGTTGAGACAATAAACCGTCAAACCAATATAGAAAATGAAAATTTTGAATTAAAAACTATTAAAATTCGTTAAAATTGTTGAAAAATACATATCATAACAACCTTAGATTGGTGGGTCATAAGGAAACAGATAATAATCTACTTATTTTTGAAAAAATAACATTTTAAAAATTTTGACATATTAATGTTCCCAAGCATTGCATCTACATGTATTCTTCTACCATGCCGTTTACTCTACTCTCGAAAATATTTTTAATAATAATGCTTTTTAATGTTAATAGTTAACTGAACTGAAAACAAAATAGAAGACTTCTATTGATATCTACAGATATTATGCCTCAATTTCAGCCAAAAATTGAAGCACAACATCTTTTTTTAAAATAAGGTGCAATTGTTGCAAATATAAAAATATGGCGATTTTTTTTTTTTAAGAAATGTTTAATAAAGGATTTTTTTCAGATTTTTTAACCTTCTAAGAGAAAATTTCATGGACCATCAATTCATTTATGCTGGGAATTAAATTGTGGAGTTTACCTATTCAATATTTATCTAGTGTGTACCGTGATGCCTCCTGATGAAAATACTGATTGTTTTGCAGTCTATTGTTATTTTCCAATGTGGCAATACTGTACTTAAGGTAGAGGGTCAATTGTTACATTGTGTTAGGAAGAAATAGAAATTTAACCTAGAAATAAGTGTAGACAAAAAGTTATTGAATTTAGAATATAAAAAAAAAACTTTAAGCTCGAATGAGTCTGAGATAAAACATTGTAATACTAGTCGCCAATCAATATTCGTGTCAGCCAAACACATTTTTTTTGAAAAGGTCAAACATCATTAGGACGTAAAGACAATAGGGCCAGTGGAGTCCACCATTAAGCTGTAAAAATTATTCAAAGGGTAAGATTTTTTTGAAATTTTTTTGGGATTTTCTCAACAAAACTTTTGCAGCCATTCAAAAATTTTGCTTGAAAATTCCTGTGAAATAACTTCTCAAAATCTTCACTTTATGATCTTTCTCATTTTCTTATGCGTTGTTTTCTTATATTGTATACATGTTTTTTTCTTGTTTTTCTTATAGACTAGACTACATTATTCCCTTTTTGTGTCAGATAAATTGTGCTATATAATTTTACATAGATTTCTTTAAGATTATGTCAAATTAGCTAAAACTATGTTTACATAGACATAATTAATTAATAATGATTCCTATGTCAAATAAATCATGCATATGTAAACATGGTTTAAATACTATCATTTACTAGTTAGATTATTAAAACATATATTTTTTCCTTATAAATTTGTATTTAATATGTTTTTAAGTAATATTCATAGGTTAGTTATATAGTTTAGAGTTGTTTTTTTAATAAAAATTGATTTTGTCAAAGAAGATTTTTATCCGGGGATTTTTGTTAGAAAAAAATCCCCTTCGCCATCAGAGCTCCATTCAAATTTGTAAACATAACTCAATGAATTTCTAAAACGGTTTTACATATTTTTTAAATTAGAAGCACCTATTTTTGAGAGCTAGTCTAGTGGGTCAGGATAGAAATGGAAATCTTGTTTTGTGAAAATTATTAAATTCTTTTATATATAAATTTTTTATTTCACATTTATATAAATCATGAATTAAGGCCCATTAGTGAGATTCTCTAACGAATTTTTTGAGTTACCGACAAACATCGGTAAAATTAAAACACAAAATTATAAATGAAAGTCCAAATTACAGTTGAAAACACTGTTGCTATCGGTAGGACTTAACGACTACATCTTTCTGGTTAGTAACTTGATGAAAAATGTCTTTATTTACCGAAATTAGGTCATTTTAATTTTACGGATTTTTATCGATAATTCGAAAGATAATCGTACCTTAAATATGGCCCCACATCAATTCATTGGCATCTCTGTGTCAATAATTTGTGTTGGCAATACCAATTTTATCTATTTAATCCTTTACAGATGGCAACAATTCGAATTCATGTGTTGGCCCTCTACCCTAAACAGATTTGCCAACACCTGAAACTAATTTTGACAGGGGAAATTTATTTTTTATTTTGGATTCAAAAAAATTTATTTTCAAATTAAGTTTTTGGCTCCGCATACTTTTTTCGTTACAATGAGTTCAAATCGGACACGTAATATTTGTAAGCTACATAAGATCCTCAATTGAGGTTTGCTCTCATAAAATATTCCCTTGTTTCAGTTACTTTGGGAGAATTTCATTCGATTCAAAATAAAAAAAAGGCACGCAAAACTGCAGATCTTTTCGAAAAGGATCCCTTCAAAATCCAGTCGTATAATTTTCGTTATGCTGAGCGGCCAAATTTTCCGCTAAAACCGAAATATTCTGAATCGCAACAAAGAGAGAAAACGAAATTTGACACGTTCTTTTATAATCAAGATTTTTCAAAGTCCTGCACAAACCGTGGGGCGAAGAACTTTACGAATTTTTATCAAAATCGTCGCAGAGAATATTTGCAAAATGTGGCACCCTATTACACCAGTTCGGTTTCTTCGAACAATACCACTATTCAAGCTCATACTTCTAATGTGGGAAAATCGAACTGGAATATGGAAAGTATTGCAGGTTCATCAGTGAGACCGCTGTTGAGATCTGTATTCGATTTCAAACGCTCTCATACGTCGCATAATTTAAATACAGCATCTGCCACCACTTCTGGCTTTGGATCTCGGACAGTTAATCCCTCTTTGTCAGTTCAATCAAATGAAAAAAGATCTCTGGGAACAACAAACAGCATAAATACTCAGAGAACAAGAAATCAACAAATGTTTACCAGGGATAACATTTCTCAGAGAACGGCATATAAACGATCCTACACGGAGAGCACTATGGAAGTCAAGAGAGATATAAATAGCTCGTTTAAGAAAGGAAGTAGCTCTATTTCCAATGTGGCTAGGAAATCTATTGACAATACAAATGGTATAGAAAATCCGGCTACACTTACTTCTCATGCATCTCGATTTGATCTGCCGCGGGGCACTTCGTTGAAACGTAAACTAAGTGTGGGTTCGGGTTGTGAGATAAACATCAATATCAAAAGTTTAAATGATGATTCTGTATCCGAAAACCTAACCATACAAATTGCCAGAGATCAAGGTTCAAAGTCTAATTTAAAAACTACGAATAAGGAGCACTCAAATATTCAACTAAACATAAACTCCTCTTCGAAGAGTTTTCTAATGGATAAATGTTTATCGAAATTTGACATTGAGAATCACAAGAAAACGAACTCCAAACCCCTGCTTTCCAAAAAGGAAGAACAAGCAAGTTGTTCTCAGTATTCGTTGAACAACAGAAGAGCAAAGAGTTCTTTGACACTTAACATTCAAAGAGAGAAGAAAAATAACGCGGAAAACTCACAAAATGGCGTTGCCAATCAAAAAGAAAACTCAAAGGAACGTTTAAAGATTTTGAACAGTATTTATGGTTCATCACAGCAAAAATTCGCCAGCAAACGTTCTTTGAGCTCTTGCGAGAGATTACCTTCAATACTAACATGGCAAAATAGCAGTGACTCCTCGAAAAAATCATCTGGAGGTAGTAATTTACTAAGTAATCAAGAAAGTGGAAATCAAAATTACTCCAGCATAAATCTCTGCGGTTCTCCCACCACAAGTAATAGTCCCATGACATCTCAATCTGCCAAATTAAATGTTAAAAATTTAATTTTACAAAAATTCCATAGTTTTAAAACGGCAAAGCGGCGTTGTCCATCTCGGCAACTTTACAACATATTGCCAACTGCGAGGAGACCACTAATGATACGGAATGGCCAACCTTGGAAAAAACGTCGCACATTTTGGTCGAAATTACCATTCAAGATCAATATAAATTTATTTGCCGAAAAAGTGAAATTAATGAAAGCTTAAAGTTTCGCCGGGCTTCACAATAACATCTATGCGGATTTACAATGAAGAAAAAAATGCCAAACACAAGCTTACATAAAAATATTGCTATAGATGCCCTCAACTTCTTTCACGGCAAGTTTATATATATTTTTTAAATGTCTGAGAGGTTTCGGTGAGAGATTCTATTTTTTTCACAGATGTAAATTTGTTCGAGACTTGCCATTAATTTTCTACAGATTTTAAATCGTCATAAATTTCACAAAATCCTTAAAGTTTTTGGGAGATTTAGACAGAACGTGAAACAGATTTGACGGTAAGTAGTTTTGTATATCACACAATACCAAAAGAACTATTTAAAATCTTTTTTTATAAAACATTCTTCAGTTTAAGATGGGATGTGTGGAGTTGGCAACACTCATATTCTATTTCCAGCCGAGTATCAATTATTGTTTGGATAAATGTCACATCTGAGAAACCTTTTCTTAAGCCGAAAACATATCCAACGTTTTCGTTTAACGCCGATGTGGGAAATACATCGCCATTATGACTTTTGGCAAGCAATATTGTTGTATTTTCACGTTTCGCGTTGCCAAAAGTTGAAACAGTGTTGTATTTTTCATGTCGACATCAAATGAAAGGTTGTATCTGTTGTAGGCTTTACATTACCATAATTTGACCACAAATTGCAAGGAAATATCTATTTTAAGTTCGTCTCTAAACAGCCTTCATGGTGTAAATTTAAGATGACTCGAATATTTTTGATCGTGTGGCTAAATAAATCGTGTAAACGTATTCAAATATTTGTTTTATGAAAACACCTACGGTAAGTAAAACTCTACATAATTATTTTCATCGTAGACACACGTTTACATTTAGGTCATTTAGATTTAACAGTTCAGTATTCTATTGTAATGATAAAATGCTTCAGTGTAAATATAGCCTAAGTCGTTGAGCGCACAATGCCTGTATTGGCCTTCTATCGTTTGACATATGTGCCAATAATAAATCCCTTGGATTTCTTCTGTCAATTCCATGGCTTATTGATAAAATCTAAACACGAATATAAAAGAGTCGGGTATTTTGACAATGCGGCTTGTCATTTTGACAATCAGCTGTAGTGGGATTCTCTAATGCATTTTTGATTTACCGACAAATGTCGGTAAAATTAAAACGCAAAGTTATGAAAGAAAAGTCAAAACAAAAGTTGGCAACTCTGTTGATGATGAAAAATGTCGTTAATTGCCGAATCGTTAATTTTACCGATTTTTGTCGTTAACTCGAAAAATGAATTTGAGAATCGCACTACTGGCCTTATCGGGAGACATTATAAATAGTATTTACCATGCATGTTTTTACCATTTGCCCGGTTATTGTATTTGGTGTTGCCAACTAATTATTAGCTCATATTCTTAGGTAAATTATACAGTGTTTAGATTCACATTGATTTATCTCAATTCCAATGGTTACTCTGATGGCTATCTTCTTTACTGGGAGTAGGAATCCACTTGAGCGAATTCCGTGAGAGAGAACTCTTAACACTACCTCTAGGGCGAGGTATAGAGTTCCGAAAAACAAGAGTTTTCATGTTAATTTAAATATTTTTTATATAATATTTTTTTTTGCTTTTTTTTACCACATAGTGCAAGTAACAAGGTGAGTATCGAAGGGGTTCATTTGTTGGGTTCCAAATATTTGTTTTTTTTTTTTCGTTTTTTTCTAAAGTATTTTTGCAATACCCGCATTTACGAACCATAAATAGATTTTTTTTGTAGTTTTTGTGGCTTTTTTAAGGCCAATTGCTGGGGAAAAATTTGTAAAAATTTTCCTTAGTATTTTTTTGAGATTTTTTCGTTTACGAACTTTAACAACAACAATTTGAAATAAAAATGTTTTTGTTTGTTTTTTTTTTTTCTGTTGTAAATATATAAATTTGTTTTGTATATCAACATCAAAAGCTTTTGAACCAAATTTTTAGTTTTGTTTTCAGAATAACGTACTTGTTTGTTTTTTTTTTTGTATAAGTTTTCATATGATATTGCTGATATTGTTGGTTGTATCATTCCATTGATTTTTTTTTGTAGTTTTTTTTTCTTCCAAATCATTTTTGCATTATTTTTTATCATTTCGTTGAAAATCGTAGTCCAGAGAAAGAGAGTAGCAATTAGTGAGAGCTCATTTATTCATCATCTTCGTAGTTTTGATATGTGACATAGCGTACGGCCGATCGTTCACCAACAATGAGAGACTGCAAAGAGAGAAAACAACAAAGGAATGAGATTTAATGTAGGGACACCTAGGTTCAATTCAGGAAATCTTCAATTGTATTGTAGGGACACCTAGGTTCAATTCAGGAAATCTTCAATTGTATTATAGGGACACTTAGGTGCAATTCAGGAAATCTTTAATTGTATTATAGGGACACTTAGGTTTAATTTAGGCCACATGAATTAGCGTTCCTTTAGGAAATCTTCAATTCAACCCAGTTGAATTTGATTTCTTGTGGGATAATTTCAATTGAGTCTATATAAGAATATCATTTTTTAGTGGTGTCCAAGAAAATGTGAAAACATGTGAATATGATAATAAGGAAAATAAGGAAATATGAAAATAAAAATCAAAATAAACAAAAAATCAGGCAAAAGTAATAGGTTTATTGGCTTAAAATCTTAGAGGGAAGACAAATTGTAAAATTAAACTAAATCGCAGTATTTTCTATAAGAAAATCTAAATTTGAAACATATGGAACATTATGCAAATACTGTATTGGAATTTCTCTTAACAATATTCCAATATTATTTTAAAAATTCACAAAAATATAATAAATCATACAAAATTTTATAAAAAATATAAACTTAAAAATAAATAAAGAAAAGATGATTAAAGTCTTTCACTTTCGGTGAAAGCTGGATTTGTGACACCGTCATTGATAATGGCAGGACTTGTAGCGTGTACAGTTGTAATCTCATTGGCCGCCGGGGCGTCAGCAATACTACCCACCTTCTTTTCCTCTCGTGTGGGTGGATTTTTGAGCAGCGTCAGCAACGGGGCATAGAGGAAGCAAATGATGGCAATGCCAAATAACATCCATTCGAAACCAATTGTCTTTACCAGGGTACCACTGAGCGCTGGGCCCACAGCGAAACCCAAACAGAAAGCCACATCGCCCAGAGCATAAACACTGCCATACACAGCTGAATGGCGAATATCTACCAAATAACCCAATTCCGGCATCATTGAAGAGTCCACCATGCCAATGGCAAAACCGAGGCCAGCATTGGGAATAATTAAATGGGTGATGGAGGTGGCCATGGGGATCTGAGGAAAAAATCAAAAATGTTTCAAAAAAAATATTGAAAATTATTGCCTTAATTCGGCCTCACCATTATCAAACAGCCACCAATGATGACCAGTCCCAAGCAAGCCGCAAACCAACGTCCAATTTTATGGCCCAAGGGTCCAAAGAGATTGGTACCAATCAAATAACTCACAGAAGCCGGCAAAAAGGCCACACCCTGTTCCCAGCGACTTGATCCCATGTTGTCCAACATCCACAAAGGCAAAGAGGGCTCCAACATGGCAATACCCATATTGGCAAAGGTTATGGAGCCTTAAGGAGATGCGATTTGAAAAAGTTAGGAAAATTCAAGGTATAAATTCCCATAGGAAATTTCCGATTCAACCTGGCTGAATAGGTGTTTCCATAGGAAATCTCCACTTCAGCCTGACTGAATAGGGGTCTCCATAGGAAATCTTCTAGTCAGCCTGGCTGAATAGGGGTTTTTCATGGGAAATCTCCTAGTCAGCCTGGCTGAATGGGGGTTTCCATAGGAAATCTCCTAATCAGCCTGACTGAATAGGGGTTTCCATGGGAAATCTCCGATTCAGCCTGGCTGAATAGAGATTTCCTTGGCAAATTTCCGATTTAGAATGGCTGAATAGAGGTTTCCGTAGGATATCTCCCATTCAACCTGGCTGAAATGGGGTTTTCCATTGGAAATCTTCGATTCAGTCTGGCTAAATAGGGATTTCCATAGGAAATCTCCTAGTCAGCATGGCTGAATAGGGGTTTCCATAGGAAATCTCCTAGTCAGCCTGGCTGAATAGGGGTTTCCATAGGAAATCTCCTAGTCAGCCTGGCTGAATAGGGGTTTCCATAGGAAATCTCCGACTCAATGTGGCTATATAAGGGTTTCCATAGGAAATCTCTCATTCAGCCAAGCCGAATAGGGGATTCCATAGAAAATCTCCAATTCCGCCTGGCTGAATATGGGCCAGCGGTTTCCAAAAGGAATCCTGAAAGTAGAATTTGAAATATTCCAATCTTACCAGCTGCAATCAAAATATAGGGATCTGAAATCAATGCCTTCAGCGTGGGTGGTTCCGTTTCAGCCTTTTCGATTGATGGTTGTAACATAAACAGTTGCAGCAGACCATCGCCCAGAGCCAGAACGGAGAGAACCAAAAACGGAGCCGATTTGCCAACAAATTCATACATCACCCCACCGAATGGTGGACCAATTAGGACACCCAAAGCCAAACCGCCCAAGGCTATGCCCATGGCATTGCCACGTTCTTTGTCATCGGTGAAACGATCGGCCAACATACCCATACCTGAGACACTGCTGCATGAGGAGCCAATGCCCTGTAAAGCGCGAGCAATGAACAGCACCGTATAGGAGCGGCCAAAGGCAAAGACTAGAGCGAGAGAGGGGGCAGAATGAGATTAAAGGGTTATGGAGAGGAAGGAGTTGGCAACACTTACTCAGCGTGGACACAAACATAATGACAAAGCCGGCAAACATGGGTATGCTGTAGCCAATTCTGCAAGAGAAAACAAGAGAGTGGGAGAAAGAGAGAGTGAGAGAGGCTTTAATTTTTTTTAAATTAACCCTACCTGTGAGTCAAGGGCCCCACAATGGGATTTACCAGCAGCTGCACAAAGGCCTTGGAGGCAAACAGCAAACCCACCTCCACCGTCTCACCCACCAGCTCCTGATGCCGCTCCTCCAGTTCACGATAAAGTGTTTCATTTTCTAAATTGCATTAAAAAAGTCATTTAAAATTATTTTGTTGCCACTCAGTGGCGCCCAACCAACCAACCACTTGTCGTTTTAATTGTCTATTAAATACTTACCCTCTGGACTCAATGTTGAAACCTCTACCATTGCAGAGACATCATCGCCATCCTTGCTGCATGGCGAGGGTGTGGGCGTTGGCGGCACATGAATGCTGAGTGGTGTTCGTGGATAGCTGTCCAAAGGAGCGTCTGGATGCCGTATGTCGTACAGGAACTCAGGTATAATAGGAACTGTAATAAAAAAGAAAAATTTTGCATGAAAGGATAACTTCATCAGCAAGAAAATTGTGGTAATTAAGTTGTTGTGCAAGGATTTTGAGGAAGTGGCAGGGTTTCCAAATCGCTTTTTTTCTGAGGAGAAATCAGAGGAGCCATGCAATAAGAGAAAAAGTTGCAAAAAGCTTTGAAGGAGGAACATGTGGAATATTTGTTAAAGTGTTACAATGAGAAACCTCCTTTTTTCCAGACTTCTCGAGAATATGGAACTCTTTCTAAGGGGTAAGAACAAAGGGAAGGACATTTTTAATTACTTTTGAAAAACAATGAACAAGGAACAAAGTCAATCAACAAGTGATGTTAGGACCACCTAATGTCCTGAAAAGGTATATGAGAAGGAAAATATCCTTCTCAGGACCTTTGGTCCTTCACAGGATATTATCAACACCTCCCCACCAGAAATTTCAAAACAAAATCTAAAAACGTTTCACTTCCTTTTTTCTAATTCTGGCCCCACCACATTGCATGCTAATCGCTTTTGCCAGGACTACCACAAAAGGATATCCTGTCCATAAACACACCACACACCGTACACACACCGCTAGTTGTCATGTAAACATTGTTTACAAATTCAATTTTACAGTTCAAAATCAACTTCAATTTTTAAGGACTTTTGAGTGCCAGGAAGCACCCAGCCACACAGCAGAACAACAGCCATGGTGAGTGTTATCCTTTGGAGTGTTGCATGCCTGCGGCTAGGCCACTGAACGAACACTTTATAATTGCTTTGGCATAATATTGCGGCCATATTTAGACAGTTATCCACACACAAACAAGGACTAACGGAAATGACTCTATTAGGCTAGCAATGTTATGGCAGATGGGTATAGCTGGTGGCCTCCTAGGAGCAATTATTTGAAAGCATTTGATTATCAGCGAACAACTGTTAAAAGGATGGGTGATTCCATGAAAAATGGGGAATGCAGCCTGAATAAGTGGGGGTTTTATGGGAAAGCTGCCTTTCAAACCCGGCTCGTGTGGGAGTTGCCATAGCCAAGCTGCCCTTTAGCCTGGCTGGCTCAATTAAAGGAGTTGCCACAGGCAAGCTGGACATTCAGCTTGCCTGGCTGAATTCGAGTTGTCATAAGAAAGTTGGCCATTCGATCTGGCCAATTTCGAGTTGCCATATACAATCTTACCCTTCAGCCTGGCTGAATGGGAGTTGCCAAAAGCAAACTGGCCGTTCAGCTTGCCTGGCTGAATTCAAGTTGCAATAGGAAAGTTGGCCATTCAGCTTGGCCAATTTCGAGTTGCACTTCAGCCTGCCTGAATGGGAGTTGCCATAGGCAAGCTTCACTTCAGCCTGGCTAAATAGGGGTTGTCATAGGTAAGCTGGCTGAATAAGAGTTGCCATGGGCAAGTTGGCCATTCAGCCCGGCTCTTTGGGTTGAGTTACCATAGGCAAGCTGGCCAATCATCCATGGTTGAATAAGAGTTGCCTGGCCGATCGCGAGTTGCCATAGGTAAGCTGGCCCTTCAGCCTGGCTGATCGCGAGTTGCCATAGCCAAGCTGGCCCTTCAGCCTGGCTGAATACGAGTTGCCATGGGCAAGTTGGCCATTCAGCCTGACTCTTTGGGTTGAGTTGCCATAGGCAAGCTGCCAATCATCCATATCTGAATAAGAGTTGAATCGCGAGTTGCCATAGCCAAGCTGCCCTTTAGCCTGGCTAAAAAAGAGTTGCTAGAGGCAATCCTGTTCTAAATGGGTGTTGCCATAACCAAGCTGGCCATTCAGCCTAACTCAATTAAGGGATTTGCCATAGGCAAGTTGGGCATTCAGCCTGGATGGAATTGAAGTTGCCACAGGCAAGCTGGCCATTTAGGCAGGCTGAATACAAGTTGCCATATGAATGGGCGTTGCCATAGGCAAGCTGGCCATTCAGCCAGGCTGAATAAGAATTGCCATGGGCGAGTTGGCCATTCAGCCTGGCTCTTTGAGTTACCATAGGAAAGCTGGCTAATCATCCATGGTTGAATAAGAGTTGCCTGGCTGATCGTGAGTTGCAATAGCCAAGCTGGCCCTTCAGCCTGGCTGAATATGAGTTGCCATAGGCATGTTGTACTTCAGCCTGGCTGAATACGAGTTGCCATAGGCATGTTGTACTTCAGCCTGGCTGAATACGAGTTGCCATAGGCAAGTCGCACTTCAGCCTGGCTGATCGCGAGTTGCCAAAGGAAAGCTGCCTTTATCCTGGCTGAATACGAGTTGCCAAAGGAAATCTGCCTTTAACCTGGCTGAAAACGAGTTGGTATAAGCAAGTTGTACTTCAGCCTGGCGGAATACGAGTTGCCAATGGCAAGTTACACTTCAGGTTGTCTAAATTAAAACTTTCATAGGATTTTTTCGATTAGCTGAATTAAAGTTCAGCCTTTCGGAATTAGAATCTAGGCCTCATAAATGTTCTTGCAAGTCATAAATTTTAATTATTTTTATGGATATGGAAATATGGACATGTTTTGGTTTCATGTCGAGTTGTCATATGCGGAATATTAGCCAACATAACAATGAGCAAAAACATAATTTAATTTATAAACTATGCAAATAACAACATGCATACGTGTATGGCGTATCCCTCCTACCCTTTGATTGTATCGTGGCATTGGCGTCTTTCACAAAATCCCAGGTCTCCTGGGATTAAATGCCAACCAAATCCCTTTTCTTGCTACCTCTCTGTCCTCTAAGATATTCCATAGCCAAACTTTGCGTGTAAAAGACACTTTTAACCACAAGGCGGCTGGTAGACTTGGGTAGGGCGGTGGAAAACCATCAAAAAGTTTTCTGTGAAAGTAGATGAGGGGGGGTGGGGGTAGTGATTGTTTTTGGTCGCCAAGAAACCAACGGCAGATTTGTTTGCCCTGTAATGACATTCGCCAGCACCAAAACATTTGCGACATGCACATCCTGACGGATGCCGGTTGGCAGAAGTACGTACGTACGGCTGAGAGATTGGGATTGATTAATTTTCCAAAAAACTTTTTTATTGGGAATTGCCGAACGCAGATATCATGAAAGCCTCAACAATTTGGGAGTCAGCCAGTCGTCCATTGTTTGTACGCACCGTTTGGCTGGAGGGCACAGAGCTGAGACCCGGTCTGCAAAGGCATTTCCTACTGGATTATGTAACCAAGAGGCCGTTTGAGAGATTGAATTCCGCCACAGATCCCACAAGTCAGAGGAGGAGGAGAAGTGAGTATTTATCATTTCCGAAAGTGCGTGGTTCCATAGAATAATTTTTCTCTTTCTATTCCTCCCAGATACCCTAAAATCCTCCTATTCCTGGGACCTTCCAGACTACGAGGACCAATTCGCCAGTGATGAGGATATTTTTCTCATTGATTCGGCAAAACTGAAACTCCATGAACCGAGAAAACAAAGTCTGATAAAAAGTGCTAACAAATTATCCTCCTCATCCAGCAAACCTCGTAGATCCTCGGTGCTCTCAAGGAAATATCAAAGTTACGACAGCTATCACAGTAAATCTGCCAATCACTTACGGAGAACATCCGAATTTTCCGATTTCTATTCAAGGCGAAGCTCGTTGCAGGACTTCAATAACGACAAGGTCTCAACACTTGATGAAAAACTGGCAGAGAGGGTGTTAAATTGGCTAGACTTGGCGGGTAATGAGGATTTTGTGAAAAATCTGCAGGACTACAGCAATGATATGGAGGTGAAGCTAACCAAGACTTCGAAACTCCGCAGAGATTCCATTAGGAAGACTCAGAACGGCAGGAATAACAATAACACCTGCCCAACTCTACTACACCCAAACCCCAAAACAAAATCCGCGAAAATAAAACCTCACATTCCGGAGAACATTTCCCCCAAAACCTCCGGAGAACCGGTGAAACACATCACCATCATTTTCAACAAGGAAGGGCAGCCCATACGCTTTAATCGCCCGGCCAAAAACATTGATTTGTGTGCCCTCTCGGCCAGTCCCAGTACCACAAGGCGTTTGGCCGGAAGCCTGGCCTCTGCTAGACTCTACAAATCAGCTGACAATTCTCGTCTAAATTCGGAACGTTCTCGCACGGCTAAGTCGAGGAATATGGATCAGGCCTATTCGGCACGACGCAGATTGGATACTGTTGCCGATCTAACCAATTCGAATTTACAAAAAAGGCTTAAAGATAATTCGTTGATGGGGAGTTATAACAGCTTACATGATTCCAAGAAACAATTGCATATCTTTATGCCCACCCTGCCCAAAAAGGGGGTGTCAATCGGAGGATGTACCGCAGAGGATGGTGTCAGTGAATTGAGTCATAATTTAAATGAATTTTGTAAGGTTTAGAGGAAAGCGAATAAAGAAGAGTAAATAGTCAAAATTCCAAAGTATCAACATTTTCCGATTATTTTTCCGGACTGAATTGAAGTTATCTTGTGAAAAACTCCATTGGGGCGGGCTAATTTGAAGTTATCCCATAGAAAATCCCATTAGCCAGGCTGAATTGCAGTTTTTCCTATGGAAAACACCCATGGTACTTAAAATTATGAATAAATGACAAGAAATAATTTGCGAATATGGCAACGCTAATTATGAGAAATGGTCAGCCCAAACATTGCTCAAAAACTCCGTGAGGAATTTCTCTACTTTTCCATCTCCTCTATAATTTTCTCAAGAGATTATTTCTCCAATCATGAATAATTGAGGGGAATAGTATGGCAACGCTTTTGGATCTTTTTCGTACCTTGTGTAACCTATTTTTTGTGCAAATAGGACTTTAAAGTCTTGCGTTTTTATAAAAAAAATTAGGCACCTTTAACCAACAAATCTTCAGTATTAGGATCCCAATATATATGCTCCATTTTGGTTAATCCATAAACAACATTGAAGTTTGAAAATACGATCCTGAACGGCCAATAGTTTTTGGTCACGTTTTAATTCAATTATTAAAATAAAATGTAAAAAGCACTTTCCAATAATTTTTCCGGGCTGAATTGATGTCCTCCTTTGGAAAACCTCATGCAGCCGGGCTAAATTTTATTTCTACCATGGAAAATCCCATTCAATCCCATTTATAGATTTTACTATGAAAAATACAAATGATAACTTCAATTATGAATAAAAGACAAGAAATAATTTGCGAGTATGGCAACGCCAATTATGATAAATTGTCAGCCCCAATATTGCTCAAAAATTCCGTGAGAAATTTCTGTCTTTTTTCCATTTCTGCTATAATTTTTCTCGAGAGATTATTGCTCCAAACACGAATAATTGAGGAGAATTAATTTATGAGTTTGGCAACACCAATGTGTGTTTTTCGTACCTTGAGTACCCTATTTCTTGTGTAAATAGGTGCGAAAATCTTGTAGTTTTAATAAAAACTGAACCTCTTAAACCAACAAATTTTCAATATAGGGATTGGAATATATGTGTTCTACGATCCGATATGACCAAAGTTTTTGGTCGCTTTTTTAATTCAATTACTGAAATAAAATGCAAAAAGCATTATTAATAATTTTTCCGGGTTGAATTGATGTTCGCCTATGGAAAACCCATTTAGCAGGGCTGATACCTCCAATTATAAATGTCAAGAAATTATTTGCGAGAATGGCAAATATTGCTCAACAGTTTCATAGAGGATTTTTGGTCGCTTTTTTAATTCAATCACTGAAATAAAAAGCAAAAAGCATTTTCAATAATTTTTCCGGGTTGAATTGATGTTCGCCTATGGAAAACCCCATTTAACCGGGCTGATACCTCCAATTATAAATAAATGACAAATGCTCTTTTTTCCCATTTTTATATTGTTTTTCTCAAGACATCATTCCTCTAATCAGGAATAATTGAGGAGAAATAATATACGAGTATGGCAATGCTAATGGGTCTTTTTCGTAACTTGTGTAACCTATTTATTGTGTAAATGAGTGCGAATATGAAATGCTTGTTTTTAATAAAAACTCGGCATCTTAACCCAACAAATTTTCAATATTAGGATTCGAATATAAGTTTCCTTTGTTTTGATAAGTCTGTGGGCAACATTGAAGCCTAAAAACGGACAATTTCATAAATTTTTCAAATTATTCCAGCCTGAACTGTCTACCTGCTTCTTTCTAAGAGAGTAAGGTAGTTTTATTCTCTTTTATAAGAAAACAGTGAAAAGTAAACAAAAGGAATACCTGCAAGCAATCAGCTGATCTATCAAAACGAAACAATTTGTCCGCCATAACAACAAAAATGAGGTCCGCAAAAAAATATGAAGTAAAAAAGCAGCTAAGTTCGGCCGGGCCGAATTGAAGGATTTTTTAAAATTTTCAAAAAAAAAAAATCCGTCGAAAAATACCAGTTAAACAGAAACCATTAAATAGGGGAAGACGTCGACCTGCATAAGTAATTTTTCGTCATAGGCTGTGAAAGACTCTCAGTGAAAGAGCTTTTAAAATTTCTCTCTCGTATCGCTCTCTTTTCCAGAACTTTTCTGTTAACACACGACTTCTTGTAAATATTTACAACAACAGAGTTTGGCTTGCTTGTTTGGGAAAACAACAATAATGGGATTTCGCCTGACGATTTTGCAACAACAAAATACTATGGTATCCCAAACAAGCAAGCCAAACTCTGTTCTATTAATAGACACAGGCACGGTCGACGAAGGGTTTTTGTTGTAACAGACAAAACAAACTTACATGGTTATGTTACTTCGTTCAGGTTGAACGAAAGCATAACAAAGTGGAGAAAGATGTAAATGTTTATAAGTGCGGTTGTAAGATTTAGAAGATTTTCCAAAAGAATTTTAGTTTTATGTGATTCTTTTGTTCCTCTTCTATTGAGCTTACGATCTCGTCACTTGGGTAAAAAAATGTTTTTTGTCATAGAAGTTATTTTTTTAAATAACTTCTGGGGAGAATATCCCAGACAAGAAACAAGGGAACTGATGAGGATTGGTGGCTCTTTCCGAAACCTAGGTATTCCCTGCCTTACCCCCTGGTAAACATTACCATCGTTCTCCACTCATAAACAAACGTTGTTTTTATAAAAACAACAATAATGGGATTTCGCCTGACGATTTTGCAACAACAATTTACAACAACTTTAAAAAATGTTCGGGTAATTAAACACACCTAATGTTAATAAGTAATTAAAAATATGGTATCAATTATTGTAGTCCTCCAGGGAAAACTATGACCAAAGATAATTACTCACGAATTTATTTAAGTTTGAAAATTTTCAATTATTCCAAGAGTCAGTCATTAGGAAACCATCAAACCGACCAGTTTTTGCTGACGGGAACCAACAATGAAACTCTTTAGTACCCCGCGAAATTTGCCAGAGGCATATGGCATTTGCATACTGCTGATACGCGTTGCCGGACTCTTTCCATTCCAGTTCGATGAGGCCAAGAATAAGTTTCTCATCTCTTGGAAAGGTCTCACCTATACCATTCTGCATTTGCTGATTTTCACCTATGTCAATATTACATCAATTTTCGAGAGTTGGCAAGATTTCTCCCAGCCGATGGCAGGCAATTCCTCCCTCTCAGCCCTTGGAAATCTGATCTTACGTTTGCTGAGCATTTTCATAACATTTGTCATCATTACACCCCTGCTCTTTGGCAGTCTGGAAGAGGTGTCATCCATTAATGTTTTCCTCAAGCTAATCGAGGAGTTCACTCTGCTGGGCATTGATGTCACAAGGATCTATCGCCGAGTTTATTTGATGACTTTTTGTACGACTACAGTGTTTTTTGCTTTAGTCCTCTTTACGGCATGGCATTCGATTTATTTCTATGAGGTGATAACCCACAAATCACCGGAATTGAAATTTTATCTGGTGGCAACACTGTCGACATTTTATCAGTTGCTTTATTTGACATATGCCGCCGCTCAGTTGTATGGCGTCTATGCCATTTCATCGGAGTTCAATCAATATCTGGGAGAGTTGAGAGACATACACAAGGATCTGTATGAGAAGCAGAGAACTGTGCAATTTGAATGGATGAGTACACCGATTAAGGCCTATTGAGAAACACTTAAAAGTATGCGGGAGACCAATAATTTGAGTTAAGAAATATGTATTTATTAGAAAAAAAAAAACTCTTAGCACTTAATAAGGAAGCAAATACAATATTTT
The DNA here is from genome assembly GCF_030504385.1 of Musca domestica. Lineage (NCBI taxonomy): Eukaryota > Metazoa > Arthropoda > Insecta > Diptera > Muscidae > Musca > Musca domestica. Next base: position 4,992,934 of record NW_026712360.1, on the reverse strand, counting down.
ACAAATTTTCTTGAGGCCTTCACATATTCACAATAAAATGTTAATAAAATCTAGATTTTGTTTTTTATCTAATTATTTTAATAAGTCCATTGGATAAAGGTTTCATCCTCTTCTGAGAAAGTTTTACAACTTCCAAACTTTATTTTTGTTCATTCTCAGCTTCCACTTCCTCCTCCGCATGTCCTGCACTGACCTCCCCACCGTCTTCTTCATCCGTTGTCTGGCTCTTGGCACTCTCATTAGACGGTGTTCGTCCAAAGGGAAAGAAAGCATTGGCCTGTCGTTGCAGCACTTCTCGATTGATGGTCTTCTCCAGGATTTGTTGGTTAATTATCGAAGCGTAACGTTGTTCAAAACTGCGCTGCTGCTTCAAACGCTGTAAATGTTGCACTTGTGTTGTGGGATTTCCTGCAGTACAATCCCCAGTCTGTCCCGTTGCAATATCTAACGAATCATTGGAAGTCATTTTTGGCCGGAAAAAATCGCTTAGTCACTGGGTTAATGGGAACAATTTTTTTATTTTTAAAAATTCACTCTGCGTTTAGAACAACCGTTTCAGCTGACAGCAGGACTTGAAATGAGCTGCTTTATTTTGAGTTTTAATAAAGTGCTGTTGTTGTTGTTTTTGATCCTTCTGTCAGACAATGTTTGCGTTTTGTTTTATTTTTGTCTCTATATGTGTATCAGACTGTCGCTATTTTTGGAGTCTTCTTTTCTTGGTTGGGGGTTTAGTTGTTGAAAAGGTATTTCCTTAGTTTTGATTTCTTGTCGCCAACAACAACAAACTTATGACTATGGGGAATACACAGCCAGAAATTGTCCGTCCAATTATGAATTAAAATTTCCTTAAGAAATTTTCTCTCTATTCCTTTTTTTCTCGAGATCATTCCCCTAATCATAAATAATTGAGGAAAAACAATTTGTGTAGTTGGCAACGCCATTGGGCGTTTTTCGTACCTTGTGTTTCCTATTTGTAGTACAAAGTTAATGTGATTTGTTTCTTATAGAAGTTAAGCAACTTTAATGAATAAATTAACTATGTTGGGATTTGAATAAATGTTTTGGACTTGGATAAATCTGTTGTGCAGCTATACGCGGAATTCTACTCCCACAAAAAGTATTTTTCTCGGGAGAAATTTCATCAAAGCTGAATACTTGAGGAGAACAATTGTGGTCCTTTTTCATACCTTGTTTGCCCTATTTGTTGTACAAATTGGTGCAAATGAGAGGTGCTCTGTTTTTGAATCCTCCACCATAGTATGGAGGGTATATTGCGTTTGTCATTCCGTTTGTAACACCTCAAAATATACATTTTAGACCCCACAAAGTATATATTCCTGATCAGCATAAAATGCCATGTCGATTTAGCGATGTCCGTCCGTCTGAGGAAATCACTCTAGCTTCCGAACGAAATGAAGTAGGTTGATAAAATTTTACTCAGATGTGTCTTTGGTCAGCAGGACTTTTGGTAATGGAAATGGGCTATTTAGGTCAACGTTTAGATATAGTCCCCATATAACGGTACCTCCCAATATTCGGTATTTTGTTGTTTTTTGCGACATTATTCACCGGAATTGTTTCAAATTTGGTATTTGAAGTTCGTAATAGATACTCCAGCCTATGACAGAAAATTGCCTATGCAGGTACAGGTCATCGTATAGCCCCCATATAACAGTACCTTCCTAAATTCGTTATTTTGATGATTTCAGCGACATTATTCACCGGAATTGTTTCAAATTTGGTATTTGAGCTTACTAATGGATACTAGCCTGCGACACAAAATGTTTGAGGTTTTAGCAGAATTTTTTACGGATCCATTTTTTTTTTGTTTTTTGAAAATTTTCAAATTCGTTACAAATACGACCGAAGTTATTTCTTTTTAACTAGTTTGCAACCATTTTTCTCGAATTATCATACCCCTAATCATGACTAATTAAAGGAAAATAATTTACGACCATGGCAGCGCTATTAGGTCTATTTCGTACCTTGTGTATCCTATTTCTAGTACAAATTTGAAGTGATTTTTTTCTTATAAAAATTAACCAACTTAAAAGAGCAGTTCTGTTCAGGAACTTCGACAATGGTAACATTTTTACAACCATAATCAATTTTGCCTTTATTGTATCGAAAAATTTTCAGGTTCTGGAAGAGAGCATATATTAATATTCGTATAAATTAAGATTGGACTCTGAAGCAGCTATCCTCGGAAATAAATTGCCATGGCAAATATTTTTCTCAAGAGATCTTTCATCCAATCATGAATGATTGAGGGGAAATTATTTGAGAATATGGCAACGCTGATGGGTCTTTTTCGTAACTTGTGTATCCTATTTGTTGTACAACTTGGTGAAAATGTAAAGTGATTTTTTTTTGAAATAAGAAATTTGCCCTTCAGATCGTGCTTCCAGTCTTCTGTGTTCCTCATAATAGTATTTTACATCCAACACATATATTCGAATACTAATATTGTTAAATAGTCGGTTTTAGTTGCTTAATTTGAACAAAAAAATCAACTCCAATTTTCACTTTAAATAGGTTACACAAGGTACGAAAGAGACCCTTTATCGTTGCAACCTTCGCAAATTATTTCTCCTCAATTGTTCATGATTTGAGGAATGATCTCTCTAGAGAAAAACTGTCCATGAGCATAGAAAAATGGAGAAAACATCAGCTGAAAAAGTTCTCGTTTAGGTAATCTCAAACTCAACCCGACTGAATTAAGTTATCCATATTAAAACTTCATTTCATCTTGGCACGATTTTTTCCAAGTGTACCCATTTTCTTAGACTCCTGGCAAAAGGTCACGCAACTTTTGTGCGCCTTTGAAATTGTCTTCTTGTAGTTTTTTTTTATTCCAAACGTGAAACAATGATTCATTGTTTTCATGTTGTTATAGTTGTTCTTGTAACTCATGATGACGAGATTGTTTGTTTGTTTTTGGAGAATTGCTCAAGCAACAGCCAGTTTACACAAGCCAACCCCCACCAAATTCTTCCTTCCTTCCACACAAGAAATTGACAATGAAAATCAACAAATGTCAAGCAATTTGCCAACTCCAGCTAGCTTAACATTTGCATGTCAATTATTTTTAAACCACTTTTGACGGCTTCTTTAGATAGCAGAGAAAGAAAGAGAGGCCTATTTTAAGGCTATTTAATAGCTCATAAGGTCACATTTCACTGCAGTTTTACGAAAATCGTCAAGAAAAATTCAATATTTTCAGATTACAGGCGGGGAGGGAGGACAAACTTTAATTAGTTCGTGGAGTTATGGCAGAAAGCATTCACAAATGACTTCATAACATGAACTATGAATCTCTTTTTTGGTGGCTGATGTCCTTCTTGGCTGCAAGAATTTTGATTATGACGCAGTTTTCTTTTGAGGTTCCTCAAGTTATTAAAGTAAAAGACAAACATTTTGAAATAATTGTCATTAAAAGTTAGTTTTCAGCATGACATAGTGGAGCGTTTGGGAAAATGCTGCAAATCATTGCTCAATTGCCTTTTTTTACGGTGTGGTATTGCAGTTGTTTGGTGGCACTTTGTAGGGCATATTAACCCATTGGGGAGCGATTTAACGACAGAAGGTCCAATATTGATTAACTGAGAACGGAATCACAACCGCATAGTTTGATTGTTGATTTTGATGATAATCTATCCGGCTCGAAGGACCAACATAAAAATGAAAATGGATACATAACCCTATAGGCGGCGTACATAAGCAGCTTGGCTTCATGGCTAGGCATATTAATGTCAAATTATAAAGATGAGAATATATAAAACGCTTTTTTGACTGGCCTAAGTCTGCGGCTGGCTTCTGCGGAGAATAGCAAAGGAGCGTAGGGCCAAAATCGAACTTAGGCAACCTAAAACTCCTTTGTTCTTCTACGACGAAGCCAGCCGATGACTACTTAAGCCAGTCAAAAAAAGCGTTGTATGTATTCTCACCTTAAGGAAAACGGCGCCTGGATTTGAGAGCGGCTCTATCATCCCTTTATGATATGTCACAAAATATGCCATGAGAAGACTTCAAGCTGCTTATATATTCACGCCGTATGGTTTGATTGTTGATTCGATTCTGATTTTATTTAAAGGTATTTTTCTTAAGTACCACAAAAACTAATCTAACTTAACCTAATAGCAATCACACAATTATTCGTATAATAAGATGAGAATACATAAAACGCTTTTTTGGCTGGCTTAAGTCATCGGCTAGCTTCTTCGGAAGAAAGAACAAAGGATCGTAGGGCCAAAATTGAACTAAGTCAACCTAAAACTTCTTTATTTCTCTACGAAGAAGCCAGCCGATGACTACTTAAGCCAGTCAAAAAATTGTTGTATGTATTCTCACCTTATGAAAAAACGGCGCCTGTATTTGAGAGCGGCCCTGCCATCCCTTTATGATAAGTCACAAAATATGCCATGCGAAGACTTCAAGCTGCTTATATATTCACGCCGTATGGTTTGATTGTTGATTCGATTCTGATTTTATTTGAAAATATGTTTCTTAAATACCACAAAAACTGATCTAACTTAACCTAATAGCAATCACACAATTATTCACATCTATTCTAAAGGTGAGAATACATAAAACGCTTTTTTGACTGGCTTAAAAAACCGGCTCACTTCTTCGGAAGAAAGAGCAAAGGAGCGTTGGACCAAAATCGAACTAAGTCAACCTAAAACACCTGTTAAAACTTGTTTATCTACGAAGAAGCCAGCTGATAACTTAAGCCAGTCAAAAAAGCTTTTTATGTACTCTCACCTTAATTTTGAATGGAGAACATTGCAGGACTGCTTGTCCCTTCATGCAAGTGGTCTTGGCTACCGGTTGAACGCATTGATGTCCTATCGACAATCACTGAATTGTACACATGCGATATTTTCAGTATTTTACAACATTTATTTTTAATTGCTAGATTTTCCCAGTGCCTCAACCGCACTCAAACGTATTTTCAAAGTATTTGGTAAATATTTCTTTTAGAAACCCAAAATCGAGCTGATTTAAGATTTCCCAAGGAAACCTAATTCAGCTGACACCAATGCCACATTTCTGGATCTTAGAGGAATAATCTATGTCTTAAATGTGTTGACGTGTTTATAATTATTCAACTAACTTCTCAGCGGAGTAGAGTATCTCCACACGCTCGAATGTTGTAATATGGTGTTTTGCTATTAATAAAATCTAAATGCTAACAGGCAAGGCCAAAGGTTAATGGATTAATCGATAGATGGTGAGAACATTTTGCTCGAAAATTATAGCAAGACTTATCACTTTCCAGGTGATGTTTTGTAGAACTTTTGATAATGTATTGTAATGTTCGAAGCGTTGTCTTATTGGGTCGTAATCATGAAAAAATGTCGGAGTAATAATTTACAACGATGGCAATGCGAATGGGTCATTTTCGTACCTATTGTATCCTATTTATTGTACAAATTTGTATACTTTTCTAGTTTTGCAAGAGGGCTTTTCCTGGGGGAAAATACAATTTTGAAAGTGATCATAATATCTAAGTATTCCCTCGTAATTATTTTCCGAGAGGAATTTTAGTGTTTAAAAGCAAAATAGGAAAAAGGAGAAAAAATCCATACGGAATTGTTATTCTTCATTGGGCTGGTAGTGTGTTTTGCTTTTGGTATATCTAGCCTTATTTGCACCCGTTAAAAGCAAAATTCGTCATTTATTTTAATTAAAATCAAAGAAATTATACATCTAAATTACGCGGTTATTTTTTTCTCGAAAGATTATTCCTCTAACCATAAATAATTGAGGAAAAACAACTTGTATAAATGGCAACGCCATTGGGTTTTTTTCGTACCTTGTGTTTCCTATTTGTTGTGCAAATTTAACAAACTAAATAAAGCGTTTTATGAAAACATGTTAGGTGAAAATACATTTTATTCTTTCCCCTTTACAAACAGTCTTTAAGTGTTAATTTAATTGCTTTTGAGCCGCATTGAAATCGAAATAGGCTATTCATTGCCTATGACCAATGGTAGGTGTCTCTGGTGTTTGCCTGCACTTGAGGCTATTATTGAAAATCACTTGCCTCAGAATTGCTGTGCGTATGGCAGACAAGTGCCACTCGAACATTGATTAGTTGTATTGACGCTTGAATTACGCCCAGCTGAACTCCCACCAAAGCTGATGGCTTGGATTTGAGTACCCAGCCAAAGAGAGGCACAACAAATAAATTGACAGTTAACAAGACAAATAATACTCTGGCATTGATTGCTGGGAGGGGGGAGAGGGGAAAGAAATAACAAACGGAAAATAAATAGATGCCAACACATTCTTAATGGTATTTCAATTAATTTGATTGAGGCTATTAATTAATTGGTTGCTTGTACAGAGAGAGAGGGAGAGAGAGAGAAAGCAACTCAGCTAAGCTGTGAATGAATATTTCGAATGGGAAAAGATTAGTTCAGGACATCTAAATGGGACATTTTTCATCAAATCTCCAATATATATGGGCCGAAATAAATAATTGTAATGGAAACCTTGAAGACTGAGAGGACTGGATTTCACATGAAAACCCTAATTCAGAAGGACTAAATCCATCTTTAATTCAGCTGCACTGAATGGAAAATTTTCCCCTTAAAATCTTTTATCAGCCGCAATGGCATGAAAACCGAACTGAATTCAAAAGTTCATTCATTTTTTTTTTTTAGAGATTACTCATTTAATCATAAATAATTGAGTATAATATGGCAATGTCAATGTGTCTTTTTTGTACCTTGTGTAACCTATTTTTTGTGCAAAGTGGTGCAAATTTGCAACAATGTTTCTATGCCAATTTTTAAGTAAACTATTGGAAAAATTTAAAAATATGCCACGAATCAAAGTTTTTCAAATGAAGATTGAAAAATAAATAAAGATGTCGAACTGTTCAGACCTGTCTTTCCCTTTACCGCATACAAGAAAGGCATTGCCAGAGTTTTCGTGAGGAATGTTTGTCAACCAAAAACGTGTGTCGACTCAGAGAACTAAACGGATGGTTTCCTCAACAATTAAAAATTCTCTAAAATCGGTAAACAGTTAATGATAAACAAAATGCAATGTCATGTCTATTTCGTACCTTGTGTAACCTATTTTTTGTGCAAAGTGGTGCAAATTTGAACGACCAACAATGTTTCTATGCTGCTTTTTTTAAAAAACAACTAATTATTAAAAAAACACTCTAATTGAAAATATGCCAAGAATCAAAGTTTTTCAAATGAAGGTTGAAGAATCAATAAAGACGCAGAACAGTTAAAAGCTGTCTTTCTCCACACCGCATACAAGAAAGACATTGCCAGAGTCTTCGTGAGGATTGTTTGTCAACCAAAATTGTGTGTCGACTCAGAGAACTAAAAGGATGGCTTCCTCATTTTCAAAAATTGAAAATCCTCTAAAATCGGTGAGTAAAAAGTTAATGAAAATTATGTCTTTTTCGTACCATGTGTAACCTATTTTTTGTGCAAAGTGGTGCAAATGTTTCTATGCCGCTTTTTTTTAAACAACTATTGAAAAAATTCAAAAATTATTAAAATAACTCTAATTGAAAATATGCTACAAATCACAGTTTTTCAAATGAATGTTGAAAAATAAATAAAGTTGTGTTGTCTGATTACCAGACGATGTGTCAATATAATTTGAATTCGCCGCAAATAAATTTATGCATTCAAAACAAACGTCAAAACATAATTTTTACTGTTATGCGAAAAAAAATGTTTGGTTATTTTGAAATGACTCGAAAAATTTCCCCCATCGAAAACCTCATTCCGCATTTAAGATTTCCCATTGATTTTGCCAATTGTTAAATTTGTTCTAAGACATTTTCCTTTGTCACAGACAATTCCGGCAAAGGAAAACAACTTCAAATACTTTACGTTTGACACAAAGACCACAAGTGTGTGGGGATTTGAGTTTGGAAAAAATACTAGTCCTTCCATTCTCCAATTGAAAGCAACAGTTTTGTGAAAAAAGTAAAGAAGAAGGAAAACTACTTTGCCAACAACTTGTTGAAACTTAAATGCAGAAAAAAGAAGAGAAACAGCAAAAGAACTAAAAGAAAATTCCAGTGGCAAAAAGGAAATGATGCTAGTCATTCAAAGAACAAAAAAAGAATCTGAAAAGCTAAGAAAGAAAAACTAGAAATCTCAACGAGGATTTTCCACCCCTTCTCCCCATTTATCATGGCCCGGAAATCCATCACCAAGTTAGAAACAACTTTTTTTACCTTAAGTGGCCACATTAAAGATAAATCTAACGTAACGCAACCCCCTTGGACCCCCACCTAGCTGCTTTATATGCTTGCCCAAGCAAAGCAAAGGACTATTGTAAGGATAATCAACTTTTGTGTTAAGTTCAAGTGTGAAATGTCTTGTTAAACATTTATTTTGCTCTTGGCTGCATACCTGCATGGAGAGGGCTGGCTAAAAGCATTGCCATTTTATCAAATCACAGCCATCAGCATAAATATGTTTTATGTGGGGAAATTCTACACACACACCGGCATACATATGTAACAAAATTTATTCATATTATTCGAACTGAAGACGTGTGTTTTTCCCATATTTTTTTTTGCTTGGAAAATGCTATTTTTATCTGGAAAATTAATTTCATTTGATGGTTTGTCATGATACCTTTTATCCAGAATAAGGAGGGGGGAACTATTACCTAGATTAGGATTTTAGGGGGATTCTGCTTTTAATATTTTGTATAATAAAGCAATAAATTTGTATTAGAAGCTCTTAAGGTGTGTGTAAATAAGTTTCCATTGCAAGTTTTGGGTAATAAATTTAAGGAGAATGGAATAGAGGATACGAGGGGAAAAGATGGCCGATTTTTAGATTTTCCCTGAGTGTTAACGTATATGTAAACATGTTTTTATAAAAGGGAATAGGGTGGCAACCTTGTGTAGAGAAGATAGAGAAAGAGAGAGAGATTTTAATATAGAAACTGTTAAACAGGGATCCGTGAACAGATAAGAAACTGGGATGAACTAACCTTAGAAATATATAAGATAGAATTTTCCGTTCCCACATGCGGTATGTTTGAGTTTGATTTCGAGATATAGCCTAGACTATAAACTGATAAGTATGTGTAGCAAGTTTGCTTGACACCTATGCGGTGTTGTGCATAGGCATCATAACTCTCTTTCTCTCTCTATCTTTCTCTCTCTTTTACAATCATAAGTAGTTCTTAAGGAATATTTGTTAATTTCGTATCGGACTTAATTAAAAATGATATAAATATTGCGACGTGCCAGACTTGGGCCATATAGGCGAATTCCTTCACTTTATATGATATATGTGATAATTTTTAGAAAATGTTAAAATGTGCATGAGGTGGAAGATATAGTCGACCTAAGTATTCCTTTCTGTGACGAAAAATCTGCAACCAATTTCAGACTGCTGTCATTTCTAAGGCACTCGTCAGACATCTGTTAAAATTATTCCAGTGACAGCTCATTATATTATTTAAAAGCATACAAAATCATTTTGATGAGAATTTTCCAGAAAAAAAGTTATTCGTGATGGAATTGAAACGTGACAGTGTTATTTTTTTATATTTGGCTGGAAAACCACAAGTGGCTATCGTCGGAGCACTTCAGTATTTAAATGTGAATAAATCTTTTGCGTCTCGTACCATCGCTCGTAGCATAGCCTGACGTCAAGGAAGTTGACGGAGGAAAACAGTAACATCAGCAGAAATGGTTCGAAAAGTAAAGAAGCGACTTGATCGAAACTCGCGTTGCAGTGCCCGAAAAAATGGCTCTTGAGCTGAACATATAGCAATATTCCATTCGGCAAATATTGAAAAATGAGCTCGGAGTAAAGCCATTGAAATTTCAAAAAGTGCAAGAACTTACACCGCAACAGAAAGAAAATAGACTCAAAAGAGCTAAAGAGTTGCTTCGCTTGGCCGAAAGTGGTGAACTGCTGCATTTGGTTTTCTCCGATGAGAAAACATTCAATGGTGCACATCATCACCATGGCTGCGCTTGAGTTCTGGTGGCCAACCGAAGGTGCACATTTTCAGCTGACCTCTTTGGCAAGTAAACGCGATCATTTTGTTTGTTTACAAACAGCTGGACAACGAATGTTTTCTTATCGGAGAAAACCAAGTTCGGCACTTTACCACTTTCGGCCTAGCGAATCAACTCTTGGGCTCTTTTGAGTCTAATTTCTTTCTGTTGCGGTGTAAGTTCTTGCACTTTTTTGGAATTTCAATGGTTTTACTCCGAGCTCAGCAGATGGTCGCTCTCGCTCGTATTAATCGACCGTGGCATCAGAATAAATGCCGAATATTATCGCGAAAATATTCTGGAGGGTGTATTAAAGCCTTGGGTACGCAAACATTTTGGCCGCAGACCTTGGACATTCCAACAGGACTCAGAACCATCACACTCAGCACGCCCAACCCAAGAATGGTTACAAAATGAGGTTCCTTGCTCTATTTTCAGCTCACAATGGCCACCAAAATCTCCGGATACCAATCCGTTTAACTATTGTGTCTGGAGTATTTTGAAAGGCAAAGCTTGGCACTAAAAAAATACCAAAGTGTCGATCACCTCAAGCGTTTCGCCGGGAGTGGGCCAAAATACCGCAGAGCAACATTGGGGCAGCGTGTCACGGTTTCATTTGCCATTTGAAGACCATAGTTCGTGCCAAAGGTAACCCATTCGAACAAATCTAAACTTATTCGAAAATTTGATGCTATTTTCGACATTTGCTGCTTTCATTCAATAAAATTAAAAAACATAGAAAAAAATATGGCGTATGACTTTGTTGCGGATTTTTTTATCTCACCCTGTATTTCTGTGTTATGAATTATTTAGATTCTTATAAATATTCGTCTGGCAATCTCCATGGAAACTTATGTGCCATCAGTTGGGCGCCAAGGTTTGAAAATGTTAAAACCGCAAAACATATTTGTCTAGAGGTCTTCAACAAATGAATTGAACGTAGAATCTCTGTTCACTGAGGGTAAAAATAGGTATGCGGGTATATCGCCGAGCACCGAAAAAAGCATAAATTCATCCTGGCTGAATACAAGTTTCTTACAGGAAAGCTTCTGTTCATCCCGGCTTAATAGAAGTTTCCATAAGGAAAGCTTCTGGTCTTATATGAGAAGACCTTGTGGTCTTCTATGAGAAGATCTTCTGCTTATCAATGAGAAGACCTTCTGGTATTCTATGAGAAGATCTTCTGGTATTCTATGAAAAGACCTTCTAGTCTTCAAGGAGAATTTTTTTTGGTTTCCTGCCCGGACTGAATAGAATTTCCATAGGGGAAACTTCAATGTATCCCGGGCCGAATAGAAGTTTCCTTAGGAGAAGCTTCAATATAGCCCGGGCCAAATAGGAATTTCCATGAGAAAGTCTTCTTCTGCTTTTCTATGAGAAGACCTTATTGTCCTCTATTAGGAGACCTTCTGGTATTCTATGAAAAGACCTTCTAGTCTTCAACAAGAATTTCTTTTTGTTTCTAGCCCGGACTGAATAAAATTTCCATAGGGAAAGCTTCAATGTATCCCGGGTCGAATAGAAGTTTCCTTAGGAGAAGCTTCAATATAGCCCGGGAAAATAGCACGGGCTGAATAGAATTTTTCATAAGAAAGGCTTAATTTCTTCAATGCTGGATCAAGGTTTCAATGAGAAATTTTAAATTCCGCCTGACAGAATAAAGCTCTCTTGAGCCTACATTTGCTGAAAAGAGTTTTCCATAATAATTCATAATATCTGTCTCGTAGTTCAGTTTCGCAACACTGTGTCATCCATCAAACAACTCCATCATCATCATCACATCATCGATGATGACTATTATTTTAGCTCATTAACTTAAGTGCTTCCTGACAGCTAATCAAGCTCGACTGGCTCATATCGCCATGGTAATGCCGCATGCTTAGTTATTAAAAGCCCCCAAGGGGATGCGGTAAAGTAACGGCGGAAAAAAGATTGAATAAATGATTTTTGAATTGCCGGCCTTATGGGAACTTGACTTACCAACTGTTGTCAACAACATATTGTCCAATAGCAGGGCTATGGCCACAATGACCAATACCAAACGGCTCGAGCCACGCCATCCGATCATCCAATTCTTAAAGGCGGCCCAGGACCCGGCAGCTCGGTAATCTTCTTGTCGATGATGATCCGGTGGTGGTAAAGGTGGTCCGGCACCACCCCCAGCTCGCCCGCCGCCACCCGGAGGTGAGGTCATTTTTGGATCGGCCGGTGTGGTGGCTCCGACGCCCAAAATTCCGCCATAGCTTGTGCCGCGCTCGCTGGCATGGAGGCCATCCGATGAGTTGTTGCTGCTGCCATTCTGTTGTTGTTGCTGGGTCTGGAGATGTTGCTTGAAGGGATTCTTGCTCGGTGTGTCGTTGTTGAGTGCTGTTGAGTTCGGTGTATTGGTAGTGAAGGATGTTGTCGATTCGTTGAGGCCGGTTTTGTTTGAGGCTGCCGTCGCTGCTGCTGCTGTTGAATTTAATGAAGATTTGTGCTGTTGCTGTCTTAGTTCACCACCACCGGCTTCAGACGATTTCATTGCGTTATGGAATTGTTACTGGAAGACAAAAACAAAAAGAAGAGAACGGAAATTATTAAAAGAAAACAAATCTGGTTTTAATTATTTTTGAACTTTTTTTGTGGGGTCATTGGGAATTAAAAGTGGGGAGGATGGAGCATATGTCACCATGTCTGCCAGGCCACTTAGAGAGCAATGAGCTTTAATTTGATCACATTTTAATCATATCATCCCCCTCAAGTAATCCTATTAGCTGGTAAACCAAGGAGCGGGAGGAAGGTAGAAAAAAAATGTAAGCTGGAGGAAAAATACCAAAAGCAACAACGAAAGAGGATTGAAATTTTAATATATTGAGAAAAAATATTAAAAATACACTCCAGGCTTAAGAAATATTAAAAATATTTTAGATAATAAGAGATTTAAGGGAATTTTCAAAAGATCCGATTTCAATAATTTCCAAAATAAATATTTTTAATAAATGTGTCATTTAAATTCAAATGAAAATGTTTTTCAAGATTTCAAGGTAATCATATTTATTTTCAATTTCGTGTCAATACATATCTTGATTTTTGTTGTAATACAACAAAATACAATTTGTAATGCAAAGCGTTTTAGTTTTTAATTTGTTTCGACTGAGTAGATAAAAAATTCAAATAGCTTTATTCAAATCCATAGCCATTAACAATTGGAATGCTGTTAAAACAGCTTAGATGAATGTATTGAAAAAAATATTTTTTTTTTCAAATCTAAGGCACGTAATACAAATAAAAACGATATTTTTTGGATTGGAAATAAACCACCGGAATTTCTTAAGAAAATCATATTTTTTAAATATTTTTAAGGGCCCAAATCTTGGATTTTTTGGAAGAATTACTTTTAAACTTTTTAAGAGTCCCCTGGAGTAGATTTTTGTTCAGCATTTATCTAAGCTCCCAACATTTTTTAAAAGAGAAGCATTTTTAAGCCCCAAATCGTAGATTTTTAAACATTTTTTAGACCTCTTATTGCGACTCGAATTTTAATTAATGTCAGACATTTTTTATTTTTTTATTTTATTTTATTTATTTTTTTACCTAAATCCTAATTTTTTTTCTGGGACCCAAAAAGGGGATTTCTTTAAGACTTTGTGAGACTCTACTCGGGACCCAATTCGTTCTTTTTTTAAGCATTTTTAGGCATCGTCTGAATTTTTAATGAATAGTTGAGCCTCTTTGGGGAATAAAATATTTTAATAAAATATTTCATTCAAATCTTGATTTAAAAAATAAATCTCCTTAAAGGACCAATTCTTAGATCTACAAATTTGTCATGATTTTTTATTTCCATCCAAAATTCGAAAACTAATTGCAACTGAGCAAATAATTCAATTAAAACGAAGAACTCATTTTGCCCCTTTTCATGTCTTTTTCTTTGAGAAATTTTATGAATAACATGATCAAATAAGATTTCACAGTCTAATTGACTTGGCTAAAAGTTTCCAAAAACGTCAAATTGTTATTCTTGTTGTGTTACGCATACGCCTGGCACACCAAAATAATGGCGGGAGAAGGGGGAATGGGTGACAAAATGAATGAATGAATGGTGTTTCATAATTTCTTTATGACATTAGAAAATAAATTGCTTGGAAAAACTTTAGACCCCTTAGAAAGGAAGGCAAGGAACGATGACGAGAAAGAGAGAGAGAGACAGTTTGTTCTCTATTATTGGCAATCATCTAAGAGCTGACGCTGGGGCTGTTGTCAATGTAAATGAATTAAATTATGAAAATTCAATTTCTGCTGTTCACAAGATGTAAACGACACAGAAAACGGCATATCATATCATATCAATATGTGTGCGTGTTGGAGAGAGAGAGGGTGAGAGGGAGTATGAATGAATTGATTTATCTCTTACCGCCACTTTTAAAACAAGATGAGTGTGTGAGAAAGCTGCACTAAAGGCCTACAAAAGAAAAAAGCGTTTGTGAAAATTGCCTTGAGCAAACTTGGTGTGACATTGACAGGCAATTGATGGGTATTTACAACACCACTTTAATGCAGATAGTAAAAATGGTTCTCCCAGTTTCTATGGGACAACGTTGGGCGACAATTTCTTTTCTTTGAAAATCTTCATTTGATATTGCATACTAATTTACCCAGGACCTTTTTCGTCTTGAATTCTCTTTTAAGTTAATTACAAATAATTATCTTACATATTTTGTATGTCTCTAATTCAATTTTCAAAAATTTCCAACTTCACTTAGCAACTTGAAAAAAAAATCATTAACATTTTGAAACGTTCCCATTCTAATTGAGAATCATTGAAAATGTACAATTGTTTTATTGGTGGATTCCAGGTTACATTGGACTGGTGCCATAAGCTTTCAGCTATTGATTCAAATTCACAGTTTTATTGTTTTAACAACAGATCAAGTGCCTTGGGAAAAGTATTCACAATTGATACTGTTGCAGAATGAATTTTGATATTTCAACGCCGCTTGAATGATAGGTTTTATATCTCTATTATGAAAAAATGTGTCAAGTAGCTGTCTTTGTTTCAACATCAGGTGGGGATTAAAATCAAGGTTAGGTCGGGATCAACAAATCCATTAAAACTCAAATTTAAGTCCTGCAGAAGATTTGCATTTCAATAATTGTCTTGCAATAGACAATAGAGTTTACAAAAATATTTATTTATTTATTTTTATTTTTGGAAAAATTTAATTTTTTAAACCTACAACTACCAATTTTCAGAGAAATTTGTGAAAAAAATGTGGCAAAAACCATCAAAATACCGAAAATCGGGAGGTACCGTTATATGGGAGCTATACCAAAGCGTGGACCTATACATGCAATGTCTCGCCACACGAACTGGGACCCATTATGACCAACAAATACCAATTTTCAGACAAATCCGTGAAAAAAATGTGGCATAAATCATCAAAATACCGAATATCGGGAGGTACCGTTATATGGGGACTATACCAAAACGTGGACCGATATATCTCATTTTCAATACCAACCATCCTAGACACATTACAAATTGATCTGCTAAATTTTGGCGCTCTACGTCAAATAATGTGGGCTGTATCGTGATTTCAACAGACAGACAGACGGACATCTTTAACACTTAGAATTTTATGCTGATTATGACTATATATACACTATATGGGGTCTACCATGGATATTTAGGGATGTTACCAACGGAATGACAAAGTTAATATACCCTCCTTTCCAAGGTGGAGGGTATAACAAGGCTTTGACCCTTGTCGAAGGTTGAATTAAAACTGTTTAAAAACGTTTTTTTTTTCTGAAATTCACATTTCAGATCCTTGGGACCTTCAAAAAATTTTAAAATCCTCGGCTCTCTTACATGCTTAGGGTATTTTTTAGTTCCTATCTTTTCCTGATTTGTTTGTCTTTTTGTTATTGTTTTACAGATGAATTACCTTAAATGACGTGTTTTCTTTCGATAATTGAGTGTAAACAAATTAAATATTCTTATCGTTCAAAATTAAATTGGCAAACACAGTGTCGTCTGGGGGTCTCTGTGTGTGTCTGACATCGGGTCTAGATGGGAAAACTTTCCTGTGGCATTTTGTTAACACACAACACAAAAACAAAAAGAAAGAAAAACACGTGAATGATGCAAGTTAAAACAAGATTTGCAATGTTTGTTTTGTTTTTCTCTCGTTTGACATTAGCACATAATAAAAAATTGCTTATTTTTTTATTGCACTATAGAGTATTTCACATACAGCTTCTGTTGTGGGAAGCTATAATTCGTATTCGAAACATTTTGTTGATGTTTATATTTAACACTTTTAAATTTTAACTTGAACATGTCTTCCTTAATTATTTTAAATATTTATGGAACCTCTTTAATTTTTAATTCATATTTTTTTATTTTGTTTTTTTTATGTCAAAAAAATTTCAACATTTCTCACTTTTCTTTCACGTTACAAAGAGTACGCTCGCTCCGCCAGCATCCGTTGTTGTACTCTGTTTGTCCCCTTTTAAAATATAAACAATGTCAGCAAAATGGGAAATTCGCATGGCCAGAGAAAAATTCATAGAACACTTGGATAATATATTGCCGCCTAAGGAAAAATTGCTATAAATTAGTTTAAATTTTTTCTAATTTGTTTTTTTTTTTCATCTCAGAACGCTAATGGATTTCTTTTTTGCTGATTTGTGGGATTGAGTGTACCACAAGGCGATGACGGGAGGGAGCAGTTATACTCCCTCTCTTAATATGTACACAAACAAGTACAATTCAGAAAAAATACTAGGAATAGAAAAAATTTTATATAGATATTTGAAGTGATATATTTACCTATGGAAAAATACGAGGGGCATATCATGAGGTTTGCTAAAAAGCGGAAAATCGAAAATATTTTTTTTATAAATATATTATTATTATTACTTATTTATTCTTTTTTTTTTTTTTTTTTTTTTGGAAAATTTCACTATGGCTCCAAATTGTTGCCACATGCTGAAATATGAAAAGAACCGTAAGCTTATTTTGAATTTTATAATCGTTTTGGTTATTCAAAGCTTTGATCCTTTATGGGGAAGTACCAGAAGGAGTGGTTAAATATCTAACATTTTTGTAACAGACCTTGTGTTAATGGAAATATTGAGATGTGCCAAGTCTGAATGGAATCGGATATTAATTTCGCGTTTTATGAGCTTCAAAATTTTGACCCTTTGTGGGAGAGGTACCACAAGGAGTGGACCGATATATTTCATATTCACACCAGACTTTGGGTTGATGAAAATATTGTGATGTGTGTAGTTTGAAGATAATCGGACTCCTACATATCATTACATTATAAGAGTTATATTCGAAATGTTGACCCTTTGTGGGACAGGTACTTGATGGAGTGGACCATTTTCTTACCTAGAACAGATGCAAATATTAGGATTTGCAAAGTTGGAGCAAAATTGGATTATCCTTTCTATCTCTCTCTGTGCGGCAAAATATTTTTTTTTTTTTTGAAAATATCGAAATTTTTGGCGGAGAGACCTGAAGGAGTTTACCGATATTGCTCATCTCTGGACTCAATCTAAGTTTAATAGTAATATTGCGTTATACCAAGTTTGGACGAAAACGGATACTCCCTTCGAGAGTTATCGTGCGCACCAAACAGACGGACATCGCTAGAATGACTCCAAATGTCCTGAAACGAATTTGGCTCAAAGGGACCAAATTTCAGTTTTTTTTTTTAATCCACATTTTTATTAAAATTTTAAATTAAAAAAAAAAAAATCGACGTTTTTTATTGAAATTTAAATTATTAAAAAATCTATGTTTTTATTAAATTTTAAATTTTTTAAAAAAAATCCATGTTTTTATTAAAATTTTAAATTTTTAAAAAAATCCATGTTTTTATTAAAATTTTAAATTTTTTTATAAAATACATGTTTTTATTGAAATTTTAAATTTAAATTTCAATAAAATTTCAATAAAAATCCACGTCTTAATTGAAATTTCAAATTATTTAAAAAAATCCACGTTTTCTTGCCTTTTTTTTGAAATTTTAAGTTGATTTAAAAAATCGACATTTTCTGGTCTTCACTGAAATTTGGTCTGGTCTGGTCTTTTTTTAAAAATTTTATATTTCTTTAAAAAATCCATGTTTTCTGGTCTTTTCATAAATTCTTTAAAAAAATCCATGTTTTCTGGTCTTTTTTAAAAAATTATAAATTTCTTTAAAAAAAATCCACATTTTCTGATCTTTTTTTTTTGAAATTTTAAATTTCTTTAAAAAATTGACATTTTCTGGTCTTTACTGAAATTTTAAATTTCTTTAAAAAAATCAACGTTTTCTGATTTTTTTTTTTGAAATTTAAAATTTCTTTAAAAAAATCAACGTTTTCTGATTTTTTTTTTTTTAAATTTAAAATTTCTTTAAAAAAATCCACGTTTTCTGGTCTTTTTTTGAAATTTAAAATTTCTTTAAAAATATCCACGTTTTCTGGTCTTTTTTTGAAATTTAAAATTTCTTTAAAAAAATCCACGTTTTCTGGTCTTTTTTTGAAATTTAAAATTTCTTTAAAAAATCCACGTTTTCTGGTCTTTTTTTGAAATTTAAAATTTCTTTAAAAATATCCACGTTTTCTGGTCTTTTTTTGAAATTTAAAATTTCTTTAAAAAAATCCACGTTTTCTGGTCTTTTTTTGAAATTTAAAATTTCTTTAAAAATATCCACGTTTTCTGGTCTTTTTTTTCTTTAAAAAATCCACGTTTACTGGTCTTTATTGGGGCTTGAAACCCTCTTTAAATATCCAAGTTTTCTGGTCTTTTTTGGGACTGGAAAAATTCTATAAAAAATCCACATTTCCCGTCTTTGTTGGGGGCTTCAACAAAATCTTTAAAAAATCCACGTTTTCTGGTATTAATTGGAGCTTGAAAAATTCTTTTAAAAAATCCTTAAAAATCCACATTTTCTGGTCGTTATTGGGGCTTGAGATTTTTTTTAAAGTTCAAGTTTTCTGGGCCTTACAAATTCATTAAAAAAATTAAATTTGTTTGTTGTTATTGAGGCTTTTAAAATCCTTAAAAAAATACATTTTTCCGTTTTTATTGAGTCTTGAAAAATTCTTTAAAAAAAATCACATTTCTGGTCCTTATTGGAGCTTGAAAAATTCTTCAAAAATTCCACGTCTTATGGTCTTTAAAAATTGTATCAAAAAATTCACATTTTCTGGTCCTTATTGGACCTTGAAAAATTCTACAAAAAAATCCACGTTTTATGGTCTTTAAAAATTCCATTAAATTGCCACCCTCGTTAGATCAATTGTTGTTCTTTTATTACCGCACATTGATTGTTATTGTACTTGGCTGTTTTTTTTTCGCTTTCGTTGTTGTTGTTTATTATTTGTCGTGGCACTTCATTTTTTCCGGATCTCAAACAAAAAACTAAATGAAAATATTTATTTGCTGGCAGCATATAAATCCCTAGTATTTAAAAAATGTGTATTTTTAAAGAATTTACTCTCTGGCAAATGCTCTCTCTCTCCCTCTAACTCACTTCCATTTCTCTTTTGGATCATCATGGAAAATGAGAGTCATTTACTCTCATAACGTTTCCTTGGAGAAACATTACCACTGGGAGCATTGGCCATGGAGATCATGAGAGCTTCCCTCTCTCAATGGACAACATTGAACAAGCCTTTCAAATGACGTATCCAATGTGTGACGTGTTCCTTTGGTGATATTCTTGGTTTCTTTGTTATTCTTTGGAAAATGTTTTTTTTGCGGAAAAACATTTCAACAATTGATTGATACATTTTTATGATCTTCAGCGTTTTGTCGTAAGGAAATCGACGATTGATTGATTTATCATCGAGAGTAAGGAGAAAAGTAGTACTTTTTGTTGCGGTAATTGATAATGAAATTAGCAATTCAATTGAAATACAAACACTTGATGAGGATCAATTTCAAAGAAATAACAATTTAAGGTCCACTATGTTTCAATTGAATCGTTATGTACACAGAGTTGTAGTGGCGTATGAGTTATGACACAACGCATACGTTACGATTACAATGTATTGACCATGGTACAATTACAAAGGTAATTTCATGCAATCACACAATTAGATTTTATTTATAAAGGAACGTAGGGCCAAAATCAAACTATGTTAACCAACACCCCTTTATCCCTCTACGAAGAAGCCAGCCAATAACTTAAACCAGTCAACAAAGCATTTTATATATTCTTAACTTTAGGCCGATTACACCTAAAGTTGATATATCGAAAGCCGATCTAAGTATCCCTAACATTGTAAATTGTTTACTTATTTTTAGACAAAGGTTTCGATGTAGCCAATCAATAATTCAATAAAAAAGTAGTTAAGTTAAGCCGACTACACCAAACGTCGAATTTATTATCACCTGATAAATAAGTATACAAGTCGTTAATTTAGGCCGCCTATACCAAAAGTTGTTTGATCAATATTCGACCTACGTATCCCTGCACACGAGGAATAGTTTCTGGTTCATAAAGAGATTGCCAATATTGGCAGCCATTCCAAGCAGTTCTAGCCCTAATAAAGGGATCATTTATATAAACCAACGTTCTTAATACCTCATAAAGAAAGTTTCTATATGGACCCTGAAGGTTTTGTTTTAATATAAATGTGTTCTTTTATTTTTTCGACAATATACCAACAATAAAAATGATTCGACCTGAAAAATAAGGGAAAAAACCGTTTATTTAGGCCAACTATAAGGAAAGTTGGTTAATCGAAAGTCGAAAGTATTCAACCTGACCAACGATAAACTCGTGAAAAAGCCGTTAAGTTAAACCAACAGCACCAAATGTTTATTAATCGAAAGTCGACCTACGTATCCCTAACGTGGAGAATGGTTTCTGGCCTAATGAAAAGGCCAGCTGGCAGTGCATGTCCAGGCTAACAGTGTATACCCACATGGACCAACGTACCAGAAAGCCTAATCAAGAAATTGGCAATATAGGCACTGGATGCTTTTTATGGAATATGCAATTTATTCTTTTATTTTCTTAAAAAACACGTTCAATGTAAAAAAAAATATTCGATCTGATCAAAGATAAATTGATTAATCGAAAGTCGACCTACGTATCCCTAACATGGAATTCGTCAGAATTCGTCAGTACAGACCAACGTTTTAGACATCTCATCAAGCAATTGTCAATATATATCTGGTACCAAAATCAAATATAAAAATTATACTTTGATTTTTTTCGATAATACACCAATCGTAAGAAAATGATTCGACTTGAAAATAAATAATTTAGACTTAGACTTTAGATTTAGTTAATTTAGACCAAAAACACCGAAGGAATCGGTTGATCGAAAGTCGGCCTGCGTATCCCTAACACGGAGAAAAGTTGAAGGAGTTGTTAACATTAGCCGCCCAGGCTGACAGTGAAGGCCCTAATCAAGGGATCGTCTATAAAGAACAACCAAGAAGACATCGTCAATATATTTTTTTTAATTTTAAAAATTGACCAAATTTTTTAAGTGTTTAAAATAATTAAATTGCCAAAAAATGAACAATATTTTCTCTCCAAAAATTTCATAATTATTTTTTTCATAAATATTATAATTGTTATTAATTTTTTCCCCTCCAAATCCCATTTCAACAACAAAGTAAATTTACTTTATGTTTGTGTGTTTAATTTGTTTACACTTGTCGTGTGTACAGTGTCAAGTTTAAGTTTAATTTGTCGTATGGCCAATTGTCAAACACGATCATTCAACTAGGTAGTCATTCGCTGAGCGTGTCATACTTGTGTTTACACACACATTCATACAAATGTTTCCTAGTAACCGAACAGAAGATCACCATCCCCAGAGCAATGCTAATGAATGCGGATAATATTTCCAGTGATTAGCTGAGATCGCGATTAAGATGTACATTTGATTAAAACGATGACAAGTTGTGCGAGTGTGTGTGCCCAGGGGTTAGTTAGCCCATAACTGAGTAAGCTATAGTAATAGTATGTTACGATTGTACATGGTTGATGATGTCCGACTGATGATGTTGATCATGCTAAACGATTACACACCAGTTAATAACAATATTTATTTATTTCGAATTGAAAGAGACAGTTTTCAATGTTTGTGTGAGAAAAAATAGTAACTGCCGCATTGGAACAAAACAGACTTTAATAGGTACTAGGTAAAAAAAATTAAAACAAAATTAATAGAATACAGTAAAGAGGTTGTCAATATTAGCATCCCTGGCTAACAGTGCTGGCCCTAAAAAAGGTTTCATATTTATAAACCAACGTTCTCAATACCTCATAACATTTTTTCTATATAGGACCTGGATGTTTTTTCTGTGTTTTCAAATATAAAATGTATTCTTTTATTTTTTAGACAAAAATGATACGACCTGAACAATAGGTAAAAAGTCGTTTATTTAAGTCATCTATAAGAAAAGTTGATTAATCAAAAGTCGACCTACATAGCCCTAACATGTAAAATGGTTTTTGGCCCCATGATGAGATTGACATTCTAAGTTGTCAGTGTAGACGCTAACCAAATGATCGTCAATGTAGACCAACATTTTAGACACCTCTTTAAGAAATTGTACATTTAGAGTATGAATGCTTTTTTTATCAAATATAAAATTCACTCTTTTATTGTTTTCGAAATAAGATTCGACCTGAAAAATAAGTAAAAAAACCGTTTTTAATTAGGTCAACTATAAGAAAAGTTGATTAATCACAAGTCGACCTACTTAGCCCTAACATATAAATTTGTTTTTGGCCTCATGAAGAGGTTGTCATTATTGACCACCCATGCTGCCAGTTGAGACCCTAACCAAGGGATTGGCAATAGATACAAATGTTCTAGACACCTCTTTGAGAAATCGGATCTTTACTTATTTTTCGGAAAAAATAAAATATAAAATGTATTCATATTTGCATCAATGCATCAAGCATCAATCCTCTATAGAATGGATGCTTTTTTATTAAATATAAAATGTTTGTATGCTCTTGACATATTATTCAGGTCGAATCTTATTTAAAAAAAAAAGTAAAACAATAAAGAGCCGTTTTTATTTAAGTCAACTATAACTATATTAATCAAAAGTATATTAAACAAAAGTTGACCTACATAGCCCTAACATATAAAATGGTTTTTGGCCTCATGAATAGTTTGTCATTATAGACCATCCATGCTGCCAATAGAGACACTAACCCAGGGATCGTCAATATAGGCCTACGTTTTAGACATCTCATCAAGAAATATTCAATATAGAATATGGATGAATTTTTATCAAATATAAAATTTATTTATCTATTTATTTTTATTTATTTATTAATTTTTTTTTTTTTTTTTTTTTTTTTTTGATAACACCCAATATACAAAAATAAGAAAATGATTCGATCTGCCATGAAAAAATTTTCAAAAAGTTAATTTAGGCCAAAAGCTCTGAATGAATCGTTTGATCAAAAGTCGACCTGTGTATTCCTTACACGGAGAAAAGCAAAGAGAAAAGTTGACGAGGTTGACAACATTAGCCACCCAGGCTGCCAGTTCAAGGGATCGTTAATAAAGACCAACCATTGGTGGTCCCTACGTCCAAAGCGGCATTTTTTTAAGGAATAATACAACGTTCACATTCAAAGGTTTTTGTTATAATTGATGTAATATGATCTATTTGACATGTGTTTTCATAACTATATTCGTATAGGGCTCTAATGTCATTCTCTTATGGATATTACGCTTACTTTCAATTGTAATGAAAATTCGCTCGTAATAAATCTGGGAAGTAATCCTTGTTATCTTTTGAAAATATTGTTCTTTCCTATTTCTGCTTTTAGGAAATGTGCATGGTAGAAGAATACAGGTAGACGCATCGACACAGCTGTCAAACCAATTTTGGAATTTTGAATGAAAAATTATTATAATTTGCATATTATAATTACCTTCGATTGACATCGCATAAGAAAACATATAAAAATCTACTTATATTCGAAAATACATTTTAAAACTGTTGGCATGCCAATGTTCCCAAGCGTTGATGCATCTACCTATGTTCTTCTACCACGGAAATGTGATAGACAACATAAAAACTGAATATCCTGATTGAAACTATAATTAGCGATTATTGCACCTAGTGATCCCTATGTACAAAACAACATTTTTTAAGGGACAATGTATAGTTCACATATAGAGTTATTTTTATCGTAATAATTAATCTAATATGATCTATTTAAAATGTCTTAATTACACTTACTTCAAATTGTAATGAAATTTCGATTTTATTATCCTTGTAAGGATTTTTGGCAGTTTTCTCAACTTTTGTCTAACACTTTGATGTATCACAAAAATAAATATTTTTTTATTTTATATTTTTAATTTTTGCTTTTATTTCCTTATATCCTTTTTTAAAAACACTTTTTATTTTTTTTCAAACAAAAACGGGATTGACTCTATTACGACAACTCTGTTGAGCTTAATTCCAAGCTTTCCTCTAATCTTGGTTTAAAACGCGATTATTTTCACAGCACGAGATTTGGAAACAAATTTAGAAAAAAAAAAATACAACAACAACAAAAATCTGGATGTTGTTGCTTCGTGTCAAGTATTTATACGGCGGAGTGCTGATGTTTGATGTTGTGCTCGGAAAGTGACAGCTTAAACGCAACTGAAAAGATTTCATTACATTTCTGCAGTTAATATAAATGAGAATTAAAGCAAAAACAAAGGCAAACGAAAGCAAAAAAAAATTCTAACTAACATTACATGCTGTGACGGTGTTGGTAGGGGTACAACGGACACAAACACACTCAAAGGCTTTCCATACCGCAAGTTGGGCACACGTTGAAACTTTGCCATTTAGATGTAGATTTGTATTTAAAATAGATTTTTTTTCTAAATTGTTTTTTTTTTTTTTTTTTTCTTTTTTGTTCTCGTTATTCCCAACTCCCAACAGATGTCGGAGCTTTTCGTCCGTTTCACGGCCATTAATATTGAAATAAGTTTTTGTTTTACCCTGCAAGTGCTAATAATAAATATTGGAATTTTTTTGTATTTGCCTTAATTTTCTTAATTTGTGATTCAGATTAGATTTAGATTTGTTGAAAAGAATAAAAAGCATTGTCTGTTGTAATTATTTATTAATTATTCCATGATTATTGTTTTTTAATATTTGTTTACTTTGTAACGACTCCGATTCCCAGCTATCCCGTTACTATTATGGGAATGGGAATGTGGTCCTGATTAATATTCCGCCGCGATCGTGTGATGAGATTATTGTTACAATTTCTTTACGGTCTGTGAGGATCCATATGAAATCCAAATGGTTTATGCAAATCAATGAAATTAGATTCCTGGGAATAAGTTTTTCAATAAAAAAACTATGGAAAACATTGGCAAAATCCACGTTCTTAGGTCAAGAAGGCCATGAGAACGAATTGAAAAAAATAATTTTCATATTTGTTCTGTTCCAGAACCTGTCAGAATCTACTAGTTTTGCAATCTTTTTCGATACCATAAAGGGAAAATCAGTTAGATTTCTAGGAACAAGTTATTTCAATAATAACTGTGGAAAACATTGGCAAAATCTACGATCCACGAAGGCCATGAGGACGAATTGAAAAAAAAAAATGAATATTCATATTTGCTCTGTTCCAGAACCTGCAAGAATCTACTCGTTTTACATTTTTTTTCGATACCATGAAGAGAAGATCGGTTATCGTAGCATAACTTTTTACATTCTTGCAGATCCGGAAAAGGGAAATTATAAATTCAACAAATTATTGAAAAAAAGAGATTCCATTTACAAAACTCAAAATCTCAGCTTCTAAAAATCTTAAAAAAAATGTTGACCCGAAAAAAATCCAAAAAAAAAACTTTTTCAATCTAACTTTCCATAACTCCTAAATACCCTCAGAAAAAATCCTTCAAAAAATTGTATTTATTATCTTTTCAAACCTTGACCCCATGCAAATCTAAAACCCTCAATATTACTCTTATTCCCCTGTGTTATTATGCAATAACAATAAATTGCATGTCTCAAATTATCCCACCATTAACATGGGCTATTCATTCAATATTTGTATCAATGATAATCCCCAGTGTGCACGTGGTTTAACTTCGTCACTTGTCGGCACACGGTTGGTTCAACAGTCAATCAGCTTTGAAACGAAACAGAGAAGGCAGGCAACACTTTAAATAATTATAATTTATTTTTTATATGTGTATATAGGGTTATTAAAAGACAATTAAGAAAATATTTCAATATTTTATCGGGGTAATTACTAAGAAGTTGTAAAATATTAACCACATTATTAAGTTGTTTGCAGGGGTAGGGTTTATAATTACCTTCTTATTGGCGAGATAAATTGTGGATCAAATAAGGAAGTTTTGAAAAAAATTTGTTGTCTAGAAGGAGGAAGATTGCGAAATTATTTTGAGTAGTTAAAAAGTACATTCCAAAGAATATGAATCCAGATTATATGATCAAATACGTGACAGGAGCATGGCAACGCTTATTTCTTGATTATTTATTTAGCATAAATTAAAAAAAAAACTTAAAAAAGAAACTAAGACTAATAATGTCTACTCTCTCTATCTCTCTATAAACATTTCAATTTTCTTTCAAGAAATATTTCTGGTTATAACAGACAACATTGAAAGGGAATATTGTGATCAAATCGATAGTTGTCGATTATTGTACCTAGTGATACCTATTTCAACTTAAGATCAGTTTACATGACTGCTTGGTGGCTTTCGCATATTTTTATGATGGCAATGCTGGTAAAAGAGAGAATTGCTTAATTCGCTCTGAGAGTACTGCGTTGCACAGAAAGTTCGAGAACGAAAATACTAGTAAAAATGTGAAAATTATGTGGCAACCATTCAAAATCAAGGTATTAGTTAATTAAAAGCAGACAAACATGCCAATATTTTTTACATGGCCAAATTTAAACAGCAAAATGATAAAATATGTAAGGGAAAGTCAAAAGTCGGGCGGGCCGACTATTTGATATGTAAGGGAGTTATATCCAAATCTGAACCAAACTTGATAAAATTTTAAGCATTTATTTCTGAGCTGTGTTTGATATCTGGTACCACAGATCATTGTTCTGGAGTGCATATTACGCATGTAAGGGACTTAAAACCCCAAATCGGATAAAACATATATATGGAAGCTATAATTATATCTTAGCCGATTTTCACCAAATTTGACGTACTTGCTGAACTATACTGAATCTAGACTGAATTCGTTACGATGTGCAAATTTAGGTCATTTGGGCTGATATTGGTCATTTGGTGCACGGACATACTGACATGCATACATCGCACCAGTTATCAACTATCGCATCTAGTGATCCCTATTTGCGAGTCAATGACTGTTTACATATTTAAAATCGTGGTGTTCCCGTAATTGTTTTTATTGATAAAACTTTTTAAAAGGGAAAAAAATATTTTTTGTATATTTTGCCTACAAGTTCTACTAGTTTTTTTGTTTACGGGTACGGTGCCCAAGTTAGAAATTAAAAATAGCCCAATATAGTACTACATCGAAGGTTGTAGAACACAACTTATGCCAACATGAAAATGAAGGTGGTCCAATTCACGTTTGTCAACTTTCTCACCTAGTGATCCCTATTTGCAAGTCATAGACTGTTTATATAATAAATCCATGTGATTTAAACTGTCGATTACATTGTCCACATTTTTTTTTTTTTTTAATTTGCAGTTGAACAATGTCTTGTTTTTAGTTTGAACCCAATTTAGTGTGAAAATCCTTCATCTTTCCATTAATGTTTCGCATGATTTCGGCTATTTAAGAAACTTGTGAAAAACAGGCACTCTATACGACAGCATAAGGTTCTATTACAGAGTTGCATATTTCCTTCTAAGTTAATCAGCTGGTTTTGGACGTAGATAATTGCGCCATGTTACATTCAATCGCTACACATATATTGTCACAAACGTATTTCCCATATGGTGTGCATGAAATTTGTCAAGGTCAAGAATCCTTCAAGTGTCATCAAATTTCTTAGCATGTTCCTACTAACGATTAACTTCGGTTACAATGAATTTTGACAGCTTAAAGAAGATCAGCTGTTCTTCTCATTGTTCTTTGCTGCTGTCAAAACTCAGGAAGGCGAAAAGGGTTTTATAGAATACATATGTTTTAAAGTCAATGTCAAAATGCAACCTTGAAATCCATGTCTTATTTTCTTTTTGTCTATTCAATAAAAATTTCTCACTTTCTTGACACGAAAGTCTATTCACAAGTCCATATAAATATATATGCACAAACGTATGACAGATTATCTATCCCGCATTAAAACCCATAAATCTTTCATATTAAAACAATTACTTCTTTGAATACAAAAAAAAATGAGCGGACTAAAATCATCACTTGTCACGCTATCATTCATTAATTAAAAAATTATTATGTTTTGTATTCGCATTTTTTTTTTTTTGTTTTGTGTTTTGTCCAGATTCAGATATGGACTACAAACAAAATATTGTGTGATTTAATTATATTTAAATTGTTGCTATATAAACTGTTAATAAGCATCTCAAATCGTGAGCATATTATAAGCTTCTTTTTTTTACACAGCTCATAAAAGTTCTGGCGTACATGATACGATCATACATACTCTCATACAGCGGCTGGCATGAGATGTTCCAATGAGTTGTTAATTAATTTATTCATTATTGTTTTAATTAATTTGTTGCATTGACTTTGAAATTTTGAATCTTAAAATTTTCGTAGACAGTCAAACAATGATAAAAAATGCTGTTATATATATCAAAAAGGAGTTTAAACCTTCAAATATATCTAATGTAAACATGCTATTATTAAGCAAATGCCATGTTTATATTATAATTTTTGTAGGGTACTACTTTAAGAGGATTTATTTGAAGTATAAGTAATGGATATGACAATCTTACTCCAATTGATGTGTAAACGTACTGTAATAGTACAAAAAGTACAGATCTTCTACAAAATTTGCATTTATTAAGGTAAGAATACATAAAAAGCCTTTTTTTGACTGGCTTAAATTATCGGCTTCTTGGGAAAATAACAAAAAAGTGTAAGGCGGAAATCGAACTAAGTCAACCTATGACTCCTTTGTTTATCTACGAAGAAGCCAGTCTAAAAAGCGTTTTATGTATTCTCACCTTTATTCCCTCATTTGTAAAAAATATAAACCCATCAAGTCTCCAGAAATCATGTTCCACTGTTCGGCTGTGCATTTGTTTGTATTTTCTGAATTTGTTTTCCAAATTAAATTAGCAATAATTGTAATTACTTTTTATTCCCTTCGAACATCTGTCGGAGCATTCGAAGAGAGCCTGACTGGCTGGCTATGTGTTTTTAATTATTTTAAAACCCCAGCCCCAGGTTTGTTTCCAATATGAAACGGTTTTAAATGCAGCTAATTGTTGTTGAGGGTTGTCGGAGTCGCCGGTCGTTCGTTCGTTCGTTCGTTGTAATTGGTATGTTATAAATACCTATTCCAATTCCCATAACTCAAAGTCGGACATAATTAAATTGTTACATTGGCATAAATATTGTAAGAAATTTAATGATTCTATTACAGCTTTAGAAGACTGGCGTTTATTATTATTATTGCAAGCGATGAGTGTTTTCTAGCAATCAAGGAAAAAACAGGTGGCCCAAATCGAATTGATAGAGAAACCAGCAAATATATTTCATATTCTTACAATATTAGGTATTGGAACTGTGCTAAATAATCAACATTTTTAAAAAATCCAGGGAAAATATCAAAATATTTTCAGTGAAGAAACCAAAATATTTTCAAATCCACAAGACAGTCAATGTGTGATAGCAAGTGTGTGATAGCAAACATTATTAGTCATATGTAAAATGGCAAATCGTTTGCAAGCACATAAAGCCTTATTTACAACGAACATGTTTTTATAAAATATACTATTTACACTGTCAATTATATTGATTATACTACAAATAATTGACGTATATTCGAAAAATATCATCTTTTAAATGTGTGTAAAGTATACTTTGGAAACGAGAAATGTATGTATGTGAACTTCCCTAATATCTATCAGCTGTTTATCATCATCAGCTGTAGTTTTAAGAATTTTTATTTTAAGGGACAAAACATGGTAGAAGAATATAGGTAGACGCATCGACGCAGCTGCTGGGACAATGAACTGTCAAACCAATTTTGGAATTGAAAATGTTGAATGACGCATGACGTCGTATTAGAAAAAATATAAAAATCTACTTATATTTGAAAAGAAAGTTGATGCATCTACCTGTATTTTTCTACCATGGGACAAAATAAACAAAATCTTGGATGAAGTACCGTTATATTTAGTATATGTGAACAATGATTATGAGATAAAGACTAGAATTATTGCAGAGCATAAATTGTCCAACAGCTGGAAATAAAAATAAATTTGCACAGGCAACCCGCTGTGTCTGCAATAAACTTTTGGTGTCAAGTGACGTATTTAAACGCCGATAAGTACATATACCCTTATTTTAACCAATCATATTTTAATAAAACGTGTTATTTATATTGTCAGTTACATTGTCAAATAGTTGGCAAATCTTTGTAAAACACGAAATTAAGGCGTCGGTGTAAATCAGACGCCAAAAACCATGGTAGAAGAATACAGGTAGATGTATGAGAACATTGATATGTCAAAAAATTTTAAATGTTCCTTCAAAATATAAGTAGATTTTTATAAGTTTTCTTATACGACGTAATTCGGAGGTTATTATAATTCGCGTTTTTTAACTATTTTTTCAAATTTAAATAATTTTTCATTCAACATTTTCAATTCCGAAATTGGTTTGACAGTTCATTGTTCCAATATTCTTCTACCATGTTAAAAACGATAAAGTAGTGCATGTGAACTACCCTAATATTTATCACTGATATCAGATTAGCCGATAGACAGTTGAAGTTTTAAGGCTTGTTAATGTTGCTTTCAAGGATAAAAAAGTAAACAAAATCCAGGATTAAGTACCGTTATTCCTGTATTTAAGGACGATGTTTAATAAAATAAAGACTAGAGGTGTTACAGAGCCTTACAACTTCCTAAAAGTAAAACTTCTTTCTATGGAACTGGAAAAAAAATAACTTGCATAGACCTGCAGCAGACCTTTTGGTTCCAAGTGGCGTGCTTAAAAGTGAAATACATAAAAAGCTTTTCTGGCTTCTTTGTAGAGGAACAAAGGAGTTTTAGGTTGACTTAGTTCGATTTTTCCCTACGCTCATTTTCGCCGATGACAAAAGCCAGTCAAAAAAAGCCTTTTATGTATTCTCATATACAAAACATATTTTAGTAAAAGGCGTTATTTAGATTCTTAGGGTGGAAATACATAAAGCGCATATTTGGCTTGCTTAACTCATCGGCTGGCTTTTTCTTAAATAAACAAAGGAGTTTTAGGTTGACTTAGTTCGATTTTGGCCCTAGGCTCCTTGTTCATTTCCGAAGAAGCCATGCGATGACTCAAGCCAGCCAGATAAGCGCTTATTTATTCCCACCTTTATTTATACGTCAAATAAATTACGAATCTTTTTAAGAGGGGTAATTTAGGTGTGGATGTACAAGACGTTTACGTTCACTTAACCTAATATATTTATTCATGAATTTAAAACAAAAAATAAAACATGTTGTAGTTCAACTTTACAAAATTATATTCCGACTAATCATAGATATCCGTTCGGAATTCTAGTTCGACGAAAACATTTTTCACGAGATATAATTCTCCTCATAATCATGAATAACTGAAGAGAAATAATCTGCGAAGATGGCAACGCGAATGGGTCTTTTTCGTACCTTGTGTTTCCTATTTGTTGTTGAAATTAGTGCCATTTTTTTCGTCCATTGAAATAAAAGAAACGGTAGTTAATCCTAGATTTTGTATATTGGAGTAATTCATAAGAGTTTTAATTTATATCCCATAGATAGCTATTGGTTAATTGCTGATTTGGTATCTTATTATATATTATTAAGGGGATTCGCACTTTAAGCTTTATAAAAAAATAATAACATTTATTATACTATTTACACTGAATCAAAGATTTTATATCACAAAGAACTGATCCGTTGCAGTACCTGCAAGAATCTGCTAGTTTTGTAATTTTTTTCGATATCATAAGGGGGAAATCGGTTATCGTAGTACAAACTTTTACATTCTCTGGAATAGACCAAATGTGTCTACGAAATTAATTTAAAGGTAAATTGTAATACTTGTCAATTTTCCCAACTTTAAATCAAACTCCCTCCATCCTCTATCAACAGATGTCACCTTGCAACTCTCAATCTTTTACAGAAAATATTTGCGCTCTCCCACAACATATGTCACAAAAATTAATTAAAGAAAAATCTTTCTCACTCCATTCAAATACTTATGGATAATGCATGAATTAATTGCTCTCCTGATAAAGAAAGTTATCTCCTCCCCCCTCTGCTTATTACACTTAAATTCATTTAATGACTTCAATAATAATTGTAGAACACCTGTTGCCTACACCATGAAATTTCAAGCAAAACAACTTCAGAGAAAAATCAAATATTTTATTTTACACCAAGGACCAGCCGCAGACGATGACAAGGATTTCACATTGCCGGTACTGTAGTCCCTTGAGTATTTACAATTTCATGTAGAAAAAAATCACATGGATATTAATAGACCAAGAGACAGACAATTTAAAGCAATACCGTCAAGTTAAATGTAAAGAGTCGGAATACCCCCTCCCAGTTGTGTGTGTGTTTTTTCACCTTCTTGACTTACCTTGTTTGAGATATTTTGTAGATTTCGTGTACGTTGCTGCGCTTTACCGGCTGGATGCTTTGTATTCAATATTGGCTCAAGGATGTGAATGTCAGACAAGCACGAAAATAATTCCTGGCGCCCAATGAAAAAGAACTGATGAGGTGAACGAAGGTGGTGTTCAAATGAAAACGATGTGAATATTGTTGACAAATATGCTGTGGAATGTTGAAATGCTGGAACTGAAGCGTTTTACCTTGACGTTGATGTCTGCTGTTGTCTGAATTGTGTCGGCGGAGAAAACAGAAATGTGGAAGTCTCTTGTGCAATGTTTGCGTTTAATGTTTATTGGAGCAAATCCTCAAGGATATTCAACTGGTCTCTGCGGGTTATGTCTGCTTGTCTATGATTGTTGACGGTTACGGTTTCGGGATATTTTTTGTAGCTATTGTTGATATTATTGCTGGCTTGACTTGCGGTTGCTTGGCTTTATTTATTGGCTGCAATATTTCAATCGAAGAATTCCTGTGGGAGATTATCGCAAAAGGTATAAAAGAAGAAGAAGAAAAGCATGAGAAAATTGTTATTATAATCTTCCACCGCAATTGAGATGATCGTTAATGAAGTAAATGAAAAACGAAAGCTTTTTAAAGAAGAATTATAAAAGGATTATCTGCATATTTTTCTTTTTTAAAAAATAATAAATTAAAAACTCAATGAAGCAACCTCGGAATGTTCTCCATTCACTGTTAAATAAATATAAATTATTATACGGTTGGGAGTAATTTGTGAAAGTTTTGAAAACATTAGTGGCAATTGATTTAATGGTTCATCTCAAAGTGTGAACCCCCCTAAATTCAGTCAGCTCTTAGAGTGAGAGTACATAACGGTAAAAATACATACAAGTTCTATTGACAGGTTTAAGTCAACGGCTGACTTTTTCGTAGATGAACAAAAGAGTTTTAGGTTTACTTAGTTCGATTATGGCCCTGCGCTCTTTTGTTCTTTTCCGAAGAAGCCAGTCAGTCAAAAAAGCCTTTTATGTATTCTCACCTTAAAAGGTTTTTGACTGGCTTAAGTCATTGGCTGGCTTCTTCGTAGAGCATAAAAGGAGTTTTAGGTTGACTTGGTTCGATTTTGGCCCTACCCTCCGTTGTTCTTTTCCGAAGGAGCCATGCAAAAAAACGTTTTATATATTCTCACCTTCATGGTATTCCCTTCACTACTTTTTTAGCTGTAATTTTTAAGATTGTTATTTTTACACCCTCCACCCTTTACACCCTCCCTCGTATGGAGGGTATATTAAGTCGATTTAACGATGTCCGTTCGTTTATGGAAATCACTCTAGCTTCCGAACGAAATTAAGTAGAATGATAAAATTTTACTCAAATGTATATTATGTCTGCAGTACTTTTGGTTTTGAAAATGGGCTATGTAAGTCCACGTTTTGGTATAGCCCCATATAATTGTACCTCCCGATATTCGTTATTTAGATGATTTAAGCGACATTATTAACCGGAAATGTTTCAAGTTTGGTGTTTGAAGTTCGGAATCGATGCTACAGCCTATTAATGAAAATTGTATGTGAAGGTCCACGTCTTCGTATAGCCCCCATTAAACGATATCTCCCGATATTCGGTATTTAAATGATTTTAGCGATATTATTCTCCGGAATTCTTTCAAATTTGGTATTTGAAGTTCGCAATGGATGCTAGAGCCTATGAGAGATAATTGTCTGAACGGTTCCTCCCGATATTCGGTATTTTGATCATTTAAGCGACATTATTTACCGATATTGTTTCAAATTTGGTATTAGAAGTTGGTAGTGGATACTACAGCCAAAGACATAAAATTGTCTGTGCAGGTCAACGTCTTTATATAGCCCCCATGTAATGGTACCTCCCATATTTCGGTATTTTGGCGATTTTAGTGAATTGTTTTAATTTTGGTATTTGAAGTTCGTAATGGATACTACAGCCTAAGGCAGAAAATTGTCTGTGCAGCTTCATGTCTTCGTATAGTCCCCATATATCAATGCCTCCCGATATTCGGTATTTAGATGATTTTAGCTACATTATTCACCGGAATTGTTTCATATTTGGTGTTTGAAGTTCGGAACAGATACTCCAGACTACGACAGAAAATTATTTCTATTTTTACAATTTCTCCTCCCTTTCCATTTTTTTTTTTTTTTTGTTGACTATCCAAATCAACTGTCAAAGCCATACACCCTTCTTTATAACTCCGTTTCGGATTAACATATTCATAATCATTCTGTCAAAACTCCCACAACCCCCATAGAATAAAACATCGAAAAAGTGCTTAACTTGTCTACTGATTCTGGTCAATTGATAGAACGACCAATGATAATGACCACCAACCCCACACATACACACACAGACACATTTCCCCTCATTGATATCACAACACAATTCATGTGGTCGGTCGGTCGGTCGGTCGGTTCACCACCAACAAGTACCCTCAAGTACGACGACAACATCACTGTCAGCAGCAGTTAAAAATACTTGAAATCAGATAGCAAGGGTACAAGTTTTGGATTCCACCACCCCCCTCCACCTCTTCCATTATCCAAATAGCAAGTGGTCAATTTAAATCAATGAATGTTTATTATTTAAATATTAAAATCCCTGTTAAACAAATGTCCACATTTGGGGTCAATACAAAACGTAAATCCCCCTTCCCCCCCCCCCCCCTTCCTTCTTAATTGTTTGTCCAAGAACCAATAATAACAACAATCAATTTAATTGTTTTATGTTAATTGTAGCCACGAAATTAAGGGGTGTAAATGTGGTGCACTGTACGCTTACAATGTTGTTGTAACCAACGTTTATTTGTTATTTAACAGATAATTACCCACCAAAGGATTGGTGGTTTGGTTTGTGAGATTTAAATATATCTCTGATCAACATGTGGTTTGATTTTTCAATAAACATTGGTATTTAACGGTACTTGATTGTTAGTAAATAATTTGAGAAGAAAATTGAGGTTTTATTGTTGCCAAAGTTTTCTTTTGACAAGTGGCAAAAGGCATAAGAGTGAGCGCCTAAAAGCATGCCACAATTTATGGGAATGCAAGGCATTTTACAGCAAATAACGTTTAGATTGGTTAAACCATGACCATTAAAGATGTCATTGCACAATATTATCCAGTGGCATTTTTCCATTGAGAAAACGAAAAACTGTACTATTTACCAAAATATTACTCAGTATTGGTAGCTAAAACTTTTTCAAAATGGAATTAAAATAAACTTCAAATACAGAAGCATCAAAAATAGGAGTTACCATGGTACAATAATATGATTTCAATTTTTTTTATTTTCTTGGCTTAATATGTCATCTTTATTTGTTTATGTATGTGTTTTCTTTTCAATAACAAAAAAATTGTTCAGAAAACATTCAAATTCGGATGTTTTCAAAATGTTTATTTCATCGTATGCATCGACAAAATATAGAGTTTTTTAGCGAAATAATCCTTTAGAGATATATAGAACCTGGTTTTGAAAAGAAGTGTTGAACTTTCATTCAGTTATCGCGGTTTTCAATTATTTATTCAAAATAAGTGCAACAAGTTGTTTAATTTTTTAATGTTTTGATACTAATTTTGACATTACAAGCCAAACAGGTAGAGCTATATACTTGCAATATTTTCAAAGTTGACCTACCTTCTCTTCATTGTACCATGGGAGTTACATTTTTATTTTATTTAGATAACTCAGAAAAAAAAATTAAAAATAATTCTCGACATTAGGAAAAGCTATGTATGTTACTGAAAAATATCTTGACTTTCGGAAATAAAAAAATGCGTTGATTTGTTTAATTCGATTATATGAATATAAATAAAAAAATGTCCCTTATGGATCGAATTAGAAGCAGATCTAGATTACCCAAAAAAGTTGGGATTAAAGGTTATAAGGGAAGATCATACATTTTAAAGTACCGAAAAAAATAGGAAAAGCAGACTTTGTCGGGAATTTTTTATGCATTCCGCAAAGTCTAAGGGATTCTGTAAGGAAACATCAGATTGAACGGAAGAAAAAGATAACTGTCTACATAAAATAATAATTCAGTGATTTACGGCCAACTTCACAGTGTTAATTGAGGCCGAACTAAAGATGCCTATATAAGCTTGACTCAGTTGAATTTTTATGAATATACTTCAAAGAAATATAGAGTTTTAACTTATTCAAAAGTTGTAAAAAATATTATGAAGGACATTAGGATGAAACAAGAAAAATAGTATCAGTCGGTTTTGCCGACAGATATATACCCCCAGATCTGAGTTATGATTATTCAAACTGTTGACGCTTCATGAAGGGGATGTGTGAAATTTGAAGAGAGTTGAATGCTTTCTTTGAGCGTTTGGGTTTTCAAAATCTTGAACCCTATGTGGGGGAGATACCAGAAGGAATGGTCCGATCTCTACCAACGCCAATAAAGCTGTATCGATACGACAAGACATATGCGGCCAACTTCACAATATTATCTCTCATAGAATGTTTAAAAAATGTCTTAAGATACCTACAAAAATTTGTCTCAAATGATCTAATACAGAAATTTTAATTGCGAAAAAAATTTAAAGAATATTTAGAAGAATGTCAGAATACTTTTTTGAAAATATGGAAGGATTGAATTTCCTTCACTTTATCGAAATTGGCGGAGATATTAGCTTCTAAAGTACAATCTCACAATGTAAAAAAATATGTTCCAACGCAAAGAAAACTGCCAGGAGTATACTTTGACTGGGAGAAAGACAAATTTGGGCTAAACTAGCAAAAAAGTGATCCCAGCCACAAAATCTGGGAATTAAAAAAAAATAACAGACTGTAGAGAAGGGGAAAAACTTCTAACTTAAGAATTAGATAGACAGCAAAAACGCCAAAAATTCAATGATCTTCGGCCAACTTCACAATATTATCTTGTCAGTGAATGATAATTGAAGCGGAACTAATGAAATCTATATAAATTTTATTCAGTTGTATTTAGGCAACCTTCTAAAGATCAGAACACCGCGAAATTTTTCAGAAATTCTGGTATTCTGTATAAATATACCGGACGTTAAAGAAAATGAAGATACCTAACGCCTTCATGAAATAATCTTAGCGAGAAAAAATGGGAATTCAGTGGCTTCCGATACGTGATAGATGTGCGGCCAACTTCACAATATTATCACTTTAACGAATGATAATTGGTGTCGAACTAAAGATCCCTATATAAATGTAAATATTTAATTTTGACTCGGAAACATGGATTTTTAAAGAGTATTTTACATAAATAATAAAAATATGGAAAGACATTAGTGTTTTTTATACCGTAGTCCTTCAAAGGACGAAGAGGCAACATGGAATTTAAAAAAATCAAAATGGACAAAAAAATTGAAAATGATTTGTTTTTTTTTTTTTTTGGATTTATATTTTTTAGTTAAATTAAAATTTTGAATTAATGGCACTCCAATTTGATAAAAATAATTTTCGGTATTATTTTAATATCAAAAAATATGTTTTATTAATTTTAAACATGTTTTATTCTAAAAAAGTTCAACTTACACCCTCTATCCGTTCGGCTATCAGTTGATCACATAGTTTTATTTTTATAAATTTCGTTTTTAAATTATTCGT
This sequence comes from Musca domestica, assembly GCF_030504385.1. Taxonomy (NCBI): domain Eukaryota; kingdom Metazoa; phylum Arthropoda; class Insecta; order Diptera; family Muscidae; genus Musca; species Musca domestica. The sequence goes on along the minus strand of NW_026712360.1, from coordinate 4,954,563 downwards.
TTCGTTACTTGGGTCGTTTTAATCGTTGGTCTCACAAACAAAAAATTCGACAAAAAAATATTTACAAATTTAGTTTAAGATATTAACAAAAAGTCTTTCTTTTCACATTCACTAGATAGTTAATACGGGAACAAAAATAATTATTCACTACAATAATAAAAAATTGTCCAAAAATTCAAGTACAGAGTCACTACAACACTTGAAAACACATCTACTAGTTTTGGTCTATTTTTTTCGTTATTATTTTTAAGGGAAAATTAAATAAATTATTTTTATTTTTAATTCTATTGTTTTATATTTTTTTTTTATATTTTTCAATTTTTTCCTAAGAGTTCGGTTTGGTTTTTATTATTTTATTTTAAAGAAGAGAAATTAGAAAACACTACCAACAGCAACGAGATCTCGTCTCGCACTGAATTCAGCAAATGATTAATTCTGGCTGCTGTTAGTTTTGCGACAAAGGATGTTGGATTCTGGCGGCTGAAACAACGCCATGGTACGTACGTACCATTGATAGCTGACACTAATACCAATGCAGCTCTGAGACTCCACTTGTTGGAGTCAACACCACGGATATTATATCAGATTTCAACAAAATTCACCCCCTAGGCAAACACATGCAATCGGAGAATGAGTGTGAAGTTGGCTTCGTGCCAAACTTCGTCCACGAAAGGACACACACATCCGTAACAATAAGATTTGTTTCGCTGCATGTGTGCGAGTGTGTGTGGAGCTTCCGCATTCGTTTTTGTTCGGCTGTTGGAAAAAAACCTCCTGTTGCTTCCTTTTTTTCCACTACACAGCAGCCTGTTGCTGTAGAAAAATAAAAAGCGTTGAGTAATAGATGTTTTATGCCTCCTTCCATTGGCTGTCTAACCCGGCCACCGGAGGGGTGTGAAATATGCCGACAGAGTGTAAATGTTGGCTGCTACTTCGCAAATTTGTCAAACTTTCTTTGGTTTGAGTGCATTTGACTTAACGTTCAATTAACTTTCTGACGATTCATCTTTGGGAAAGGATATGTAAGGGAGTTGATTTTGTAGTCTTCTTTGAAAGTTTATTCTTTTGGCAGAGGTTCGTTCTTATGGCTATCTGTGGAGACGACTTCTTTTTCCGTTTTACGAAGACAACTTTAAAGTCAGTTACAGAGAAGACTTGAATAGGGATCTTTAACTACGACTTTGTAGGGTGTCTTTAGGGATGACTTGTAAAGGCGACTTAAAAAGTGATCTATAGATACGAAATTGAGAAGGTAGTTATAGAGAGGGGTTATTAGGAATCTTTAGAGTTAATATGAAAATACCAATTGAAAGAGGGTGTAGAGCAAATAACACAAAAAAATATGTATAAAGATATTTTTGTTATTTTTAAAATAAAAGTATAAATGGGGGTTATAAGAGCGAATTTTTGAAGACAGTTATTGTGAAGACAAAGACATAAATGCGAAAAGACTTGCGAAAAACATTTTGAGAAAATGGTAGCTGGCTATAATATGTCGAGGAACAGCTCATGACAGGTAAGCAACAACCATTATGGTAAGCAATTAATTTAATATTGACATTGCGGTTTAAATGAATGTTGTTATGATACCACAAACATAACTGTCAGAAAAATTAACTAAAATTTAAAAGGAGAATTCAGCGGTATATTTCAAATAATTGGTATGCAGCGAACTTCACAATGTTCTATCATCAGCGAATGTTATTTGACCAAACATAATATATCTATATACATTTTATTTAGTTGTATTTAGGTAGCCCTCTAAAGATCAGAATATTGTGAAGCCCAACAAAAAAAAAACATATATAAATATACTGGACTTTAAAGAAGATGAAGATAACTAACGCTTTGATTAAATAACCTAGAGTGAAAAATGAAAATTCAGTGGCTTCCGGCAAACGATAGGTACGCAGCCAACTTTACAATAATATCTCATTAGCGAATGATAATTGGAGTCGATCTACAGATCTCTATATAAATATAATAAAATTGTACTTTGACCCACAATTATAGATTTTTAATAGAGAATTTTGCAGAAATCAGATGTGTCTATAAAGAAGTTTTAAAAATACATCGATACGAGTTTTCAAAACAACTTTTGTGACATTGTCGTGATATAATTGGAGTCATGACCCAAACGGAAAGTAGTTTGACTTTGAGGGGTATTAGAAAAATACAACTCTGTGACAAATTCTTATTCTGTCAAATAGGCTGAATGTCATTTGACATATTTGCAATGGAATTGACAGTTGAAATTCGCTGAATTTATTATGTGCGTATGCACATATGCCACTGTATCATTCCGTTGTTTTTTTTTTTTTTTTTTTTTCATTTATTTTTATTAATTAATACAAATTTTGACAAGCAATTTCGTAAATTACAAAAATTAATTATCGCCGTTTTTTAAATATTGACGACACGTTTAGATTGGAATAAAATGTTTGCCATTAAACCATATTTTTGACCTTGAACTTGTAAGCTAGATTCTCGCAACCGAAATAAAAAATATTTCGGTAACTGAACTCTCTGGACCGGTTTTGCTATAAACATAGACACTGGAGATTCTTCAAATATTGTGTTTGATTTCATCAATGAGTTGTTGTTTTTAATCATTTTTTATTGTAGAAAATGTCATTGAACTGGGGTTTTGAATGGTTAAATTGAATACAAATACTTTATTTTAATTTTTTAATAAAAAAATGATTTCAATATTCCTTTGTAAAATATTTTTTTCCGCTGCGTTTTTTCATGAAAAAGTATATTAAAAGTATATTTGAAGGTTAATTCTCTGAGTTTTATAGATCAAGTGGGTAAACCTTGTGTGTTTAGATACACTCTTAGGAGGATCAGCTGTTTTTCAATAATTTTGACTTTTTGGGGTTTTTTCGGGGGAAAATGTAAACAACGCCGTTGTGAAAACACTTGAGGGTTGGGATTGTTGCGAGAAGAATAAAGGTGGAAATAAATAAAGCGCTTATCTGGCTGGCTTAAGTCATCGGCTGGCTTCTTCGGAAAGGAACAAAGGAGCCTAAGGCCAAAATCGAACTAAGTTAACCTAAAACTCCTTTGTTCATCTACGAAGAAGCCAGCCGATGACTTAAGCCAGCCAGATAAGCGCTTTATGTATTTCCACCCTAAATCCATGGTAGAAGAATAAAAGTGGATGCATCAACGCTTGGTAACATGGACATGCCAAAATTTTTTATAATTTACATTTTTAAACAATTTTACTAATTTGAATATCAATTTCGATTTGACAGTTCATTGTTCCGGCAGCTGTGTCGGTACGACTACCTATGTTCTTTACCATGGATCTAGTTCGTAAGCATAGTGTGCTTAGATATGCTGTTAAAGTACGTTTACAAATATTAAATAGAGTAGATTGCCACCATCAATTCTGTAAGTACGACTTTGGATGGTGTCTTTAGGAAACGAATGATAAACAAAAGCTTAAAAATCCAAAAACGTGGTTCAAAATTCTATTCCGTAGACCTTTCCAAAAATTTGCATTGGTAACTTTGTTGTTATGATATCGTAACAACAGAGATATTTTCACAGGGTTGCCATATTTTGACTATGTCTTGTCCTATCTTTACACTTCCTTGTCTTTGAAGGCGACTTAAGAAGGGATTTATAGAGACGAACTTGGCAAGATAGTTATCAATTCCATTTCGTATACGTAAAATTAAATCGATTGTCAAAGTTTCAAGTTGATTTCTTTTAAAGTACACGCAATGGAATTGACAATTGAAATGCAAACGATTTAGTAAGTTTAAACGTAGTTTTAGGAGCATATAAACGCCGATCAGCTGATTGTGTAGTTATTTTTTCGGTGGAAAATGTAGAAAATGGCACTTCAGACTTTGGACTGTTATCAGATTTCCTAGCGGATAGAGAATATTTCTTTATTTACTCAGAGAATAAAAATTTTTGAAAAATAAATATGTAAACATATGATTGCATAGAGTTACCTTCGTAGTTCGACCGTGTATTAACTTACCCTGGTTTGGAAATATTTATTTATTTTTTCATTTTTTGCAATTCAGGGCACACTAAGCTCTTTTCAAGGTCACTGCAGTTTTCATTCACTTTAAAAAAATAGTGGCATTTATAATAGCTTGTTGTGTAATATTTAACTACTTTTGTTTGATTTAAATACAAATTTGAATTTTTTTGATTTTTATATAATTTTTTCCTCTTTTTCTCTACGATTTTATTTGGCTTTCGTATTTATTTTTCGTATTTTTTTTTTATTTTTTCTCGTTCCTTGGCAATAATGACCACCATTCATTCGCCTGCTTAGATGTTTATCTTTGAGCGATTTTAGATTTGTTTCTTTGGTTTCTTATTGGCGCATTAGAACGTGGACTTTTTACAAATGATGGCAATTTCATAGAAACTATTCCGCATTTTGTCTTCACTTTTTCGGTCACTTAAATGCAATCGGATTTTATTTGCATTTTTATCTTATATTTTTTTGGATTTATTTTAACTTTTTTTCGAACTTCTCTTTCAGCTCCCGCGAGATGTGCGTTTTATTGGGCCAACATTTAAGTTTAAAATAAAATTTTGAAATTCTCTTCTGTTTTTTTTTCGGCCAAGATTCCAAAAGCCAACAAACGTTTTTATTTTGGTCTACGAATGAGATGGGGGTTTGGAGGGGAATCACTTGAGCGTGTAATACCAACAAAGCATGTGGTTGGTTAGCCGTGTGAATAGATGAGATAGCCGTGGCTTTTAGGGTTTTGACACATGCCGTTATGCCCAACAGCGATGATCAGTTAAACAAAACGTGTGGACGACTTAATTCACCAAATTTGAATTTTTAATTTTAATTTTTGTTGTTTTGTTCGGCATTACAATGCAAAGGAGGGCACAGGCACAGATGTATTCGAGAAAAACAAATTGTTTGAAAATTGAAAGTAATAAAAATGGGAGCTTTTTTTCGAAATGCACTTGCATTAACTTAATATAATTTGAGACAAAAATACAAAGAAAATAAAAATTAATTTTTTTTTATAATTTTTATTATGATAAAATAATAATAAAATAAAAACTAGAAATGAGAAAAAACACAAAATGTGACACTTGACTACTTTGACCCGCAAAATTAAAATTCCAGCATATTTAAATAATTTTGATTTATTAATTAATTAATTAATTAATATGATCCATTTTGGACTCTCTTCTCTGGTATTCTTAATTCAAATTTGAATATAAATTTCAAAAGAAGTTTTTGTTCTTCTTCTTTGCCGCCGTTCATGCGTATCAAACATCAAAATCGATCCCTTCACAACCTGTTTTTTTTTTCTTTTTTTTTTTTTTTTTGTATTAAAGAATTTTTAATTGAGCCAAGATTTTAGACAATCCATTGTACTCGGCTGATGGTTTACCATGATTCATCAGATTTTTGGTATCAAAGATAAAAAAATCTTCACCGTCAATGTCAAAGTCGAATAATATTAGTTGGTTAATGATCTAAAAAGGCAGAGATTCCCAAACTGCCAAGGAAAAAATTACAATTTTAATAGGAAATTTAACGTTTCTTTTTTCTAGGATCAGCGTTTTTTTTTTAAGATTTTGTTTGAAGAATTTTTTTAAGAACCAACATGGATTTTTATAGAGACTTTTTTTAAAGATTTTTTTTTTTGAAATTTTTTTTTAGATCAACGTGGATTTATCTAAGTACCAGTGTGCATTTTCTTGATAAATTGTTACAAGGACCTACATAATTTTTAAATAAAATTTATAAAAAAAAATGAAAAGAGTCTCCAATATCTTTTTTTTTTTTTTTGGAAAAGGACTTGGCAATAAATCTGTGCTTTAAGAAACGGAATGACAAAGCTCATATAAGCTCCAGAGAATGGTGGGAGGTATAAAAACGGTTTATCCACTCTTTTAGGCATGGCAAAATAATGTAGACAAATTTGCTAAATCGAACATGGCAACCCTTTCTGAGTTGCTCGACCTTGTCATTTTTAATATCTGAAATATTTACGTATGACGAGTGGCATATTGTGTAGTCCTAGAATTGTAAATAGAAATGGAAAGTCTGCCTTTACTTTGAACAAACATTTCAACTGTTCCATAATCAAGCATGACTTACAAGACTTAAGCTGGGAATACATAAAGCGCTTATTTGACTGGCTTAAGTCATCGGCTGGCTTCTTCGTAGAGGAACAAACGAGTTTTAGGTTGACTTAGTTCGATTTTGACCCTAGGCTCCTTTGTTCATTTCCGAAGAAGCCAGCCGATGACTTAAGCCATCCAAATAAGCGCTTTATGTATTCCCAGCTTTATATTCTTCCTTGATTTTTATACCCTCCACCATAGTATGGAGGGTATATTAAGTTTGTCATTTCGTTTGTAGCACCACGAAATATACATGTTAGACCCCACAAAGTATATATATTCTTTTGGTATATACTTTTATATACTTTTTATATACTTTTGGTATTGAAAATGGGCCATGTATATCCACGTTTTGGTGTAACGCCCATATAATGGTACCTCCCGATATTCGGTATTTTGATTATTTTAGCAACATTTTTCATTAGAATTTTTTCAATTTTGGTATTTAAAGTTCGTAATGGATACTACAGCCTATGATAGAAAATTTTATGTGCAGGTCCACGTCTTCGTATAGCCCTCATATAACGGTACCTCCCGATATTCGGTTTTTTGATAATTTTAGCGACATTATTCCCCATAATTGTTTCAAATTTGGTATTTCAAGTTCGTAATGGATACTACAGCCTAAGACAGAAAATTGTCTGTGCAGGTCCACGTTTTGGTATAGCCGCCCAAAAAATGTTTCCTCCCTCTATTCGGTATGAAATACATTATTTACCGATTTTTTTAGTTTGGCATTTGAATATTGTATATGGCTTATGACAGAAGTTGCCTATGCAGGTCCACGTCGTCGTATAGACCCTAAAATAGCTTCTACATTAGGTATCTATAAAATTTTAACAGAATTTTTAATGAATTTTATTTTTTGAAAATTGCCAAATTCGTTGCAAATGGTGGAGGGTATTTAAAGTTCGGTTTTTTTATTTGTTTACCCTTTATTTGGTCGGAAATAAATCTAATTTTTTTACTCACATTTAAGGAGGACTACATAATTTGACATCACATATAAAAATTTTAATCTTAAAATTACAAGAGATCTATATCCCAAATCTCCATTTTTTTCAATTTATTTTCCGCATTTAATTCCCATATAATTCCGTATTTTAAATATTATTCTTTCTAGCAAATGTCCTTCAATTCATAATTGTTAGCCAAATGACCTTTAATCGTTGTTGTTGTTCTTGTTATTTTTTCTTGCGAACGCACTCGTTTCCTCATTATTATGCAAATCCCATCCTTATTCTCCATTCCATTATGGCAAAAATATTTTTCCTTATCATAAATTCCTTCCTTGCGCTTTTAGATTAACACCAATAATGAAGACAATGCCACAGGAATTTTTCTAATGAATTTTCCTGACTTGGAAGGATTTATAAATGGCAATGGCAGAGCATCAATGGCTTTTGGTTTAAATGCATAACAAATGACAGAACACACAGAGGTAGTGAGAGAGAGAAAGGGAAAGAGAGTGGGGACCAAGTTTTAGCAGAAAAAAAAAACGTGAAAGAATCCCAAAGACTTGTTCGAACTCAAATGAACATCACGACGAGCAAATAAATGAGTAACGAGGGAGGAGAGGACGCGGGGGGAGTACTACATCCCACCAAGTTACTAGCATCAATGAATGCTGTTTACAGTCAATTTGTTGCTTCGATTTTTTTGTATTTTTTTTTTTTTTTCGAAAAAAAAAACCTAATTTTATTTTCCTCTTTTATTTCACAACACCCCTCTCTCACATCATTCCTCTCTCCTACCAACCCTTGTCAAACCATGAACAATACGATTTTAAAGTGAATTTGTCGTGGTTAAGTGCTTTGGCGTATTTTAACCTCTTAACCCACAATTTGGTGACAATTTCTTCGAAAAATAGGCAAAGCAAGAAAAGGGGGGGAGAGAACGCAGAAAAAAACACAAAAGGCATCAAATAAAAATTGGGTAAATAGTCCTTTTTCCGAAATACAAATCCTGTCTAAGTGTTTCTGTTTCTTGCATACAAAAGAAGTGTTTCTTTTCGTGGTTTCCTTCCAAAGGCCATTGTCTGCAATGAGAAAATAGAGAATATTTTAACAATAAAACACACACACTCACATATGTATGTATGAGTGTGAACAACATACATATGTATGTTTGTGGTTGGCTCATGCATATGGATTTGTCATTGGGTGCTTTATTTTATTAGTATTGGCTATTTTATGTGGCGATTTTCCTCATGTCCTTAGAATGCCACAAAGTGTTAATGTCCAGGGGTGTGAGTGTTGGGAGAAGAGAGGGGGTTTGGAGAGGGAGTATGAAAAGCCTCTGTGTGTTTATTTATTTCCACACCATTAAATTTGTTTTATTTTAACTATTGTCCATTGTAATTGTTGACTTTTATTGGTCCTGTTAATTCTGTGATGGACTTAAAGCATTTCTCAGAAAAAAATTCCATCATAGCAACAATTGCGGTTTTTTAAAAGGATATTTTCAAGGTCCCATTATGGCATTTTTTATATTTTTTCTATAACATATAGAGTAATTACTGTGGATTTTTAAGAAATTTTTAAAAGGTACAAAGCAACTATGTTCGTTTATTAAATAAAATTCCATCAGTGTTAATCCTGTATTTTTAAAGAATGTTTTTAAGATGAAATTGAAATCGTTTGTATTTAATAATATATATTTGCATTTTATATAAGTACGTCCATATTTTCTTCAATAAATTGTTTTTTCCTATCCACTGTGTCTATTATAAATATTCACTAATACTTAGCTTTTGTTGGTGATCGTCAAGCAGGGAGTTTTCTTTTGTTGTCTTCTTCACTTTTGCAATAACATTAAAGCAAATTTTTGTTTAATTTTAACAACAGAAGTTCATTTGAAATCCAACTCTCCAACTGTGGATTAGGGATGTATAGGTCGAGATTTGATCAATCGATTGATCAAATTTAGGCTTTGAAAAAACTTAAAGCTCATTTAGACTACACTCTTAAACGATGATTGAGGGAATTAGAGAGCATTTATACTATAAAATAAAAATGAACCCACTGTGTTTATAAGTTCCAGTTGGTTATTCTTGTGCAAGAATACAGGTAGTCGCATCGACACAGCTACTGGGACAATAAAATATCAAACTAATTATAAAATAAATATTTTTGAAAAATGCATAAAATAACATCTCGGTATAAGAAAAGATTTACAACTCTACTTATTTTTAAAGAAAAAAAATGACAAAATAAAATTTTTGACATATCAATGTTCCCTAGCGTTGATACATCTACCTGTTTTCTTCTACCATGAATCAGAAATGTTCAAGAATAAACGTGAGAATACATAAAACGCGTTTTTGACCAAATGACTTTGTTGGCTTCTTCAAGGTAAAAGAATATAAGTAGATGCATCAACGCTGAGGAACATTTATATGTCAACATTTTTAAATTAAGTATATTTTTATAGGATTCCTTATACAACACCAATTGGAGGTTGATTGATATGCATTTTTCAAAAAATTTACAAACTTGAATAACTTTTCATTCAAAATTTTTCAATTTCCAAATTGGCTTGACAGTTCATTGTCCCAGCAGCTGTGTCGATGCGACTATCTATTCTTTTACCATGGTAGAGGAATAAAGGAGTTTTAGGTTGACTTAGTTCGATTTTTGTTGTTTTCCGAAGAAGCCAGCCGATAAATTAAGGTAGCCAAAAAAGCGTTTTATGTATTCTCCCCTTTAGAACTCACTGGTCATTCTAGTTTGTCTTAGTTCTCTCAAATCTTTCATAAATAAATGTTAAAAAAATCTAAAGGTGCGAGTACATAAAAAGCTTGAAGTCATGGCTAGACATATTAATGTCAAATTATAATGGAAAACGACGGCAGGATTATAGTGCGGCTCTGTGATCTCTTTATGAAATGTCACAAAATATGCCTAGACATGACTTCAAGCTTCTTATGTACTTAAGGTGGGAATACACATAACGCGCTTATTTGGCTGGCTTAAGTCATCGGCTGATTTCTTCGTAGAGGAACGAAGGAGTTTTAGGTTGACTTAGTTCGATTTTGGCCCTTGGCTCCTTTCATTTCATTCATTCATTTTCCAATAATCCAACCCATGATTTAAGCCAGTCAAATAAGCGCTTTATGTATTTCCACCTTGACACCTTAACATAGAGATCTTCTGCAAGGAAAATAATGTGTCTTCCAATATATTATCCATGGCACAATTAGAGAGGGAACCTCTTGCAATCATACGATTATACTTTTTTATTTGATGTCCATAAAACGATTATACTTTTTTATTTGATGTCCATAAATTATCAAAATTAAATTTTTAAGTTCTTCCTTAAATAAGAGCGTACAGCTGAAAAGAAATTTAGATTTCTTTAGATTTAGATATGATCATAATTTATTTGAAAAATGGACAAGGTCAAGATTGATGGAAAAGGGTTGCCATATTTGATTTAGTAAATGTCTATTGTTTTGCCATAATAATTACTGAGTCCCCATATTTATTTTGATAACTCGAATTTAAATATCCATACATATAGCTATTTTAAAACTCACATTTGCATATTTTCCTCAGCCTGCAAATGACACCTATTTGAAGAGCAGAAAAAAACACTCTTCACACACGCCTGCCAACGGAAATGAGTGAAAATCCCAAAGATGGGATAAGGAAGACAAGAAATAATCTCTAGAATCTCAAAAAAAAAAATATTTAATTCGAAAAAAAAAAACTGAGACTAGATCATGGTATGTGAACCGAGTGGTTAGAACCTTTTTCCCCATTGTCTTTGATAATGTCAGCGTGAATGTCATTTGCTAGGACTCTCTTTTGTCGTATGTACGCGCGTGTGCGTGTGCATGTCTTGTGTCCTTTGTTATGCGTGCATGGCATGGTCGGAGTTGTTAAGTTGTCTTCTTCTCTTCGTTTTCAATTGTTCTATCTCTCTTGTTGAACATGGAAAATATGTTCATATCATTCCATCATTTTCTTGCTGCACACAAACACACACATATATATATACATACCCACATACATTCACATAAAATATGACAAATTGCTGTGGCTGATGGTATGCTCTATTAAATTCTGCTGCAGCACAGAGGTTTTAAGTGAAATCTAATGACTGGGAATTACAAAGCATATCAGGGATGGGAAATGTAAAGGCAAACGTTGTTCGTACACCTTGTCCGAGTATATGAAATATCTACAGTCCTTTATACAAAAGGTCAGTATTTCTTTAAAAACTTCTTTAGGTATTTTCGTGTATTTTTGTAACATGTTCCACTTTTCATCTATTGTTCTTAAAGCTAGGTTAATCGGTATGCTGGGAAACAACGAAACTACATCAAATGATATTAATACCTCGTCTTCTTCAATCTCCAAATTCATTATCTTTGTTTTAAAATCAATTGCGTCCTTTATGTTATATGGTGAATCCCCTGTCAAGTGTTTTAAAATATTTACAATATACTTGGAAAGTCCGTGAGCTGGTGAATTTATTGAAGAACATATTGGTCTTAGAGGTGTGCTTTCTTTATGTATTTTTGGAAGCCCGTAGATTCTTGGCGCATTTGCAGTATTGATTGTCAATTTATTTTTCTCCATCATATCAATTACTCCCATTTTATATAATTTATCTATTAATTTGTTGTTTTTATTCTGTAATGTCGTAGTTGGGTCCCGCTTTAACCTTTTGTAGGTGCAAATATCATTTAAAATGGTTTTCATTTTCATATCATAGTCCATCTTGTGTATTGCAACCGTCTTTCCCCCTTTATCAGCATTTAATATCAATACATCTTTATTTTCTGTTAAAAATTGTTTTGTTCTACCCACTGTGTCCATTATTAGTTTATCTCTTATACTCAATTTCGTCTGTTGTAAGTGGTCGTCAATTAGAGAGACTATTGCATTTCTCGCGTTCTCTTGATCCTCTTTGTCGTCTAAGGTTTGAATACATTCTTCACTTTCTGCAATGACATTCAGTAAGGGGAATGCCGTTTTTGTTGTTGGCAAAGCATATTTGGGGCCCATCGACATATATTTTTTTAAAATCAATTCTCTCAAGTTTTATCACAACATGGATTTTTTAAAAAAAATATTATTCCAAGTTCAAACCCAAAGTAGATTTTATATATATTTTTTTAAAATATTTTTCCAAAGACCATAATCAATATGGTTTTTTACAAAAAAAAACATATTTTTTTAAATGATTAACACATGGCAGAACAATGCCATGAAGCATGGTAGAAGAATACAAAAAAAATTTAATGTTTTTTCAAATATAGATTTTTATAAGTTTTCTTATACGACGGCAATCGGAGGTTGTTATGATATGCATTTTTTAAGAATTTGTACAAATTTAAATAATTTTTCATTCAACATTTTCAATTATAAAATTAATTTGACAGTTCATTGTCAGCAGCTGTGTCGACGCGTCTACTTATATTCTTCTACCATGCCATGAAGGTTAACTTATATGCTAAATTGAATATGGCAACCCTTTTCTGACAAACTCGACCTTGTCATTTTTTAAGTAAAACCTATTTTCAGACCTAAAATATTTTCGTATGACGAGTGGCAGATTTGCAAATTCCGACTATCCATCTCTGATTAAGCTCCTTGCTCCCCTTCTTCTGCAGTTATGATTTACAGAATAAACTCCTTGTCCTTTGTATTGCGGACCACATAGTTGTTGTTGTTGCTTTTGCTATTTGTCCAATGGATATGCGTACGTGTGGCTCTGAAAAGGCGTGTGCTTATGTTTAAATGTCAAACTGTGGAATACCCCATCTATTAAGGGTTTTATTTTCCATCTTCTTCTTCATTTCTCCCGAATGTGTTTTTTGTACTTCTTGGCTTTTATTGTTTTGATGGCTGTGCGGGTCCGGGCGATTTGATTTCTAACGTTTGACTGCCATTTCAGAGGGTGTCATTATCAATTATATTTCGTTGTTGTTGCTGTTGTTATTTTTTTCTGTTAATGGAATTTTGAAAATTTAATAAACTCACAGTTGTTCGTTTGCAACTGGGCCATATATTCGCCTTCTTTACCCCCTTGGCTATTTTGAAACGGAATCCCACATTATTGGGGGATTCCGTGACAATTGTTTGTGGAGGGGGTTTGAAGTAGAAATAGAATTGGAATTTGGAATAAAATATGAAAAAATGAAGTGTCAATGGATTAAAACTTATATCGCCAATTTTGGGAATTTTTTTAATGAAGAAGATGTCAAATATCTTTACCATGTTGGAATTTCATAACCTACGTAATGCCATGTTTATGTTAGAGCTTTTGGTAGAGTTAACCTACTCAGAGTTAACCTAGTTTAATGCAAATCCAGTGGGTTAACCCCTTATTGTGTAAACGTACTGTTACTTTGGCAAAATGTTATGGTAGAAGAATATAGGTAGATGCTTGGTGTCTCAAAATTTTTAAAATGTTTTGTCAAAAACAAGTAGATTTTTATATATTTTTTTATGCGACGCAAATCGCAGGTTGTAATGTTTTTCATTCAAGATTTTCAATTTCAAAATCGGTTTGACATTTCATTGTCCCAGCAGCTGAGTCGATGCGACTACCTGTATTCTTTTACCATGCAAAATGTAATATCATAAATCATGGGGGAAGAATAAAGCTAGTCGCATCGACACAGCTGATGTGACAATAAACTGTCAAACCAATTTTGAAATTGACAATTTTGAATGGAAAAATATTGAAATTTGTAAAAATTGTTAAAAAATGCATGTCATAATAACCTCCGATTGGCGTCGTAAGGGTAAAGATATACGAATCTACGTATTTAAAACAAAAAAAAAAAACATTTAAAAAGGCAGTTATTTGTCCCATATCTCAGGAAGATGAATTTTACAGAGTGAGATAAAAAACTGCAACAAAGTCAAACGCCATAATTTATCCTTTTTTTAATTTTGTTGTTGCAAAATGATCAGGCTCAATCCCCTACTATTGTTTTTAAATTTATTGAATGAAAGCAAAAAATGTCGGAAATAGCATCAAATTTTAAAATAAGTTTAGATTTGTTCGAATTGGTCGCCTTTGACACGAATTATGGCCTTCAAACTGCCAAAGAAACCGTCACACGCAGCCCTAATGTTTCTCTACGGTATTTTGGCCCATTCCCGGCGAAGCGCTTGCTTTAGGTGATCGACTCTTTGGTATTTTTTAGTGCCAACCTTGCTTTCCAAAGTACTTTAGACATAATAGTCCAACGTATTAGTATCCGGAGATTTTGGTGGCCATTGTGCGCTGGAAATGAAGCGAGGAACCTCATTTTGTAACCATTCTTGGGTGCAATGGTGCTGAGTCCTGTTGGAATATCCAATGTCTGGGGCCAAAAGGTTTGCGTGCCCAAGGCTTTAATACACCCTTCAGAATATTTTCACAAAAATACTCGGCATTTATTTTAATACCACGGTCGATAAATACGAGCGGAGAGCGAACATCGTCTGTTATCGCGACCCACATCATCACCATGGCGGGCACTTGAGTTCTGGTGGCCAACCGAAGGTGCACATTTTCTGCTGATCTCTTTGGCAAGTAAACACGATCATTTTATTTGTTTACAAACTGCTTGACAACGAATGTTTTCTCATCGGAGAAAACCAAATTCGGCAGTTCACCACTTTCGGCCAAGAGAAGCAAGCTCTTTTGAGTCTATTTTCTATCTGTGGTGGTGTAAGTTCTTGCACTTTTTGGGATTTCAATGGCTTTACCCCGAGCTCATTTTTCCATATATGTAGAATGGAATATTGCAATATGTTCAGCTCACGAGGCATTTTTCAGGCACTACGACAAATGGTTTGTGTCTACAATACATAGAGTAACAGCTCATGATAGAGCCATGTTAATACAAAAACCACAATTACAGAATCGAATAACAAATAAATGTTTGAAAAATCCAAAAATGTAGTTTCAAAAAAACTATTTCATTGACCTTTCCGAAAATTTGCATATTCCCACTAGCGCTTTAAATCAGTTAACATTGGTAACTATGTTGTTATGATATCACAACAACAGAGGTATCTTCACAGGGTTGCCATATTTTATTTGGCTCGTATGAAAATTGACCTTGAATCTGCGATCTTAAAATCGATGGGCAAAAAAACTGATATAGCGATTTTTGCCACTGACACAAGTCAACATTGACTTTAGACTTTGTAATACCAAAATCCTGGATTCTGGCTGAATTCTTGTTCTATGAAAACTTAAAGTGAAAAATATATACTTTATATATTTTTTATTTCGTTTCACATTCCTTTCCTTCATAATAGCTTTTATTTCAAATTATCATAGATTCTAGTTTTATGAAAAATTGAACTCAAAATTGTATTCTTGACAAATAGTGTTCTTTGGAGATTTATAAAAATTATTCTAAAACATATATTTTGGACAAAATGGATTTCTAAAAGATCTTGAGGAAAAACTATATTTTTATCAGAGAACATTTGCCCTTTGTTTAGAAATAAACACAAATCCAATAATTAGTTCCTTTGTTCTTAATTCTGTAATAAAATAACTAAAAAAACTTTTAGCGAAATAATAATTTTCTCTCTAACTATTAAATTTTCTTTAATTTAATTTCCCTTTTCTCTCTCAAATATATGTTTTTTGTTTAAAAAATCAACATTTTTCTTTGAAAATTAAATTTTAGCCACAAAATTTTGTTTCTATTTTCTGACACAACATAAATTATTTCATTGTTTTACAATGTTCTAGAACATGTAGTTTTGGAGTTTGCGCATCTCATGTTGGTCACATTCAAAGGGGATGTTGCCAATATGAGCTACATCCCCCAAATTATCCCACCAATCGCAGTTGCCGGATAAAAAATTGATGCAGGGTGTCAATAGAAGATTGTGTGCAGATGATATTTTCTTCTATGATGCTTTCTAGAGACATAAAACTCTGCCTGCCACACATTAAGGGATAACGGTGCTTTGTCCACAAAAACCATAAAAATAATAATGACTACAACAGCAACAACAATATGTAATAGAAACACTTGTTGCTTTTTGTGCGTTGCTAAAAGCGTTGTGTCCTTTTGTTTTTGTTTCGCTTAGCTTATTGCCTCGGAACTTACGGAGATGGTGGCTGGGAAAAAGAAATACATATCTTGGCATTTTAGCATGATTAGCATTAACTTCATTGAAATGCTTTTATTTCACTACTTTTTTTCTTCTTCCAATTGTTTTCTTTTTTTTGTTACTCCTAGTAAATTGATGTTAATGCCTGGCAATAACCACCATGGATTGTTGTAAAATCAAAACAAAAGGTAAATTTTATTGTGTCTAATATCAATACCATTTCTATGAAGGGATTGTTGAAAAGAGTGTTGTTGGACATAACAGAAATTCTCTTAAATTCTTAAAAAGAAAATGGTTTACCTCAAGGCCATTCTGAAGACTTTTTTTGGATTATGAAAATCTGGCCACATAAACTTTCACGAAACCCTTGCTGCCCAACACAAAATTAGAAAACTTTGAGACTTTCTAAATACATCTAAAAATATATTTTTAGTTATAGATTATTATATAAACTTGATATAAAATGAATTTACTTTTTTGTGCGCTATATAGTAATTTTTGTCAATAAAAAATATTTAAAAAAAATGTTGATATACATATGTGTAATTCTTCCCGCGTGTAATATGCAGCTTTCTTGATGGCAACACTGTCATACACTCTCAATTTAGTTATGCACATCATTGATGTTAGAGAGAGCAAGAGATCTCGACATGTCAGCATTGGCGCCAAATCGTCACTTGTTAAAGACTGTTGTCAACTGTGTCAACAGATCGCAACAAGGCAGTAGGTGGGTAAACCTATTTTTTGCGTTAAACTAATATTAATTAAAAATTATTTTGTAAAAACAATCTAACCATCTTTGGGACTTCCTGGAGACCTTTACTTTTCGTGGAAGTAGAATACTTGGTTTTTTCTCAAGACGACTTAGAAGCCTTTAATATGTATTTTTTTTTCTTAAATTAAATCCTTATAATGCCGTATAACATTTAGCGATTTTAATACCTAGCCTCTTCCTTTATTTTTCAGGCACAAAACACAGAAGCCTTCAGATTGGTCTCTGATTTATGACCATACTTTCGATAAATACCCGAGGCGATAAAAGTAAGCATACACTTAATCCCCAAAACTCACATCCTTTTTTCATTATGGAAGATTAAAGCATAAAATTTGAGTGTGTGTGTGCTATATTTTAACACATTTTACGAATGTGTGTTGTTTTTTCCTTAGTTCACGTCCGAATGGAGTGTCTTAAAGTGGTTATTAGTGTTAAATGTCGCTTATAAATCAACTTAACGTTGTCAGACATACAAAAGCTAGTCTTCCTCTTTGTTATGCGGCACAATTTAAGATGAAAAAATCAAACCACAATTGAAGAGGGGAATTTAACAGATAACGACAGATTTTTGCTTGGTGGAGAATGTTTTTCCATAATGGGACAAATTAAGACCAATCTGAGTTCTTATCATTGAAGAACTCAAATTTTCTAATCGAAACCCGATATTCCTCCCACAGCAGAACCTATTGTATGCTCCCACAGAAGATATTTTTCATAGGATGCCCTCAAGTGATTTTATAGAAGAATATCTAAACCTACGACCCATAGAAGATCTGAGGGCTTGTTGCTGTATGACGATACAAAAATGAATTGAAAAGGAAAATACCAATTCAAGCGAGTTTTTTGTGTTTTTAGTGTTTTCTAGTTAAATTCAAAATTTAAAAACCATGTTTGTAATAATTTTGTTTTTTTTTTTTTTTTTTTTTTTTGCATTCGTCATAAGTTAGAAGGTTTTCTCATACATATGTTGGATAAGGATGCCTTCTCATTGAAGTAATGTGATCTTTGAATAGATTAGTATAAAGGGGCCGAGCTCCATTTAGAAAATAACCAGATCTCTTCTAACATAGATGGTCTGATATTTAATGGTGAGAAGACCTACAGAAGACTCCCCATAAAAGACATGCACCCTCTATTGTTACAAAATGCTAGCAATTATTGTTTTTTTTTTTGTAAATTTATTGATTACTAATATTTACACTTGCCTTACAATATTACATTACAATCTTAACCATAAAAAATAGATGCATTAGTAACTGAAATAAAAAAACTAAGTCAATAAACCAAAAAATATTCCTATCAAATAAAAATGTAAATAGTAGTAAAAATAAACTGAATTTTAGTGATTTATAACAAAAAAATAAATTTGAATTAGAAAGGAAGCTGCTACAACTAAGTTAAATTTAATTCTTATAGAATACACTTTGAAAAACTTTCAAAAAGTTTTGGATATTAAATTTCTTTCATTTTTTAAAGAAAATATTGTAATTTTCTTTTGCATTCAAATCTGAGGTATGTACAAATGTTTTCTTTTCTGTTAGTTATATATATTTAAATTTTAAAATCTATTGTTAAATATTCAGAAATATATATATATATATATTACTTAAAACTGCTACTTATTTTTTTGTATTTATTTTAAAAACGAACTTAGCATTTTTATTAAAAATAATTTAACAATTTGAAACAAAAATTGGGGACTTGGTCATTTACATCTTGATTTTAATCTTGTGTATAACTGGTGTCCGTATTGCGTATGGAGAAATCGATAATTTCCACCAGACAACGACCAAGTTCTTCCATGACCATTTTTTCCATTTGATAGGCGGGCAGACCGTTCTTTTCACACTCATCCGCCTGGGTGACCATGCACTGGATGGTGGCATCGACAACTTCTTGGGTAATGAAATTACATTGTTGTTTTTCTGGTGGTGCCAAATCGCTGTTCAACTCTGCTCCATATTCCTGTTTGACGGCCTCTTTGCCATATTTTTCGCTTTTAATGTTACCGTGTGAATCACGCTGTGATGATTTGTCATACGGGCGTTTGTGACTAGTCGAGGCAGAGGCATTTGCAATTGTGGCCATAACTTTGGGATCGACAGGATCCATATCCAAATCGGGACGATCTTCAACATTTCGACAGCCTGAAAATATGGAAAGTCATATTAAACTTTAGTTCTTGAAAATCATATATTCCATTTTCGGCTTTACTTACCCACACATTTACAATTCGAGCTACATGGTATTTTGGCCTCATAACATTCGCAATAGTTCTTGAGGCAACCGGAACGCTTGCAATTACAGCCTTTGTTATGTAGACGCATATCTCCGAGATCACTGGATGATGTAATCTTTGGCCTGCAGGAATAAAATAAATGGATTTTAGTTTAGTTTTCTTGGAGGTTTAATGCCAAAGGCCACTAGGTTGTAAATTAAAAAATGGCTAAATTCAAATTTGACAGTTAAGCTAACGGGGGATTCACATGCAATCATGTTTTTCATTTACATTGTGTACTGTATACACAGACCTCTGTTTGAAGGAGAGAAAGGTAAGAAGATTAAAAATAGAGAACAATTTGCTTGTTATGGCAATTACTTTTGTGTTTTTATTTCTTGAAGGTAATGATGAAAAACGAAAATTGCTGAAAATAAATTTCTATATAAATGCAAATGGACAATTCCAAAGAGAATCAAAAAATTGCAGAAACTAAACTCGACTAGTCTAAATCAGGACTGCGAGTGTTTAAATTCAAAATTGACAGTTAAGCTAATGAGGGGTTCACACATGCAATCATTTTATTTATCATGTGTACTGTACACACAAAGACGAGAATTAAATGTGAGCCATTTTTGTGGTTCTTTTTCATAGGAAACCGAGGCGATTCTCATGAGAATGGCCTGAATAAAAATAACGATTTTAGAAAAATTTATGAATACTAAACTGGAGGATATTCTATATTAAGGAAAATATCCAAAAAAAGCTATTCCTGAACTGAAGTCTCTTACAAAAAATAATTTAAAAAAGTAGGATTCCTAACCTAAAAGACTTACTTAAATGCACTGGGATTCCGCTCCAAACAGCTACGTATGGCACGCTGTCTCTCATCCTCATTTTCCAAGTTATTACAGCAATCTTTGCACGTACAATCCTGACAGAATTCACCATTGGCAAAACAATCACAATACAGTTTGAGGCACTGGGACTTGCTGCAATTGCAGTGTTTGCGTCGTACAGCACCAACCAAATCTAATTTGTTAGGATCTTCTTTGAGCTCTGCAGAGATTGAAGGTAAATTTTGCAATGATGATGCGGACGTCGACGATGAGGGGTTATTTAATGCGGATGATGATGTTAGAAGAGATGCTGATGATAATGTGGATGCCAATGGTTTTTGATGCTGTTTAGTTTCGACGACTGTGGTCGTGGTGGAGGAGGAGCTTTCGAAAAATTCTAATGGTTCTTCTTTGATTTCGATTGAGCTATAGTGGGAGGCCGTCGTCATTGGGGCGGCCAACTGATTCGATGTTTTAGATTTTTGCATTTGTTTTAAATGGAAAACCTTTTGTTGTTGCTGTTGCTGCTGCCTTAAAACAGCTTGTTGATTAATTAATGTTTTCTGGGTGGCCGCCGGAGCGGTAAATGTTGTTTGACTGGTTGTGGTTGTTGTGTTTAAAACTTGATTGCCTTTTAAAACACTATAAAGCTTGGGTGGATTTTGTTGTCCTGAGGATTTTACAAGGGTATACATTTTATCACCAGCTGCTATCCTTGTCCTGGGTGTAGCTCCGGTGGGATTAGTGTTACTGTTGTTATTGGCTGCTGCTGTCCTGGTGCCCTGCACCTGCAATGAATTAACACCAGCTGAGTTTGAAAGTCGTCCCGAAATCTGTTGCTGCTGCTGGCTTCCACTATTCAAAATTGTGGGTGCATTGCTGGCAATTACCACCATGCGATTATTGGATGTCGGTTTCTTGACTTCAGGTGGTCCATTATCGTCAGCATCCGAGGCTGTTATCCGTTTTAGCTCTGTATTTATTTCCGAGATTTTATGTTTACGCAGTATTGCTTGATTTCCAATGGGATTTTGGCCGGCTCCAGCCATTGTTTGTGGTGTCCTTGTGGACTCCTGCTGTTTGCTATGGGCTGTCCCCTCAGTGACAGCTTTTACTGGTGGCATTGCAACAATAGTTTTTTGCACCTTAGATGCAATAGGTGTAAATTCCACACCATTGGCATCTTTTTTCTGGGTAACCACCACTTTGGTGCCACCACCTTTTTGTACCACAGTGAATTTTTGCGGCAGATTATTTAAGATTTTTACGGGCGCTGAAGGGGTAAGGGGTTTTGACGCCGTCGCTGTAGTTGTTGTTGTTGAGGTGCTAAGTGGTTTCGCCACTGACGTTGTGGTCACAACCTTTTCCTGCCCCGTTCCTCCGGCTGTTGATGTTTTTGTCTGTGGTACAACTCGAAGATATTGCAAACCTTGTTTACTAGAAATCTGTACGGTCTGTATAGAACCAGCTGTGCTATTATTGGTTACAGACGTCGTTGTGGTTGTTGCCTGGCTACTCATTCCGGCACCGGACGTCGAAGGTTTTTGTGATAGTTTTACCAAATTTGGATTGGTAACCAAAATTTGTTTACCACTATTACTTTGAACCAGAAAAGTTTTGGGCTTTCCTATTCCGTCTCCACCTGGGGAAGTTTGCACTGTAATTGTTTTGGGTTTTCCCATTGCCTCTCCACCAGCGGAAGTTTGCACCGTAATTGTTTTGGGTTTTGAAAGCTCGCCCGCTAGTGTTGTATTGGCGCCAGTTGTTTGCTTAACAACCATGGTTTTAACGCCCGGATTAGATGAGCTGGTTACCCCAGAGGAGTTGAGGCTTTTAATCAGTACCTGACCTCCCGCCGTCGAAGCAATTATTTTCTTTCCAGCCAGCGTGGCTGTGGGTGATAGTGTTAGAGTGGTATTTTTGCCATTGGGTCCTGTTGATGTTTTCAAGGGAACAAAATTACCATCAGCATTACGCATAACTTGTATTGTCACTGGTTTATTGCCTCCTCCTCCTCCTCCTGCAGCATTTTGCTGAGTTTTTAACATTGTGGTTGTATTCCCAGCAACTTTGGTTGCTGTTCCAGTGGTTGTTGCCGTACTAGAGGCCGTCGTTTTTTGTATATATAACAAGTGTCCCGATGCTGTTCGTACCGCCGTCTTTCCACCAATCGATAGAACCGAAGAGGTGCCAGATGTAGATGCTGTAACTACTCCACCACTGCCAGCCGCGGAGGATGATACAGTTTTGGGTGTTATTTTAATTGAATTATTGGTAATTTGAGCAGCCATTTTAGGCAAAATATTTTTTGTATTCAAAAGTATGGGAGCGGCCGATGATGACGATGTATTACCTACTCCAGCGCCCCCGCCATTGCCAGGATTTTTTACATATGTTGCCATCTGGCCTGCCGGTTTTGCAAGATTTGTACGCATCGGTACAGCTTTGTTACTGATAAAACTATTCGTTATCGTCTTGGGCACCATGCGATATTTCTGTTTGGGTTCTGGTGTATTGAGGCTATCGTCTTTTTCTTCAATTTCATATTCCAAAGAATCTTCGTCGATGTCTGGCGATTTACCATTTTTCTTGGCCGGTGATGGTTCGAGTAAATCATCAAAACTGAATTCCGGCACTGATGAGGAATCTTCAAGGCTGTCTAAAATGTAAAAGAACAAGAATTGTTTAAATTCATATACATCCAAAAGATGAGAGATTTGCCTTGCATTGCCTACTAATGATGATTGCCTCAAACCCTAACAACAAAAACCACAGGTTGAGTTGATTTTCCTTCATATTTATTTTGTTAATTTTTCATCATTTCCTTTTTATGCTATGGGATAACTTTCCACTGCAGTTTATCAAACTTAACAGAAAATCATTAATACATTTTTTTAAAGAAATGACAATTCTTCTTGAAAAATGCTCTTTTCAATTAGCCAATTACAAAAAAGGTGCAACATAATATTTTCTTTAAGAAAAATCAAAAGGTATCGTAAAATAATAAGAACTTATCATAGATTTTAATTACAAACTACATAATAATTTTACTTTTTATCGGCCATTTTCTTCTCACGTGCCTTCTTGCCCTCTGTCAGCGAGAGACGTTCGGTTTCGCTCAAGGGAGGCAATACCTTGGTCACTACACCAGTACCCAAAGTCAAATTACCATCACGCAAGGTGAAACGCTGACCCTGTTCCAGGACCATGGGACGTATTAAACGCAAAATCAATTTGGTGTCTTCGCCAGGCATTACCATCTCTTTGTCGGGGATTTGCACTTGGACAGCACAATCCCAGGTACGTGAAAACATTTGCAATTGAATGAAGGACATAAAAGGTTTTGAACGACCACCTTCCTCCTTGGCTAGAATATAGACTTGGGCTTCCAATTGATCCAAGGCCTTGACACTGCCGGGCTTGCACATAACCATGCCACGTTTGATTTCATCACGTTTTACACCTCTAACGAGGGCACCCAACTGATCACCAGCCTGGGCTTCATCCAAAATTTGATGGAACATTTCAATGCCGGTAACGGTGGACTTGATCACCTTGTTGTAGCCAACAAATTCACATTCGAAGCCCTTCTTAACAATACCACGTTCCAAGCGACCAGTTACAACAGTACCACGACCAGGAATGGAGTAGACATTTTCAACAGGCAAAAGGAATGGTTTGTCCAATTCACGTACGGGTGTGGGAATGAAGTTGTCCACCTCGTTGAGAAGTTTCAAAATGGCCTCGGAACCGATTTCGGGATTTTTGTCCTCCAGGGCACACAATGCGGAACCCTTAATCACGGGAATGTTGTCACCATCATAACCCATTTCACTAAGCAATTCACGAATTTCCATTTCTACCAAATCAACCATTTCCTGGTCAGCAGCATCAACTTTGTTGATAAAGACCACAATGTGGTTAATACCAATTTGCTTGGCCAACAACAAATGTTCACGGGTCTGGGGCATAGCACCATCAGTTGCGGCTACAACCAAAATGGCGCCATCCATCTGGGCAGTACCGGTGATCATGTTCTTAATGTAATCAGCATGGCCAGGACAATCGGTGTGACCATAATGGCGATTCTCGGTTTGATATTCCACATGGGCCACATTGATGGTAATACCACGGGCCTTTTCTTCGGGGGCATTATCGATTTCATTGTATTTCTTGCTTTCAGCCAATTGTTTGTCGGCCAAGACCTTGGTAATGGCGGCAGTTAAGGTAGTTTTGCCATGATCAACATGACCAATTGTACCAACATTACAGTGAGGCTTGGTGCGTTCGAATACTTTCTTTTCGGAAGCATATTCTCGTACAAATTTTTGGAATCCGGCCGAATAAGAGGCCATGGGGTTCAAATGTTTGTTCAAATGCAACAAGGCAGAGGGGGAGCCTTTGGCAGAACGCACCAAACGTGCTGTGCTTAGGCAACGTCTTACGGCCGTGCATCTCGACAAAACCGAAGAAGTCACACCGGTAACATGACGGGCAGCATATAAGGCAGACATATTGAGTAAAATTCCAATTAAAACTAGAAAACAAATGCACGTTCTTATTATTTGCCTTCAATTTCAACGATTTTCTCTTACCTTTTATTTAATTGCAAGAGTTTTCACGGAAAATTCTTTGGATCTTTTATTTTTCCTCAATTGCAGGCAATTGCGTAAAACTAACCCCCAAAATGTGCCAATATGAAATGTCAAAGAAAAGAACTACAAAATATCCCAACATATGATGGTGATGAGAGAAAAATTTGGCCAGATTGTTCAAAATCTCCCACACAACCAAGTAAAAAGGGAAATTAAATCATATGGCAACCACTAAAAAGCCATAAATTAGAGATGGGCAACTCTTTGAAATTAATCAAAGAAAAAAATTGGAGGCAACAATATGATAAATAAGGAGGGAATTCTTCCAAATAGTAGACATGATATGAGTATTCCACCTAAAAATACAATATTTAATTGGGATTGTCCAAGAAATATATTACTTCTTTGTGCGATTTAACGTTTTCTTCCCTTTTCGAGATAATCCCGTTAGCAAATAAATGACAGCGGCCGTTGGTCGTGGATGGTGCACTATTTGTCATGATTTTATTGAATAAGAAAACAAAAAAGCACATTGTGGGAAGGAAAATAAATAATAAAAATCAGATTTGTGAAATACTGCAAGTATTGGGATAGATCAATTTTCTAAGCAATTTGCAGCATTTAATTGTTATTGAAATAAACACTGGGTTAGCAATATCATTTGCGTTTGCCATGGCTGTTGTGGCTGGTACAGGCAAACAGCAACAACAAATAACCACAACCAACAATCATCAATTGAAAATTCAATTTGAAATGCGAAGGCAAATCTTTTCAAAACAAATACTCGTTTAAATTGCAAAACTTACCCATATTGTTGCTGTTATCGTCTATAGCGTACAAAATGCCATTAATTTAACACTTTAAGTTTATAATTCTTGCAATCTGCATGCAATAAAATCAAGTCCAACACAAATATTTTACAAAACACTGGAATATACTACGTGATTTCTTCACTAGCCACTACTAACCCCACCGTAATGAAATCTTGGCAAGGGAATTAGCGCGATTTTTCTCGACCACTGTTGCGGCCTGCTTGCACTTTTCACTTAAAGCTAAACACTGTTTCTCTTTTATTTGTTTATTTGCATTTTCCACCAATGAATTTTAAATAAATTTTCAAAATTATAAATGAATATTTTTCAGATTTGTACGATATCGTGTATGAAAGGAAATTTTCTGTGAATGTGTTTTGCGATGACATTCGTTTACTTTGATGGAAGAAAAACACACAGAGTTGTATTTGCTGGGCATAGAGAAAGGTGTTGGAAATGTTGGTAGCACTGTTGAGGAAAATTAAATTAAATTTTAATTGTGAAATTTGCTGAAAAGTTCTTTTCTATTGAAAAAATAATGAAATGGAAATGTAATTGTTAATGTTATTAAGAGCCAAGCACTAAAATGTTGTTTGACAGGTGAGTACATATGCATTTTGGATTTTGGCGGAATACTTTGAGCGGGGTGCTCGCAAGTTGGAAATTGTTGTACGACATGTCGAAAAGGCAACTGACAGCTGGAAATTAAAACATTTTAAATTCTTGTCTCTAGACTTCCTCGGAGGATAGATTGCTCACACTAGCAGTAATTAAATTTCAAAAAAAAAAAAAATCTCTAGACTAATTACACTTGGCATAATGCACCTAAACTATGTCTTATACTTGAAGAATATATCCCGTCTTTTATAGAAAATATCTTCCTTCTCAGGATTTCTATCTATCTAAAGAACTTAATTGCAAAGGTCTCAATTTTTCAAGAGATATATCAATTTTTTCAGTTTTCTCCACAAATATTTTATAGCAGTTATTTAGATATTCTAAAGAGGATGGTGCCGACGTTAACCCATTCAAAGATTATTCTATGTTTCAGTGTCTCGTCTGTGGATTGAATATATCATCGCAGTTTTTCTATAAGTAAACCCCTTTCTGAGCTTCCTCTATTAGAGGTACTATTAAATACAAAATTAAACAATTTTGTTATTTGTGTTGTAATTGTTTTATTACTATAAATACCAAAAAGATAATAAATATAAATCAAATAGATTATGGATTGAAACAAACGACTACTATTATTTCCACAGAGACAAATAACACAAATGAGAGCAATGAAAATGTAAAATGTGGTGTTGTGACATAGGTGGCTAAACTTGGAACAACATGGAGACAATATTAATTAATACAATAACACATTAAACATTAAAATATTTTAATCATGTATGTAAAACAATTAAGAGGAGATACATATTTAAGATAAATTCTAGCGCATCTTCGCTATCTATAACTATTTGGGTATAACAATTTCACATGATGGGCGTAAACGGACTTTACGATTCCTTAATGAATAAGTACCCAGTTTTGCCTCAGCGCAAGATTCTTCATTGTCAGATTCTGCAAACAAACAAATATTATTTCAATAAAATAAACATTTGTAATTTATCCATTGACTTGCCATTTTTGTTTTCCCTTAGCTGCTCTTCATCGGATTTATTGCATTCATCGGCATTATCATCGACCACATTGGCATCCTCGTCGTTGACAATGAATTTGAATTTTCTAACTCTTAACTTTTCATTGAATACAACATTTTGCAGTTTAGTCCGACCTGTGCCGGGAGTTTTTAGTATCGATTTACGACCTTTTACTATAGGTGACATATAGGCGGTGGCGGCAGCGACTTCGGCATTGGCCACCCTTCCATTTGATAGTCTTGGAGAATCTAAACCATTCAGTGTTAAAGATTTCTTCTTTGTCCCGCAAGAAATGTCCTCGCCATTTTTCCGCACCAGCAAAGACAGACGATTTGGAGAGGCGCAACCTTCGGTTACATTTGCTGCCAATAACGTTGATAGCCTTCGATTGGAGGCAGGTACGGCCAGTACCGTGGGGGCTGGAGAGAAGTATTTACGATCTCTCACCTTGGATGGCGTTAAAACGACAACATCTGAATTAGCCAAATGGTTATTTGCCTTTTTGTTACGCATATCCTCCTGCATTTTACGTAACATTTTTTGCAACTCTGAGTTGGGCCTAGCCTTGTTCGGCGCTGCTTTTGGTTTCTTTACTTTAGCCAAGTTCTTGTCCTTCGCTTTGGGTTTTGGTTTCACCTCATCGGGATCTTGCCAATCATTGGCCTTCCAACGTTCCAGATTATCAAAACGTTTCTCAAGATTATCCACCTGCAGTCCCAACATTGACCAGAAACCTTCCAAATCAACGGCATCCACATTTTTGGTCTTTTCACTACCATCATCCGGAACATCATTGATGCCGGTTGCCCGGGCCTCACAACGATCTATGAGACCTTTGAACTGCATGAATTTCTTGCTGGTCAATAGCTTGGTTTGTCCTATGGTCACATCGATCATATCATCTCCATTGACAGCTTGCAATTTTTCCAAATTATCCTTTTTATATTCCTCCCAAAGGTCACATTTGGCATGAAGGCGGTCTATTTCATTTTGTAACTGCTTACGGAAATAGCGCACAGCCTCTAATGTTTGCAAAACTTCTGCCGAGTATTGTGGTAATTTAGGTTCTTCGACGCCGTTAGAGGGTAGAAGTGACTGGCGCTTGGAGTTATTAAGTTCTTCTTCCGTCCGATGAATTACGTAGACGCTGCTGCGTCTTTCCTTTTCTTTTTTCATACTTACTTTGCCCCGACTAACACTAACAAACGGACTTAAGTAGTTGATGGGTCTTTCTTCACACAACAATTTTGTTGGCGTTTTTTCTACTACTGCTTCGGCAGGTTCTAGTGTTAAGGTGTTATTTAGGAGCACTTTAGGCGGTGAAATTGGATTTTCTTTCACCACTTTCGCTTCCTCAGAGGGAGTTTCAAGATCTTCATTATTCGCTTTTACCTTATCATCATCGTAGTCGTCCTTTTTATCACCTTCCTTGGGACTATCGCCAAAACTAACATTTACCTCTGAATATCGTATGAAATTGAATTTCTTTTCTATTGGTGGATTTGATGTTACAATCATATTTGAGGTGCAGGCATCCTTGAGAAGATTCCTCTTTGCCGTCGAATGACTTGAAGTTCGCTTCGATAACATTTCTATGGGACTTACGCCATCAATATCCTCCAGTGTTGTACTGGAGTTCTTTACTTTCGTTGAGGTTACAAATTCCTCAAAATGATTAGAATTGGAAAAATCTCTGGGTGTCTGGACTATCATGTCGGATACAATTTCACTAGCTTGATTAACCATTAGTGAACGTAACTTGTCGTTAGTGTTTGTGTTGGGCTTCTTTATCGGCTTCTTGGCCTTCATGGTCTGTGTTAACCGGGCATTCTTTTGGGGTTTTAGCGGTGATTTCTTATGTTGCTGCCGAGCGGATTCTATAGGTTTTCGTGTAGCTGCTGTATTGCCGAACTTCGATTTTGCTGCTGCAGTTGCTGTATTTGTTACCTTGATGGCCGGTAAATTCTTTTTCCCAACATTGCCCGGGCCTGATGCTGTTGTCTGAAGAGGTTTTCTGGAAGGTGGTGGTGGCATTCTTACTGCCGTATTTGTTGTTTGTGTTGGCTTGTTTGTTATTTTTGTTTTCACGGCATTCGCGGTGAAATTCGTTGACAAAACTTTCCTGCTTAGGGGTACGTTTTTCACAACACTTTCTGGTTTCTTTTTGGGTGGTGTTGGTACCACTGTGTATATCGATTGCCTGCCTTTGGCTTTGTCCTTGAGCTAGTGTGAGATAGAAAGATATTTTATAAAAGTTAACTAAAATGTCTCACAAATTTATGTATATTTTTATACCTTCCACCATCAAATTCAATTCTGTCAATCCGATTCTAACATATGAAGTTCTCAGTAGATGAGCTATATTGCAAAAAACATTCAATAAAGGCTCATTGTTGATCCTTTATAAAGGAAATTTCTAACTTTTTGGTTTTGACTAAATCCAGCTTTTGCATGGTGGATGGTATAAAAAGCTCGAGCCGACCTAACACAAAGAAATGTTGCCTATTTTTTCTACTTACAGTTTCCCCTGGCTCCTTTATACCTGGTGGAGGCTGGAAATCTGCATATCCTTTGGGCACAAAACTCCCCTGATTATGACGTTGTGTCGCCGATGTATTTGGCGCCAAAAGACCTGAGCTACTACAACTATTACCACCACCGCCACCACCAGTAAATCCTGAATGCTTTCCAACAGCCGATACAAATGGTTTCTTTTTAGTTGCCTCAGCTTTCTTTTGTTCCATCATCGCTTTCTTCTTATCTTTCCAATCGAGAAATCTTAATATAAAGGCTTCTTGTTTCTTAATTTTCTCTGGATCCCGAGCAGTGCAAATAAGTTTTGCAGTGCGCGACCCCTTTGTAACAACTTCCACAACAGTATTTGTTTTGTTTGCATCTTTGATGTTCTCTTTTTCGGTTGCTGTGCGCGACCCCTTTGGCACGGCTTCCACAACATTATTTGCTTTATTTGCACTGTTGGGATAACTTTTTTCAGATGCTGTGCGCGTTCCTTCCACAACGTTATAAGCTTTATTTGCACTGTTGAGATTTGCTTTTTCTGATAGCAAAGGCTTCCTTGGCGTTGGACTGACTGATATGTGACGGGAATTTTGAAATTGTTTATTTCTTTGTTTGTTACGATTCGCCTCCTGTAATTGACGCGTCAGTCTGTTGTGTTGCTGGGTCGTAAAGGGTTGTCTGCTCTCCTTGTACAAACTTCTGCAGTAGTCACTCATATTTTTTTGTTAAATCTTTTTTGTTTATAATTGGGAAAAATGTATTCAAGACGCTCTGTTGCGGCTTTGAAAGATAACTTTAAAATGGCTGGCGCCCTTTTCGTTGGCAGTTTGAACTAAAATTTCCCTTCCCCAAATTGATGTGAAGGAATTTTTTGTTGGCTTGATGTAGAGTTGCCACCGGATGGAAAAATGTTCATGTCTATGTCAAATGCATAGGGGAACTGCTTAAATAATAGCGCTCCATTTTAATACAGCATCGTAAAGAATAAATGAGCCATAAGCCAAATCAATCGTTTGAAACTAAAATAAAAATAAGAGAGTTGCATTTTTTTCTAGTTCCTTGATTTAATTGAATAAGTTGAGTTCTTGTTCTATGTGATATAAAACATTTCTAAAGGAAGAAAGTGCCAAAATGAAATGTTTCACAAAAGAAAATATTTCATATCAAAATAATCTAATCTATGGCCTGCATTGTCATAGAAAATATTAACTAGCTTAGCCTTTGGTTCGATTCAATTTTTGAAAGAACATCCGGTCATTTCATTCCACATTCGCATTATCAACTTATTCTAAAAATTAAATAACGGCGAACCCATGGTAAAATTAAGACGGTAAAGTCATATCAAATAAGCATACCTATCTCTGCAATTTCTGTAATTTACAGAGATGTCAAATTTTACTCTATAGAAAAGAGGTTCCCATCTCTGAATTCTGTATGTACAATGAATTCATAAATGTACATATTGACATTGATATTGTCCAATGAATAAAAAGTAGAATTGAAATAATTATTATTCAATACCATTAAATAGTTATATGAATTCATTTTGTATTTCTGAATCCCTTTGATACATATATTGGTGTAAATCGTATATTTCAGTATATCCTGTCTGCAAATCGCAGCTCATAGTAGCGATGGCAATTGATTAATTTAATGCAAAATAATCAGTCGCCCAGTATTAATTTTCTAATATTTAAATAAGGTCTGTAATTTCAATTTTTTCTGCTTCAGCGAGTGGGAATTATTTCGTCAATAATTCCCTATATTCCACAATTGGCATCCCTATCAAACAAACAAGAACACATTCCTTTTTGTGAAACAACTTTTATATTTATTAAACTACATAGAAATTATACCAATAACTTAAAAATGTGTGCAGGAACCCCGCATCAGTAACCTTTGTGTCCTCGGAAACGCATTCGATTGTCAAGCTGTAAAGAAAATCCAATACGTAATGGCTACTCCTCTTACATATTCCGCAATTCCAAACTACTCACCAATGATCGTTTGCATTCGAAAAATGTATTACGAAGCATTTGACACTCTTCTGGAACTAAATTGGCCTGTAGGCATTCACGCGGTGTCTTCTTGTCCTGTAATAGTTATGAGAATTACTGTCTGTCTCGCAAGACACGCCGCTTTCAATTTACTTTACCTTTTTGCAGCAATCGCTTTCCAAGAGGCACATTTTCAAATCAGCCCGGACACCGGCACAAGCTGTTGTATCGGCCAGTTTTTCATTTTCCTCATAGCGCATCATTTTTGCGGCTTTTATTTAATAATGTTTTTTTATTATGGATAAACGTAAATATGGAATTATTACCAAATTATCAGCTGTAGATGATAAGAGTTGCCACACTCAGAAAGTTTACACAAATGTCAAAAAATTTCCCTTTATGAACTCTTCGATTCAATGAGAGAGAGAAATGCAAGCGACGTAATTGTTTACTTAACTATTCTTTATTTTTTGCAAAAAGTGACGAAAGGAATTCAAAAAGCCGGCTGAAATGTTAAAATTGGGGTATGTTTTTACATAAAGTTTATGGTTTAATTGTTAAATGGAGACAATTTCGATTATTAAAACCAATTTGTTTTGCCTTTCAGCAATGCTCTTCCCCTGCTTCCTTCGGCATTTAACCCCTTGCGGACCATGTGTACCCAACATCATTGGTTTAAGCCGGATGGTGTCGATACGGGTATAAGGGTCTATAATTGTGCTGCTAGGCGGCAAGTTCCTCTGATACTGCCACGTGAAAATTTCTTAACTTGGTATACATGTGGTCCAACAGTCTATGATTCCTGCCATTTGGGTCATGCCAGCTGTTATGTAAAGTTGGACATTATACAACGCATCTTGAAACACCATTTTAATTTGAATGTAGTAACGGCCATGAATATAACGGATATTGATGATAAAATCATAAAAAAGAGCCAAGAGAGTGGCCAAGATTGGCGTGACATTTCCAAACATTACGAAGCAGAATTTTGGTTGGACTTAAGAAAACTTAATGTGACAGAGCCAAATATTAAGCTACGTGTTACGGAACATATACCGCAAATTATTTCCTACATAGATGATATTATTGTCAAGAAATGTGCATATGTGGGTGCGGATTCCTCGGTGTATTTTGATGTAAAACAATTTCCCATTTATGGCAAACTGCAAAATCTGAATTTAAATGAAAGCAATATCTTATCGAAGCCAGAGGAGCAGCATCAAAAGTTATCTGCATTGGATTTTGCACTATGGAAGGCACGCAAAGCTGACAACGAACCAGCCTGGTCTTCACCCTGGGGTTTGGGCCGACCTGGTTGGCACATTGAATGTAGTACATTGGCTAACATGGTCTTTGGCAAAAGTGTTGATGTACATGCGGGAGGGTTGGACTTGAAATTCCCCCATCACGAAAATGAAGAGGCACAAAGTTGTGTCTTCCATAATACAAGACAATGGGTTAACTATTGGCTGCATACTGGCTATTTGAACATCAAAGGACAGCAGGAAAAAATGTCAAAATCATTGAAAAATACCATTTCCATAGATGAAATGTTGCAGGACTATACGGCAGATGAGTTTCGCATGGCATGTGTTTTGTCAAACTACAGAAATTCAATGGAATACTCCAAGGAAATGATGGATACAGCACGTAATACGCTCAACAAGTTCCATAGTTTCAAAACCGATTGCCAGGCCTATTTGAGTGGCAAGAAAGTGGGCTCCAACATAATTTCCTCGGCGATATTGAAAAATCTCAATTATTGTAAATCCAACATTGAAACGTGTATACAAGATGATTTTGATACGGCACGATGTATTGGAATTTTATTAGACCAAATTTCTAGCATCAGTCGTTGCATTAATACCAGTCCCCATGCGAATGAGGATGTTGGCTTAATAACAGCCTCGTGTTTGGATGCTGTGGCAGCTGTCAACAATTATGTGGATAGTGTTTTACAATCGTTTGGTTTTGTTGAAACCTCCTCTAACCGGGTATTAAATGCTGAAAGTCATTTGGATTTTAATGCCCTGTTGGATGATATTTTGGATACCCGCAAACTAATACGCGAACGTGCTGTTAGTGGTAAGAATAAATTGCTATTTGAAGTTTGTGATGACCTGCGCAATTGTTTGCGGCAACACGGCATTGAAATTAAGGATCATGCTCAGGGTAGCTCATGGAATTTGATTAGAAATAAGAATTGAAAGTCTTGATATTTTACTTTTTTTGATAAGTTAGTGTTACAGAAAAAAATGTTTCAAGGTAAAACCTGGAATTCTATTTAAAATGTCTAAATTAAGATTTACTTTCATACTTTTAAATTTGTGTTGCGCAAAATAAAAAGGACGAAATATAATTAATTTTTGTTTTTTTTTATTTATAGATAAGTCTTATTGACAAATTTACGGCACCACAAGAACAATTTTTTATTTTTAGAATTAGAAAAAAGAGTTTTTCTCGCAGAAAACAAAATAAAATAAACAAGTATAACGGGTATTTGATAGCCGTATCATACAAGAGAAATATCCAGCTGATTGTTTTTTTTTAATCGAGTGATCCCTAAACATGTCGCTTTTCAACCTGTTGATCCCTAAGTTTTATTTTGATTTGACGTGTTTGGGAAGCCTCCTTTTCGTCCCTTTTGGGTAAATTTTGTCAATTTTAGAATTTGTGTGATAGTCCAACAAGCTAGCATGGCTATGCGTGGCGTTGGAAATCTGTAACTAAGCACAGGCTTAGATTAAACTCAAGGACTGTTACATCCCATACCATGGGAACGTACAAGGTCTACGATGCCGAATCAATGGAGCATTTTTTTTTCTCCCAAAGATGGTCATTGGTCATGATTCAAATGATTTACATATTCTCTTGCGAAAGTCCTTACCTCTCGACAAGGAGAGCCTTGAAGTGTGTGTGAGTGCGTGTGTGGTAAGACCCAGCTAGAATCCATGGAATGGAGCCCATGTGTATATCCGAAATATTCCAAGAGGCCATCAACTCAAACACGTTTATATAAAATATTATGTGTTTGAATCTCGAGCTTTTAACATATATTTTCCTCATTTTAGATTCCACCAAATCCATCAATGATCTCAGTGGGATTTGCCTATAACCTAATGGAAATCCTGTTAAATTTTGACATGAAATTTTGCGTAGCAAGTCGCTCTTAAACCAAAGTATTTTTCAAATCCGTGGAACAAAAAAAGTGTTGTCCTCTTTTTAAAGAAACAAATACGGGCCTAAAATGCGGGAGAACAATAACAAAGACGATGACGCCCAAGCTTCGGCAGCTCAGCCAGCAAATAACATACCAGCCCCCAATATGCCCAAACACATACCATTCCCAGATCCAGCCTCCGCCTCAGAGCTGTTAAATGAGCTCATAATGTTTCTCTTTGTTACCTGTGTCAGTTCAATGCAGTTTATCAATATATATCGGACAAATTGGTGGCTACCCAAGGTGGCCATTACCAATACAGTAGTAAGTATATTTTTTAAAAGGCATATTTCGAATACTACTTTGTTTCTTTTCTTTGGCTAAAGAATCTCTCACACATCGATCCTTATCTTATTTTACTGATAATCGTCATGAACATAAGGCGTTTGTTGTACTGCCTGTGTCTCAAGGGCCTGGACTTGTTGCTGCCGGCCAATTTGCAACGCATGCACCGGATATTCAAACACGTTTTGGAAATACTAATAATATCCTTACCGGTGTCCTGTATTGTCCTCATGTACAATAATCGTAATTACATGACAATATTTTTGCTGATTTATCCGTAAGTTTTATACATTCAAAATTGTTGGGAGCTAACGAAATTCCGTTTTTTTTTCCAGATTTATAGCTTACTTCTTGGCCTTTGGCTGGACATGGATGGAACCATTCCTACGTTTCAGCTATGAAATCAAGGGAGCCTATTTCAATGGCTTCCCCTTGCACTGTTGCTCGGCCAATCCGAATTGTATACGTGTTGAAATCGATGTCCTGCGTAATGATTTCAATTGCCGTTTCAAACAAGTCATATTCACATCACTGCAAAATACATATTATGCGGCATATTTGCCCTGCTATTTTGCGCACAATGTTAACTACAATGTCCTATGGGCATCACAGCATATCGTTTTGGTATTTCTAAGTGTTTTTACAATGTGTACGGTATTTAGTTTTCCCTCGAAATATAGTGATATATTGCATCGTGCCGCCTTACATTTGGGCTGTTGGCTTAAGCTGGATTTAAGGCCGGGAGCAGATTGTGTTGTGGGCGCCTCGGCTGCCAATTGGTTGAAGACAAGTCTCTGGGGTCCCAATACGGTGGTAAAACACAACGGAGAGCTATATCGCAGCATGGGTCCGGTCACGGTGGCCATACCCGGCAATGTTACACACGAAAGGTTTTATGTGAGTAAAATAAATCAAATTTATGAATTAGTTTTTGATTTTCCTTTTATGTTTTTCTTTGCAGAGACTTTTCCATAATCCCTCCATGATTTATGGCAGTTTAACAGTAATCCAGGCCTGCCTGGTTTTGTCGGGCATTACATTATTATATTATGCCATTGAATGGCATTTCATTTTATCTCTAAGTTTTATAACATTAACAAATCAATTTACCTTTTTCAAATTGATGCGTGACTATCTGATAACCAAGCGTGTTTATTTGGCTGAAACATCGATTGGCGATGCTAAACTAATTGATTGATAAATCATTTATATTTTTTGATTACTTTCCAACAACAAAACAATAAAAAAGACTGTTTATATGTAGATATAAGACATATGGATTTCTTTTGCATATGGAATATGTCACGAAAACGATAAATTGGAGGGTACATTTCAAACTTGAGGGCTTTTAATTTTTCACTTCAGAGAAGAAAAAGTCCTGAGAATGAAGGATTTTTAAAATTTTTATTGAGAAATTATAGCCGTATATTTTTTTGATAGATCCAGGATAGTCCAAGAATACGAAGGCCCTATTTCTCTAAGAGAAAACGAATCAGAAGGCAAAATAAAGACACCAATTCAAATGAGTTCTTAAAATTGCTATATCTTTTAATTAATTGTAATTGCTTTTTTTTTAATTTTCAGAAGTCTCGGCAGGGCATGTTACCCTGAAGAAAATGCTGAAAAACTACTATTTCTTTTATCTTATTTGTATTTAATAGTAAACTATTTCAAGTAAATAAATTTTCAAAAGCTTTTCCAAAGATCCTTTTGTAGGCCGTTGATTTAGATGCCTGCAAGTTTTTACGATAGTTCTGATACTCTTCATTGGTGTTCGCATCCTGGGGTCCCCATTCTAGAGATGGTTTGAAAATGCTACGTAATTTCTAGAACAATAAAAATGGAACATTGAAAAAATATTTATTTAAATTTTTTTAAGACCTTACTTTTTTGAAACTGAAATCCCGATTTTGTTGGAAATATTCATACACAGCCCAGCCGGGAAGTTGTAGCAGGCCCAAGGCAGCCAGACACCAACCAAAAACTAAATAAAAAATGTAAATTAAATTGACAATTTTCAAAAAAACGGAGTAAATGTTGTTTCCCACCATGGGCAACTGTGGGATAATCCACGTTTTTATAGGTCAAAGGTTGCAAATCAAGCAGGGTATAGATAAGCACCGACAGCATGAGGCCCGGTGTAATGAGACCCCAACATAAACGCCAATAGAGGCCAGTTTTAATGCCCACCATAAATTTAATGTCCTCGCAGAAACGTTTAACACCTGGAAAAATGTGAATAGATTTGATTTATATTTTGATATTCCAGAATTTCCAGCTCACCATAAACCCATCCCAAAGCCAACAGCTCACCAATGGCCAAAATCAATGCCGTAAACGAGACACCATAAAAGTCCACCAAATTCAATATAAACTGGCCACCCGGACACATATACACAATGCTAATGGTAAAACCCAGCACCGACAAACCCAACGCCAAGGGCCAATTTGCAATGTGGCCGAATTGATCACGCACCACCCGTATTATACAGCTGCCCATGCCCACCGTACTTCCAATGCCTAAGACAAATAACATTAAGAAGAAAAGAACCGCGAATGCCTTTTAGGTAGTTTTGTTTTAAAGCATCATTGCGAGGCTCCAGAAGCCTTGATAGCTTACCTGTGGTATAAAATCGAATTTGGCAATTGCATCGGGATATGATATAAATGCCAAGCCGGCACCACCTTTAACTACACTAGCAATGTCTGTGTTGCCGGTTTGATAGGCCAAATTGCCCAATATTCCAAAGGTAATACAGCCAGCTATAATGGAGGAGCATGAATCCATGGTGGTAATGATCAAAATATCGCTGGAATTGAATACCGGATATTAAGTGGGGGTATATTGGGGAAAGGAGCATAAATTCTTACTTGTACACATTCCTCGAGAAATTGTTGTAGGATGCATAGGTTATGAGGGTTCCAAAACATATGGCCAAACTGAAAAATACCTGAGTTACTGCAGCGTACCAGACCTGAAAAAAATGGGGGAATTTAAAAAACTCGTCTCAGGACTCCAAATTCAATTTCTTTCTATAGAAAAAAATTCGTCTCCGGACCCCAGGTCCAATTTTTTTCTCTAGAAAAAAATTCGTCACCGGACACCAGGTATAATTTTTTTCTCTAGAAAAAAATTCGTCACCGGACCCAAGTCCAATTTTTTTCGTCATTGGACCCCAGGTCCAAGTTTTTTCTATAGAAAAAAATTCGTCGCCGGACCCCAGGTCCAAGTTTTTTCTATAGAAAAAAATTCGTCGCCGGACCCCAGGTCCAAGTTTTTTCTATAGAAAAAAATTCGTCGCCGGACCCCAGGTCCAAGTTTTTTCTATAGAAAAAAATTCGTCGCCGGACCCCAGGTCCAAGTTTTTTCTATAGAAAAAAATTCGTCGCCGGACCCCAGGTCCAAGTTTTTTCTATAGAAAAAAATTCGTCGCCGGACCCCAGGTCCAAGTTTTTTCTATAGAAAAAAATTCGTCGCCGTACCCCAGGTCCAAGTTTTTTCTATAGAAAAAAATTCGTCGCCGGACCCCAGGTCCAAGTTTTTTCTATAGAAAAAAATTCGTCGCCGGACCCCAGGTCCAAGTTTTTTCTATAGAAAAAAATTCGTCGCCGGACCCCAGGTCCAGGTTTTTTCTATAGAAAAAAATTCGTCGCCGGACCCCAGGTCCAAGTTTTTTCTATAGAAAAAAATTCGTCGCCGGACCCCAGGTCCAAGTTTTTTCTATAGATAAAAAATTCGTCGCCGGACCCCAGGTCCAAGTTTTTTCTATAGATAAAAAATTCGTCGCCGGACCCCAGGTCCAAGTTTTTTCTATAGAAAAAAATTCGTCGCCGGACCCCAGGTCCAAGTTCTTTCTATAGAAAAAAATTCGTCTCCGGACCCCAGGTCCAAGTTTTTTCTATTCAAAAAAATTCATTGCATGACCTCGGGTTCAAGTTTTTTCCCAAAAAAAATCGTCTCAGAAACTTAGGGTCCAAGTTTTTTCTATAGAAAAAAATTCGCCTCCGGACCCCAGGTACAAGTTTTTTTCGTAGAAAAAATTCGTCGCCGGACCCCAGGTCCAAATTTTTTCCATAGAAAAAAATCGTCGTCCAAGTTTTTCTATAGAAAAAGATTCTATAGGTCCTACGGTACATACCAGGGGGTTGAGTAATTCCTCCCAGTGAGGTTTAAAAAAGTAAATTATCCCCTCCAATGCTCCTGGCAAGGTTACAGCCCTAATGAGCAAAACAATAAGCACCACATAGGGGAAGACGCCCAGGAAATAGGCAGCTTTTCCAGAACTTTTAACACCTATGGACAAGATTTTTTAAAAATTTATCAAAAAAATATTCTTTTTTTTTTGAGGTTATGTCCCATACCTCTTATGAGCACTCCACCAATAATCAGCCATGAAGCTGCCAAACAGCCAACCAATTGCCAATTGGGTAGACCAATGCCCTCGTTGATGTTCTCATATTCATGGAGAATTTCTTTTCTATAAAAAAAAAATAAAAGTTTTGAATATTTTTTTCTAACCTCAAATTTTGGATCCGGAACTTACTCGAAATACAATTCCGCTGGTGACATTGTGCCGCTAGAATTTAAGTTACTTGTATTGTTTTCTCCCTGCTGAGTATATTCCAAACATTGTGGACCCCATTCTGGTTTACATGTGCTCCATGGCAGCACACTGGAAAAGGAGGCAATCAAATATCTCAAAGTCAGGGCCATAATGCTGGAGTAATATGTTATGGAGGCGGTAGTTGCCAATACCTGGCCAGCAGCAACACCTGAGGTGAGGTGTGAAACACAGATTTTTTTTTATAAAAAAATAAACTTTAAATGTCTTTTCAGTCTTACCCTTCATTACCGGTGCCATATCGAAGGCCTTGATACATCCCTTGCCACAAAATTGTCCCAGCAATATTTCCAAATAATACACGGGACGTCCAATTATCAGCAAAACAATTAGATAGGGTATAACAAATGTACCGCCACCATTTTGAAAGGCAATGTAGGGGAAACGCCATATATTGCCCAAGCCCACGGAAAGAGAAATGCAGGAGAATAGAAATTCAATGTCATTGCCCCAGGTTTCTTTGGCCTTGGAGGAATCTGTTTTTGATTTTTGGTTTTGGTCTTGGCCCAGTAAACCTCCTTGCAATTCCAGATCTGTCATCTTTAGTTTTTTTCTTTCGTACTTTCGTTCCGATGTATCTATCTGGCTGCTTAATTCAATACTGACTGATCCACTATTATTCAAAAGAGAGCAAGCTTTTCATCGTCTTGAAGATGATGATGATAATGATGTGAGAAAACAAATCTATTGCCCCAGTCGTGATATGGTTTATGACGGCGAGGTGTAAAATCATTAAATTGTATATCATGATTCTCTTTTTTATTGTGTTGTTGTTGCCATAATGATATCAAATTTGTTGTAGCTATTTCGTCAAATCTTTTCCGTGTTGTTTGTAGTTAAATTAGCGGACAAACGGCGGTTAAACGACGTCCGACAATGTCACAGGGGTATTAAATTTCAAACGCTGCTAATGGATGCTGAATATGAACAGATTTTATTTTAATTAGCACTGGAATAATTGAAAATTGAGTAGATATTTTAAGCTTTCAAAATTTGTTTGATATTTGCATTAGCACAAATTTCTATTTGAATGACACAGGAGGTGGGGGGAAACAGAAATACATTTATTCCAAAGGTTAGAACTAAATTGTCTTCAAATTTTCTTCAGAAAAGTGTAGCATTTGGGGCATTACTTAAGGAATATCAGTGACTTGTCTACTCCCATCAAATCCTGGCCTTTGAGACTTAAATGAGGCTAACAATCCTTTACAGAATTATATGGGGCTTAATATTTTCAACATGACGTAATTATAAGTCTCAACCAATTTGGTTCTTAAAGGGTCCTATTATTTTTATACCCCACCCCACCAGGTGGTCAATGTAGGATTGAGAGTCCTAATAAACTGTGAGCCTATTTCCGAAAATCCTTTTGAAAATTGATGATTAACAGTTCGGAAACTTAAAGCATATTCAAAGGAAAACAACAATTTTTGCCACATCTATGACTAAGTATCCCAAAGGAACTCTAAAACCTCTTCAGATAAATTTTTAAAAATCACAAATAAAGGCTCTCAAAGGAATCCTTAAAACCTCTTTGGAAAATTCTTTTTAAAAATTCTCGATTAAGGAGTCCCTGTGAAATGTATAATAGGCGAAGAATTTATTTTCTAAAAATCCCCAAGTAAGGGTCCTAATAAACTGTGAACCCATTTCCGAGAATCCTTTTAAAAATGGCCGATTAAAAGTTCCATAGGAACCTTAAAGCTTATCCAAAGGAAAACCTCTCGAGAAACCTTATTCTCCAAATCCCTTATTTAGAATCCAAAGCAACTCTAAAACCTCCTAAGATAATTTTGTTAAAAAACCCCAATAAAGGGGCTCAAAGGTATCCTTAAAACCTCTTTAGAAAATTATTTTTCACAAATCCTTGATTTAGGAGTCCCTTTGGAATGCGAAGAATTTATTCTGAAAAATTCTTTCAAAAATCCCCAATTAAGGGTTAAAATAAAATGTGAACACATTTCCGAGAATCCTTTTAAAAATGGACGAATAAAAGTTTCATCGGAACCATAAATCATATTCAAAGGAAAACCTCTCGAAATACCTATTTTTCCAAATCCATGATTAAGAATCCCAAAGGAATTTTAAAACCTCTTCAGATAAAAATCAAAAATAAGGGTCTCAAAGGATTCCTTAAGATCTCTTCCTTTTTTAAAAATCATCAATTAAGGGTTATCTGTGGAATGCATAGGAGGTGAAGTCAAAACCAGTGACTACATATCACAAGGGTTGAATTTCGAACCACTTTACATCAACATACTTGACAGTTACCCGTCAGGACCCGCCATCTGATTGCGGTGGCTGACGGTTCTACGATGGAATGTGAAAATATGTGCTGGGGTCTTCTGCGGTGTCCTCAACATAAGCTAATCCTACAAACTTAGAGAATGCCAGGCAGAGATCTTTGCAAATAAAAAATTTATAGATCTATTGCCAAATAGTAAAGGTGTCGGTTCGGTAAAACCGCACTGAAGGCTCTAAATTTATCATTAAATCTATGGCAGTTTTGAAGTGAAGAGAAGCCTTCGTAAAAGCAAGGTCAACCATCAAGTTCTGTTGGTTTCTAGGTCATTACAAAATTTCAGATAATTGGACAGCGGATGAAAGGACAAAAAAGGAAGGACAAAAAATCTTCCAGAGTAGTTTTCGTCGCACAAGTCGAGAACTCGGTTAGACCACACTTGTGCGACGAAAACTACTCTGGAAGATTTTAACAAAAAAAGCTGAATGAAAGGGGATGTAAGGCCCAAAGGAAAATTCATTCTCAAAAAAAAAAAAATATATAAATAAATAAAATAAATAAATAACAAAAAAATTGAGTACTAGACTCTGCTTTAAAATTTCTTTAAATATTCTCTTGTAAAATCGCCTATTCAGGCCAAATGAGGAGCCCTGAAACTATTCACAAGAAATGCTCTAAAAATCCTTGGGCTTGGTTCTCAAAAATTCCAACTTCCCATTTTCAATAGGAAATAAAAAACAAATGACAATTTTTTTTAAATACAATTTTATTTTAATTCTTTTGTTGTTCTGTTTTTTGTTGTTGTTATTATTATTATTAATTATTTTCATTCATTCATTTCAGTATGTAAAAATTATATTTGCACTAACATTAACTAATCAGGAAAAACACTTAAAATGTATAACATACAAATATTGTTTAGTTTTTTGTTTGTTGTTTTTTTATTGTTGTAACTTGTTTTATTTCGTTTTGTTGTTTTTGTTGTTTTTGTATATGGTTGATTGTTATTACACGGTTTTTCTATTTGTATTTAATTAAAATTAGAAGTATTTATTTTATTTAAAATAAACTAATTTATTTGGGGGTCTAAGTAGGTGTGTGGTGGATGGTGAGGTCAGGTTAGGAAAAAAATTAAAACAAATATACAAAAAATATAATGCTTGGTAATCATAATGATAATAATAATTATTAACACATTAATTAATTGAGGCACTTTTTGGCGTTTATATGTTTACTTTACGTTGTTGCTTTTGTTCTTTAACAACTAAAAAAATATAAGAAAATAGTGTTGCAGGTTATAATTACAGGCTATAATTAAACTAATTAATACATATTAATATGAAATATTAATAAAAATAATAAAAATTAAAAAACGAATGACACACAGGAGAGTAAACATTTCTTTAAGAAGACAATATTAAAAAAACTAGCTGAACATAGGTGGGGCGGAAAATGGCAAATGTTTTTTTTTTTATGGTAAATCTAAAAATTATATATATACACAAAAGTGAAAAAGAAGAAACGTATTATGTCTTCGAATTAAGCAAAAGAATTTTGTCAGTTTATCGAATGTATAAATATTTTGTTTCTTTTATTTTTAGAATATTAATTTCATTATTTTTTTGTGTTTTTATTTAAATTTGGCACAATATTTAAATTTGAACTTTTTTTTAAATGTTTTTTAATATAATTTGTTTTTTTAATGTGATATTTGATTATGAGTTTTTCAATATTTTAAACATAAATCTAAATGTTTGTGAAAGTGAAAAAGAGGAAGCCATTGAAAAAGATATTTCGGCCTTAAAAGCAGCCTTGAGAAAACCCATGAAATTGTTCCAACGAAATAAGTTTGTGGTTATTCAGAGTCCTAAAGAAGTCTTAAAATTAATTTTGGTCTTAATTGAGAATCAAAAATTCTTTTAGAAACACAAGACTCGGGTGGTTGTAAATGGGACTTAAAATTTATTTAAAGACTTCAAGATTTAGGACCATAAAGTAGCTATAAAAATGTATAGCGATTTCTTTATTTCCGTGTCCAAGAGTAAAATTTGATGGAGAACATTTTTTCCATTCCAACCAACCCTCTAAATTGAGGTATTAAGGGAGAAACCTAGGCTTGTTCGAAAGAGAATGGCATTATTCATGAAATTATTCATTGTTCATACATTCAAATTGGATTGGAATTTTTTAACCTAGATTTTTTCTTAACATCGATTTCTTTTATTTGGGAACCCATAGTGAAATTCGCTGAAGAATAATTTTCCCTTTGGACCCCAACCGCCCAAATGAAATTTAAAGCCTAAAATAGGCCCTAAATCGAAAAAATAGGAAAAAATCCATTACACTGGTATCTTGTTTATACTTCTCAATTGATCTAGAATTTTCAACCGGCTATTTATTGTGATTCCTACCATGTCCATGAGTGAAATTTGATGGAGAACCTTTGTTTCATTCCAACCAATTCTATAATTTGAGGTATTACGGGAGAAACCGAAGCTTGTTTGAAAGAGTATGGTAGTTTTTATGCAATTGTTCATTGTTTATACATTCAAATTGAATAGGGATTTTTTTTACCTATATTTTTTGTTAGCATCGATTTCTTTTGTTTGGGAACCCATAGTGAAATTTCTTGGGGAATAATTTTTCCTTTGGGGCCCACCCGCTCAAATGAAATTTAAAGTCCAAAATTGGCCCCAATTCGAAAAAGTGGAAAATAACGCTTTATCTTGTTTATATTTCTCAATTGTTATAGCATTTTCAAGCGATGTTAATGAGAAATACAGGTTGCTTCTGTTCAGGGACCCATAGTAAAATTCCCTGGAGAATATTTTTTTCATTGGAAGAAAATTGCTAATGTGAAGTGTAATGGGTCAAATTGGCGTTTAATAGAACAAACAATAGAGATACTCCTATATTTAATGTTTATACCAACAGTCAAATTGAATTGGAGTTTTTTTACCTATATTTTTTGTTAACACCG
Source organism: Musca domestica (assembly GCF_030504385.1). NCBI lineage: Eukaryota > Metazoa > Arthropoda > Insecta > Diptera > Muscidae > Musca > Musca domestica. The sequence continues at coordinate 4,909,592 of NW_026712360.1, read as the reverse complement.
ATTTCTTTTATTTAGCATCCCATAGTGAAATTCCCTGAAGAGTATTTTTCTCTTTGGGACTCAACTGCTTAAACGAAATTTAAAGCCAAAAACTGGCCCCAATTCGAAAAAGTTGAAAAATAACGCATTATACTAATATCTTGTTTATACTTCTCAATTGTTATAGCATTTTCAGCGATATTTATTAGGAATACAGATTCCAATTGCTCAGGGACCCATAGTAAAATTCCCCAATGAACAATTTCATTGACAGCAAAATGCTAAAATTAAGTTTAACGGGTCCTATGGGCATCTATTCGAACACGCTATAGGGATTCTAATGAATTTAATTTTTTAACTATAATTGGCAACATTCAAAATGATTTGGGATATTTTTATCTATAGTTTTCATAACCACCGATTTCTTTTCTTTGGCAACCCATAGTGAAATTTCCTGGATAATATTTTTTTCTTTGGGACCCACCCGCTAAAACGAATTTTAAGGTCCGAAATTGGCCCTAAATCGGAAAAGGCAAAATTTTCCTATTATCGTGATATCGTTTTTATGTTAATAAATTGTCATAGCATTTTAAACTAATATTTTTAAGAAATACAGATACCTTTTGTTTAGGGACCCATAGTAAAATTTCCTGAAGAATATCTTTTCCATTGACAGCAAAATGCTAATATGAAGTTTAATGGGTCTAATGGTCATCTATTTGAACATCGTTTTTCCTTCGGGTTTTTATGATATTAATGAATTATAAACCACAAAAATCTTGCATTCAAGGGCTCCTTTTAGTTCTACACGAAACGACAGAGTCCTTGTCCTTTCCAATTTCCACTTCACATAATTTGATTTACTTTAAAATCATTTTTTTTATATATTTTAAGTATTATTTTAAGAATATATTTTAATTAGCTATTGTTTTAAAGGGAGGGGAGACTTAGTCCGAATGCTTACAATGGGATATGTTTTCAAGAGTGAGAGAGAGTCTCTGTTTCCTTCTTTTTTTCCTATTGCATTTTTGCGTTTTTTTTTCTCTTGTTTATACAATTATTCTTGCTTAACTTATTTACAACTTATGTTCATAACTAATACTTGTCATTATCGTGTGTAAAAAAGTGTATTTTGATGCCTTACAATTTATAATATTATTAATATTCCAAGGGGATTATATACAAAAAAATATATATCTTATATAAAAAAGAACATTTCGGAAGCATAGTTAGTTATTAATAATTTGTTTTGTTTATAACCAAAAAAATTGGAAAAATAAAACTCGAAAGTAAAAAGGAAGGAAATTACATAAAAATTTCGAAATGTTACGTGAAACCCCTACTCGGAGACTGTACCGGTGAGGGTGGTGGTGGCAGGGGTGAGAAATACGTCGAGGAACGTGAACTGGGCGAGGGTGGACACGATGATTCGGGTAATATCCGTACATCGCTGTGATAGTGGGAACGTGGTGTGGGTGGCGGTGGGTATGGTTCACTATCGTAACCATACTGACAAGAATTGGCATTTGCCGAGGATGAGGACAGTTTGGTGTTACCATTACTGTTATTACTATTCGATTTACTGGTGTAATTTGAGTCCGATTCATCACAGATATCTGTGGAACAGGGTGTGGGTGGTGGTGGTTGATTTATGATTTTATAATGGCGATATGGCCTACGTGAACGGGTGGCCGGTGATGGCGGCGGATTGATGGGATAAGCCACCATGCTGCTACCATTTGTAGTGGAGCTTGAGGCCCCGGTAATATGATTGCGATCATAAGAATTCATACTGGTGCGGGAATTTAAGGTGGACATGCGTACCGCATCGGCCACGGAGGCAATTTTTGAAACCCTCTGAGACTTACTTAACGTTGAGGGTGAAAGTGGATCTGATGCCTGATCATCCTTGGGCTCATTGCGTGTCTTACCAATTCGTGTGCGACAAAATTGCAAAAGATAAACGATGGAGAATATCGTTATCATGGTGGCCACAATGAGGATCATAAAGGCTTTCTTATCCGACGAGGGAGCCATGCGTCTGGTATTGGCCTGGGAACAAATGTCGGCAGATTCATCGGCGCCATCGGCACACTCTTCCCAGCCATTGCACAACAAAGCGGCCGAAATACAAATCTAAAAGAAAAAATAAACATTAACTTCTCTTCTCTAAAAAATGCTCCATTCCCTTACCTTGTTGGTGGGGCACTGAAACTCTCCGGGTCTTTTGCAGCAATCCGCCTCATCATGACCATTGGCACAATTGGTTGTGCCATCACAAACCAAGGCCTTGTCAATGCATTCTCCCGACTGGCAGCTAAACTGATCTGGACGACATGAGGGACATCCCACTTCATCTGATTTATCAGGACAATCATTTTGTCCATCACAACGCCACGAGGCCGGTATACAATCCTTGTTCATATCTGTATTGGCTCCACTGCCACCTGACACAGGTGCGGCACAGGTAAAGTGATCTGGGCCACATGCCGGCAAGGCACCACAACTTTGATCATCTTCCAATAGCATTAAGTTCTTGGGACATGAGCACATTTCTCGTCCCCGTCCCTCGGATGAGGCTATACAAATGTGTGAGCATTTGGTGCGGGCATGCAGGCAGGTGTGATTTCTAAACAATTTCGATTCGGGAGTCCAAACAGCCACAATATCCGTGATTTGGGGCATACGTTGCATTTCCGCTCTACGGCCATCTCCGTTAATGGTTATCCGCTCCACTCCGGTCTTATCGTCGAGCCAATAGACAAAGCCCTGCAGGGCAGCAATGGAAATCACCTGACTAATGTGGGTGGATACCAAAATTTTCCTGGAAAAACAGAGACAAATATTCAATAAAATTGGGGTTCGGATAAGAATTCACCATACTTACTTATTCTTTCCATTTATGTCCATGGTATCAATGCGCTTGCCGTGAGCATAGTAGATCATGTCGGTTTGTTGGTCCACTGCCAAAGCTGTGACACCTTCCAGTTTGAAAGCCAAAACCACTCGTTCAGCTCCATCAACACGAGATCTTATAATGGCCTGTTTACTGCCCACATCTGTCCAGAACAGCAAACGTTTCATGGAATGTACAGCAATATTACGTGGCTTTTCCGAGTCTCCCGTGTCAATGACGCCGATGGCATCACCAGTAAAGCTGGAAAATAGAAAAAGAAGAATTAAAAAAAACTTTCCCCAAAATTTGTGTAATTTAGAAGTGGATCTCCTATGTTATATAATTTCTAGTTGTTTCTTTTCTTCGGTGACTTATAGTGAAATTTGATGGAGAGCATTTTTTCCATTCCACCCAATACTCCAAAATGAAATATAGCGGGTCAAACCGAAGCCTGTTTGAAAGAGTTCGGTATTATTCACAATAAGATTCTGTGTTTACACATTCAAATTGGATTGGGATTTTTTACCCATATTTTTTGTAAACATCGATTTTCTTTGTTTGGGAACCTATAGTGAAATTCCCTGGACAATATTTTTTCCTTTGGAGCCCTCCCACTTAAATGAAATTTAAAGGCCCAAATTGGCCCTAGACCGAAAATGTAAAAATTTCGAACTACCGTGATATCTTGTTTATGTTAACAAATTGCATGGCTTTTCAACCGATATTTAATAGAAATGCAGATTCCTTTTGTTCATAGACCCATAATGAAATTCTCTGAGGAGCATTTTTTTCATTGGCAGCAAAATCGCAAAATGAATTTTAACACCTCAAATGGGTGTAAAATTGGAACACACAATTGCGATGGATCTATATTTTACCAAATTTGATCCCAAATTTCTGTGACATGGGTAAGATATATCGATATAATTTTTTTCTTGAGGAACCTTAGTCTAACTTGATGCAGAGCATTATTCCCCTTGAGATCCATTGTCTAAAGTAATGTCAAAAGAGCAAAAATTGGACCAATGTAGAAACCAATCAAAATGGCTCGTTAATATAATTTCTTGTTAAAATACCCTACTTTGGAGCGAAATTTCATTGATATGGACTAGATGTACTCATTGCTTTTGTTTGAGGACCCATAGTAAAATTTAATGCAGAATCTTTTTCCCATTGTAACCACCTGGCTAAAATAAAGCAAAACTTCCAATATGGATCCTCAGTCAAAATCCTATGAATTTACTCTTGAAGTTAGGTTCTTAATTATGTACCCATGTTAGAACCCACAATTTATTGATATGGATAAGATATACGGATTTCTTTTGTTTTGGGACCCTTAGTGAAATTTGATGCAGAATATTTTTCCTATTTGGACTCATCGCCTAAAATCACGTCGAAGGGTAAAAAATGGACTGAAAAAGAAAACATACAAAATTACTTTTAAAAATGATTTATTTTTAAATTACTGAACTTTGAACCGATATGACCTAGATATACACATTTCCTTTGTTTGGGGACCCTTAGTGGAATTTGAAGCAGGACATTTTTCCCATTGAGACTCATCGCCTATAATGAAGTCAAACGGCAAAAATTGGACCAATGCGGAAAACACACAAAATTAATCTTTAAAATTATTTTTTTTTTAATTACTTAACTTTAAACCGATATTTCTTCGAAATGACCTAGATATACACATTTCCTTTGTTTGGGGACCCTTAGTGAAATTCGAAGCAGAATATTTCTCCAATTGACACCCATCGTCTATACTAAAGTTAGATGGCAGAAATTGGGCCAAAGCGGAAAACACACAAAATAAACTTTAATATAATTTATTGTTAAAAAACCCAACTTTGTATCGAAAGTTCTTTGATATAGACCAGATATATCGATTTCTTTTCTTCGGAGACCCCTACTCGAATTTGATGCCGAACACTTTTTTCATTGGAACCATTTGGCTAAAACAAAGGAAAATGGCCGTAATTGGTCCAAAGTGGAAAACATAGGAAATTACTCATAAAATTTATTCCTTATTTATTTACCCAAGTTAGAGCCGACATTTCATAGATAAGATCAAGATATACCGATTTATTTTATTTGGGGACCCTTAGTGAAATTTGATGCGGAACACTTTCCTCATTTGGACCCATCGCCTAAAATGAGTTCGAAGGGCAAAAAATGGACCAAAAGCAATTAAGATACAAAATTACTCTTTAATATAATTTCTTATTAAAAACTCCAATTTTGGACCGAAATTTCTTAGATTAGGGCAAGTTATACCCATTTCCTTTGTTTGGGGACCCTAGGTGAAATTTGATGCCAAACATTTTTTGCATTGGACCCAACCAGCTAAAAATAAGCAAAAGGACAGATATTTGGCCTGAGTCAAAAACGTAGCAATTTACTCATGGAATTCATTCCTCTTTATATCGTTCTGTTATAACCGACATTTTGTAATATATAGGTTAAATATACAGAATTCTTTTGTTTGGAGACCCATAGTCAAATGTTATGCAGAACCTTTTCCCATTATGCAGAACCTTTTTCCCATTATGCAGAACCTTTTTCCCATTATGCAGAACCTTTTTCCCATTCCCACCAACCCGCTAAAATGGGGTATAACAGGACAAACTGTCCCAATTCCGTTCTCTTTTACCCACCTGGTAACATTAATACTATTCGAATGCGAACAAGTCCAGAATAGCAAACGGCCAATAACATCAATGGCTATGTCGAATGGCTGAGATCCTGAACCCACCAAGACCGAGGCTCGAGTGCCATTCACCAGGGCTCTCTTGATACTGTGGCTACGACCTTCCACCTGAAAAGAAAATAGCAAAATTAGATTTTCTCACATTCTCTCTGAAATGTAATTTTTTACTCACCCAATAAACAAAATGTGTTATGGGATCATATTCCACGGCCCGTATATTCTTCCCTATCACAGGCAGTGGCACATTGGGGCAATCCGTGGTATTGGGCATAAGTCTTCCGAAACTATTCCTTTGACTGAAAATAATATAATTTTTCGGTGGTATACAGGAGGCCTCATCCTTGGCCAGGGTGTAGTGAGTGGGACAGGCACATGTCATGCCACGTCGTCCGGGCAGTGGCAAACACAGATGGGAGCAACCACCATTGTTGTACATGCAGGGATTTGTCCCAGCTTGTCGTTGGCCATAGAACACCACCAAGGATGAGATGTAGGTCATGCCACTATGTATAAGGCTACGATTTTGGCCCGTGATTTTATGGACCCTTTCAATGTCTCCGGTGTTCCAATCACTCCAGTAAACATAGTCCTGGTAGAGGGATACAGCATAGGGTTCATCAATATCGGTGCTTACAAGGACTTGACGTTTTTTACCATCCCAATCGGCGGATTCAATTTTTGTCGGCCTCGACTGGGTGGCCCAGTAGAGACGTCGGGTTTCAGAGTCTAAGGTCAAGCCGGTTGCATGATTGGCCCCTGAAATAATCGTCTGCAACTCCGAACCATCCATTGCTGCCCGCCGTATGGAATCTGAGGGTGACTCTGTCCAATACATATAACCTTTGCGGGGTTCCAATACCAGGGATCGGGGTTCCTCTACGCCCTTCCAAAGTAGTACTCTTCGACTGCTGCCATCTAGGCGGGCCACCTCAATACGCCGGGCCTCAGAATCGGTCCAGAAAATGTTGTGGGCCAACCAATCCACTGCAATCCCCTCGGGTCGTATGATCCCCGCATCCACTATTCTCTGGACATAGGAACCGTTGAGGAAGGCTCTATAGATACATTTCGATTTTTGATCCGTCCAATATATTCTCTTATCGGCCACATCCACATCCAACGAGTGGGCATAGCGTACATCCTTGAAGGGTATCTTCTCATCGTTGTGATTGCCCTCATTATTTTCAATGGAGATGCGTCCAATGTATTCCTGCTTGGAGAATAGCAAATAGGCCTCCGGAATGACACAGGTCTTCTTGTCATTGGCCAGTTCATATTCTATGGAGCAGCGGCAGACATAGTCACTGGGACGATTCAGACAGAGATGGGAACAGCCACCATTCCGCACGGCACAGGCATTTGTGCCCTTCACCTCTCGCAGTCGGGTCACCTTGAGACCCATAAGATCTGGGTATTGATCCACCACCACAATGCGATTGTTGCCGGTAATTTTGTGGGCCCTGTCAATGGAACGCCTCTGCCAATCGGTCCAATACAAATAGTCATCGAGAAGACTGAGGCCAAATAAGTGTTTCAGATTATCGCTGATTACCACACGCCGATCGGAACCATCCATATTGGCCACCTCGATTTTATCCGTCTTGCCATCACACCAATAAATCGTTTTGGCCTCAATGTCCAGAGCAATGCCATTGGGCCAGACCAAGTTATCGGAAACCAAAACCACCCTCTCCGAACCATCCAGAGAGGCCCTCTCCACCTTGGGTTTTTTCTCGTTCCAATCACTCCAAAACATCCAGCCGAGTGTGGGAGCCAAAGCAATGGCCCGTGGCTCTTCAAGGTACTCATAGATCAATACCTTGCGGGCCGAGCCATCCAGGCGACACACCTCAATGCGATCGGTTACGGTGTCGGTCCAGTAGAGATTTCTCGCCAGCCAGTCCACGGCCAAGCCATCGGCATGCCTTACCTCAGAGGTCACAAAATCCGATATACCCGTGCCATCGGGGTGGGCCCGTTTTATGGTATATGCCTCCACATCGGACCAATAGATATACTCATCCACCGGATCATAGTCTATGGCTATGGCATACTTCACCTTGCCCAGTGGCAGTGGGAAAATGGTGAAATCCGGTGAGTCCAGGGAGATTTTCGATATCTGACCCCTCTGGACAATGAACAACATTTCCTGGGAACCATTGGCACAGGTGTTGGGTGAAATCAGTTTTACACCCGTCGGACAGGCACAGCTGTAACCCTGGGCATTGGTGCTCAGCAGGCACAAATGGCTACAGTTTCCATTGTTGTGGGCACAAGGGTTGTCTTCATAGGGCTGCAGCGAGGGATGCCAGGTACGCACTGAATTGGGGGCTTCAGGGGTGTCAATCAACTCCTTCATCTCCCATGAAATCAAATCGTAGACATTCAGCGATCCCTGTGACCAGTCTGTCCAATATAACCTATTATCGAAGAAGGTCAAGCTGTAGGGGTACTTGAGATTGTTGACCACGGTCCGCCGGTTACTGCCATCCAGTTTCATGACATCAATGAACTTCAGATGACCATCGGCCCAATAGATCAAATCATTTTTCAAATCCACAGTTAAGCCATTTGGCCAGAAAATGTTGTCCTTGACCAAGGTCATGCGCGATGTGGGATCACCATCCATGCTGGCCCTTTCAATTTTGGGATATTCACCCCAATCCGTCCATATGAGAAATTTCTTGCTCGGCACCAATGCAATGGCCCTTGGCTGATCCAAATCTGTCCAAAATAAAACCTTTTGATATTTGCCATTCAGTGTTGCCACCTCGATGCGATTCTTTTCGCCATCGGTCCAATAGATTTTATCCGTAAACCAATCGATGGCCAAGCCTTCGGGTTTATCCAATCCCGTTGATATCACAGTTTGTTTGGGTGCCTTGAGGATGGGACCCGTGGTATTTGTGTTGACACATTCAATCGTTTCGCGGCCACAGTCAGTCCAGCAGACCAAATTCTTGGCATAGAAGAAATCTATGGCCATTGTTTCGGTCAGATCCTTGACCAGGACATCGACCTGTGGTGCACCGGTGGGTTTTGTTATGTTCGCCACTTGTATGTCGTGGTAGGTGGTGAACAGCAGGGTGGCGGGTGTGTTGAAAAATGTCGCTGATGGTGAGGAGGGTGTAAAACTGTTGTGAACTGCAAGAGAGAGAGAGCGGGAGAGAGAGAGGGAGAATTAATGAGAGGATAATTAGTAAAATCGAGATTCATGGGGGTTTAAAAGACTTGATTTAAAATTTTTAAAAATATTTTTGGTTCGGAAATAATACACTGTGCTACACAAAAAATAATTCCGGGGAAAATCCGGCAGATTATTAAAGTACAGCCAAAAAAAAGAAGTCACGGAAAGTTTACATCGCAAATAACCTAAAAAGAGGAGATAAGTTCACCTCTCTACCAAACTTTCGAATTAAAATTTCTCGAAATCCGTGCATTTTAGACAGATAGCGTCTTCGGCAATATTGAAGATAAAAATACGAGCAATATTTAGGCTAAAACTTTTAACCCCCAAGCGAGCCAACAAAGGGGTCTTTTTGGGCCTTTATTTAAAATATGGTTAGAAACTCCCTTTAAACGAGATCGTAGGAGGTCACAATATTCCACAAAATTATTTGGCATAAAATTCTACTCTAGGTCGTAGAAGACATCAAGTGTCTAAATCTTACCCAAACGTCAGGAATCCATATATGTATACTAAAAACACATTTTAGGGTTAAAACCGTAATTTGTGTGAATTTGTGCAAAAATCTCCAACAAAATATCATCGTAGAAGGATGACGTCAAAGACAAAAATATTCGTCATCAAATTCTACTATAAGTGACCAAAGAAACGATACCTCTATTTCCATGGTGTGCCAAAATTCGATCAAATAACCTTGACCACATGTAATGGTGTCCTTATATTTTCACTTATATTTTTTTCAATATTTAGGATAGAGCTTTGAAATTTGATAGAGATTTTTGGATTACACCCATAATCATTGGTACAGAAAATGGGTCAGATCAGTCTACTTTTTTAAATAGTCTCTCTTTGAGGATAATTCGGATTTCAAGGATTTTTTTTAACAGTGGGCTATGTTTCCATTTAATTCCGCCAAAATGTTGTCATTTTGTTTTCTAATTATGTAGAAAGGCTATTTACAACAAGTAAAATAGTAGCTATGTTCGCCTGGACAGAACTTTTAATACCCACCACCATTTGGAAAAAAAACTTGACAATTTTAAAAAAAAAAAATCTGTCGATTTATACGATTACATGGACCTGCATAGTTAATTTTTTGCCATAGCCCGTTGTATCAATTCCGAACTCCAAATACAAAATTTAAAACGATTTGGGTGAATAATGTGGCTAAAATCGTCAAAATACCGAATATCGGAAGGTATCGTTATAAGGTCGAAAACGCGGACCTGCATACGAAATTTTTAGGCATAGGCTGTCGTACCTATTAAGATCTTCCAATACGAAAATTGAAGCAATTCTGGAGAATTATGTCGCTAAAATCATTAAAATACCGAATATCGGAAGGTATTGTTATGTGGGAGCTTTACGAAATCGCGGACCGGCATACGTAATTTTTTGTCATAGGTTGTAGCCCCCATTAAGATTTTCAAATACGAAATTTGAAACAATTCCGGTGAATAATGTCGCTAAAATCATTAAAATACCGAATATGGGGAGGTACCTTTATATGGAGGCTATGCGAAGACGTGGATCTGCATACGAAATTTTTAGGCATAGGGTGTCGTACCTATTAAGATCTTCCAATACGAAATTTGAAACAATTCCGGTGAATAATGTCACCAAAATCATTAAAACACCGAATATGGGGAGGTACTGTTATATGGAGGCTATGCGAAGACGTGGACCTGCATACGTAATTTTTTGTCATAGGTTGTAGTACCCATTAAGATTTTCAAATACGAAATTTGAAACAATTCCGGTGAATAATGTCGCTAAAATCATCAAAATACCGAAAATCGGGAGGTACCGTTATATGGGAGCTATACGAAGACGAAGACCAGCATAAGTAATTTTTTGTCATAGGTTGTAGCCCCCATTAAGATTTTCAAATACGAAATTTGAAACAATTCCGTTGAATAATGTCACTAAAATCATCAAAATACTGAATATCGGGAGGTACCGTTATGTGGGAGCTACAGGAAAACGTGAACCTGCATAAGTAATTTTTTGTCATAGGGTGTAGAACCTATTAAGATTTTCAAATACGAAATTTGAAGGAATTCCAGTCTATAATGTCTCGAGATATAATAAAATACCGAATATCGGGAGCTATCGTTGCATGGGTTCTATATGACCTGCATACGTAATTTTTTGTCATAGGTTGTAGCATCCATTAAGATCTTCCAATACAAAATTTGTAACAATTCCGGTCTATAATATCAACAAAATACCGAATATCGGGAGGTATCGTTGTATGGAGCTATCAGAAATTATGGACCGACATGACCCATCTACGAACTTAACCTACCTACTGACAAAATACAAATGTGTGCAAAGTTTTAGCCTTCCATCTCAATTTGTTTGAAAGATAGCGTGGCAGAAGTACAGACAGCTGGAGATCGCTAAATCGACTTCGAATTTTACACTGATCCAGAATATACATACTTTATAGGGTATATCGTGAGTATTTCGAGGAGTTACAAACGGAATGTCGAAGTTAATATACCCTCCATAGTATGGTGTAGGGTATAAATATATCAATAAAGGTCCAGCTTTTGCTACAGACTATTTGTGGCTGTACACTGTGACGTATGATCGTTGTCACCACTCATACGCCCCATACGCCGCCATAAGCCAAATTATTGCAAGTTTCCCCCCCTCTTTACGAGATGTCATTATGGAAAATCACCCAATGAAAATTATTTACCATCCTATTGAACCTTGTTGTTACTTCCCAACTATTTATCCGATTCCTTCTCATATATATTATGCCACTTATGTGTGAGGCATAAGTTGCAAACATACTTACACAGCTGTAATTCATTCATTCCTAGAAATTACTTTACACAAGGATATGCTTGCTGCTCTCACTTCCCTTGGCTTCCTCTTTTCCTGCTAATATTACTTGGCACAAGCTCAGCATGTTTTATCTACTCAAGTGCTTGTTCACATTACTAGCTGTTGCAGCAATAGCAGCAGTAGTAATAACAACAGCAACAACAACAACAACGCCAGTTGTCAGTTGTGACTCTTGACTAGATTATGACATATAATTCATGGTAGTTAGAAGAAGATTATGGGGCTCTCGACGAGTGCTGCCGGCATCTTCGTCGTCGTCGGTGTTGTGGCTGTTACTGTTACTTGGGGAGGCACGTTTCTGGGTCCTGGCCTGTTAAACCTCGACAAATTCATAACATATTGTTGTTACAAGGATTTGATAAAGGAGAAAAGTGAGGGCCACATTTTTTTAGCTTGGTTTGGAGTATGAAGACAAGGGTGTTACGAGGGCACACCCCCCCCCCCCCCCGCCATATAAATATTATTATACGCATTATTTTGTTAACAGGATACTTGACTGGCACTACAACCCACTCAATTGGTTTGCAGTAGATGCAATGCAGGAGGCTCTTCACCCCGCACCCTGCCAGCATGCCTGATGTGTTATTATAATATTGGTAGGTCCTTCGTCCTGGTAGAAGAAGAGAAGGGCAGAGGGAGGATCATCATGCTGAGCTGCTGAATTTTTTTCTTCATTCTCAGGGTGGAGGCAACACAAATATTGTTGTTGCTGCTGTTACTACCTTGGCTGGTTGGCTATTGAATCAACAATGTTTCCAAGGAAATCTTTAGTAGAAAAAAATGGGGGTGAGATGGGGTGTGGAGTGGTGTGGTGTGGTGGAGGTTTCAAGTTGTTTTGTTTACAACGTGCCTATGCGTAACTTTTGCAAATGATGTTGGTGTTTTGCGTCATTATTGTTGTTGTTATTTTTAGTGCGTATCCATTTCATTTTTGTGCAATCACAGCAGCACCGTCCTTCCTACTCCCTTAGATTTTCATGACCTCCCCCTCCAGAACCTCAAGCCTCTTTGTTTACATTACTACCCACCAATTGCATGCTCTTGGCTGAGGGGGGAGAAGGGGTGATGAAATGGCATGCATGGGGTAATGCATGCAATACTTGCACATATTAAAAATTGCGTTGATTTTTTATTTTGAACAGCAAAACAAAAAAAAGAGAAAAGAAAGAAAAAGAAAAATAGGGAAAGATGTTGCTAAAGGGGTTCCGTTCATGTTTTGTAGGTTGTTAACTGCCAAAGTGGGTATTGTTAAGTGCTTAACTTGTAAAGAGATTTCTTATAATTTAAAAACGAAACGAAATTCCTGCATAAAGAATGTTTGCCACAAGTGGGAGGAATATTTCAAGAAAATAGGGTTAAATTACGTGGGGTTACATAACAGCATTTCATAATTGCATTGCCTGGGAGAGACCAGACCCTAGAGAATGCAATGACCCAGCAGACGTAGGCACCTACGTGGAGGGTTGTAGGAAAATATTCAAATATTAAAATACTCAAGCGAGTCAACAAAGGGGTCTTTTTGGTCCTTTTTTTTAAATATAGGCTAAAACTGAATTTAAACGGGATCGTAGCAACTCAAAATATTCTGCAAAATTATTCGCCATGAAATTCTGCTATGAGTCCTAGAACATGTCAAAAACCTAAAACTTACCTAACGCCAGCAATTCATATATACTTAAAACACATTTTAGGGTTAAAGCCGTACTCTATGTGAGTTTATGCAAAAATCTCCAAAAAAGCATCCTTTTTGAAGGATGGCCCCAAGGACAAAAATATTCTTTATCAAATTTCGCTATAAGTCACCAAAGACAAGAAATTTCTATTTCCATTGCATATCAAAAAAATATGTCCATCAAAGTTAAAAAAAAATCGAAAATATTTCCTAGTTTTTTTGATCAATTTTTCCTCAGACTTTTTTCGAGATAATGCCTGAAAGTAAAATAAAATCTCGTTTTAGACAGAAGTTGTCAAAAGGGGAAATATTCTACACAAAAAATTTCACTATAAATCTCAGAATAAACCTTATATCTACAGGGTGAGATAAAACAACTGCAACAAAGTCAAATGCCATAATTTTTACATTTTGTTTCAGATTTTTTTGAATGAAAGCAAAAAATGTCGGAAATAGCTTCAAATTTTAGAATAAGTTTAGATTTGTTCGAATTGGTCACCTTTGGCACGAATTATGGCCTCAAAACGGCCAATGAAAGCCTCACACGCTGCCCGAATGTTGCCTTGCGGTTTTGAGGTGATCGACACTTTGGCATTTTTTAGTGCCAACATTGCTTTCCAAAATACTCCAGACACAATAGTCCAACGGATTGGTATCCGCAGATTTTGGTGGTCATTGTACGCTGAAAACGAAGCGAGGAACCTCGTTTTGTAACCATTCTTGGGTGGCGCGTGCTGAGTGCGATGGTGCTGAGTTTTGTTGGAATGTCAAAGGTCTGCGGCCAAAATGTTGGTGTGCCCAAGGCTTTAATACACCCTCCAGAATATTTTCGTGATAATATTCGCCATCTTCCTGAGGCTTTAATACACCCTCCAGAATATTTTGGCGATAACATTCGGCATTTTCCTGATGCCACAGTCGATTAATACGAGCGGAGAGCGACTATTGGCGGCCCACGCTATAACTATGGCCGTCGCTTGAGTTCTGGTGGCCAACCGAAGGTGCACATTTACAGCTCTCTTTGCCCTCTTTGGCAAGTAAACACGAGCGGATCATTTCGTTTGTTTACAAACTGCTGTTTTCTCATCGGAAAAGTCGGCAGTTCGGCTTTCGGCCAAGCGAAGAAACTCTTTAGCACTTTTGAGTCTATTTTCTTTCTGTTGCGGTGTAAGTTCTTCCACTTTTTGGAATTTCAATGGGTTTACCCCGATATGGCTTTACCCCGATATATATTTGGCGAATGGAATATTGCGATATGTTCAGCTCACGAGCCATTTTCGGCCACTGTGACGCGGGTTTCGATCAAGTCGCTCTTTTACTTTTCGAACCATTTCTGCTGATGTTGCTGTTTGTTCTTCCGTCCACTTCCTTGATGTCGGGCTGTGCTACCACGGTAACGAGCGGTGGTACGAGACACAAAAGATTTATTCACATTTAAATGCTGGAGTGCTCCAACGATAGCCGCTTGTGATTTTCCAGCCAAATATAAAGAAATCACATCACGAATAACTTTTTTTCTGGAAAATTCTCACCAAAAAGCTTTTGTACGCTTGTAAACAATATAATGAGCTGTCACTGGAATAATTTTAACAGCTGTCGGACGAGTGGCTTAGAAATGACAGCAGTCTGAAGTTGGTTGCAGTTTTTTCATCTCAACCTGTATGTCTCCCTTTTTGTACTGTTAATTTCAATCCGAGTCAAAATCTCCCTTTGTACTTCATTTTTTGGGAATAGTTTTAAAGGAAGAATGTTTCTACATCGAATTTCACTGTGAGCCTCCGAACAAAAGAAATTTGTATATTCAATGTATACCATGAAAAAATATCATATACATTTTTGTTTATAAAATGCCTTGTTAATTTTTGAAAAAATGTAGCACATGGCATATTTAGTATTTATAAAATCGAAACATATTTTATATCGCCCAAATCTGGAATTCTGAGGTCTTATTATGTAGGAACACTATTTTGAAAAAAAAAAATATATAATAATATCTATATAAGTCCACCTTTGGGTATTGCCGTTATAGAAAACCTCGAATTTTAGTTATTTAAACGCAGTACTGTAGTGCGTATAATTGATGTCGTAACTCATACGCCCTGAGTTTTCCCCTTTAATTTTAAAGCGAAAAACAATTTTGTTATAACCCCTCCTCTCTACTCAAGTTATTGTGCCCCCGTGTAGGGGATAATTATTTCCCATCTTGAAAAACAAAATAGGGGTGGAACCTTTGCACAATTGCATAGTAAACTCCTCTCGCCAGTAATTTTTCACTGAAAACTACAGGAAAAATGAAACAGGAAATAACCCAATTTTTTTTTCCGTTGGTGGCAAAGAAGTGGATCATGGGGATCTATGTTTTTGTTTTAGTTTCGTTTTACCAACAATTGTGGTCCCTATTCTTCCTCGCAAGCCCTAACACTCAACAATTAAAATGTTATTATATACTTCTATATACCTTAAATGCACCTATGTGTAGCACGTATATATAGGAATGCAATGGCTTGTGTAAAATTGTTGTGTGGGTGTGTGTGTTTTGCATTTATGTCGACAACAAGTTCACGTATATATTTGTGTAGTTATGTACACAACGTTTACATAATGTCTTACTTAAAATATGCAAGCATTGATGCACTGCAAGAAAATATGTAGAGGTATAGAAAATCATATCGGGTATTTATGTTTATAGAATTTTTTTTATAAAATAAATAGAAAACCCCCTAAAACTGAAATAGGAAGGAAATGCGGAATACTGTAGGGCACAGCGTATAAATACTGTCGTTGGTACAACAGTGCGTATAATTGTTGTCGTTACTAATACGCACTGATGTGACTTCCTAACTATAGGCAGCCTCGAAAAAAAAAAGAATAAACAAAGCACACGCATTCTCTCTCGATTCTAATTTGCCATCGATTTGGAAGGCCGAGAGAGTCTATTACCACTACTAATGCATATATTGTGAGCAAGGCTGTTATAGAACTATCACATTTAACCGACTCTTGTGGAGATATTTAGGACTCTCCGTTCATTTTTTGAAGACATATTTAAACGACCAAGCGTGGACTTTTTGAGATAGTTGTAAGGCGCAATTGTGGACTTTTAATGATATGTTTGAAAGATTCTGCATCGTAATAAAATCATTGGATTTTTAGGAGTATTTTCTGAGACTATAATATTCCCTTTTTTAAATTTTGAAGAAAATACCGTGGATATTTCCGAAGGATCAAACGTGGACTTTAAAAAACATTTTATAAAGGCCTACAATTGACCTATTAAGATAAAATTCGAAGGGCAATCTGAAGACCTTTTTGGGGTATTTTTGAAAGACCAATTATGGACTTATAGAAGGACCGATTGTGGATTTTTGATGATATTTTTGAATTACCAACCGTCTACTTTTTGAGAAT
This sequence comes from Musca domestica, assembly GCF_030504385.1. Lineage (NCBI taxonomy): Eukaryota > Metazoa > Arthropoda > Insecta > Diptera > Muscidae > Musca > Musca domestica. Next base: position 4,892,881 of record NW_026712360.1, on the reverse strand, counting down.
ATTTTTCTTTACGGTCAATTGTGGACTTTTTGAGGAGATCTAATCGAGGACTTTTGATGAACATTTTTAAATAGACCTTTCAAGAAAAAATTCTAAAATTTTTGATGAATATTTTAAAGGGGTCTTTCAAGATTTTTTTCTGAAAATTTTCTAGTTTTATTTATGAAATATTTGAAAATTTAATGGAATATTATATTCCATTGTAAATATTATATTAAATTGTAAATTGTGGACTTATTGACAATTTTTTGTGGTGTAATTGTAAACTTTTTAAGAGGATTTGAACTGAAACTTAATTGTAGACTTCTTAAGAAAGCAATTCGAAAAACAAATCGTGGTCTATTTTAGAATATTTTTGATGGACAAGCCGTGGATTTGTTTAAACCTATTTTTAAAGGATATATCGTGGACTATTTAAAATTACTTTTAAAGGGTGTTTTGGAGGACCAATAGTGGACTTTTTAGGAACATTTTTAAAACATTTTCGATAGATCAATCGTTTACTTGTTGGGAATATTTTTGAATGACAAAATGGGGACTTTTTTAAAAAAAATTCCGAGTAGCATTTGTGAGAATATTTTTTGGGAATCGATTGTGGGCGTTTTGAGAATATTTTTGAAGGACTAATTGTGGAAGTTTTTAGAACGTTCTTAAACCAAAAAACGTAGCATTTTAAGAATATTTTCTGATTTTCCGATTGGCTTTAGAGGATCTTCTCTGCAAATTTTCAAGAGTCAATTTTAAGTTTTTTTATATGGCCGCTGAGTAGATTTTCTTCTAAAGAAAGTTTCTGTGCTGAGAATTTTTTCTGTAGTAAATTTAGTCTTTCTTTCAATAAAAGCGAGCCTTGAGGACCAAAAAAAAAAAAAATAAAACTAAGCAGTTTTTGATATTGATTTTTTTTCTCAAAACAATTTTTTCAGATATTTGTTGTTGTTTTTCATGAATCTGTTCTCAAATTTTTTATCTAAAAAAAAAAAACGAAAATTTGGGGAACAATGGAGATTTATTCCTATGAAAGATAATTTCTTCGGCCCACTGAGTCTCCGGTTGACTACAGAAATAATTTCCCAGTAGATTGAAATTGTTATTCCCTCCACCATAGTATGGAGGCTATATAAAGTTTTTCATTTCGTACACCTCGAAATATACATTTTGAACCCCACAAAGTATATATATTCTTGATCAGCATAAAATTCGATTAAGCGATGTCCGCCCGTCTGTTGAAATCACTCTAGCTTCCGAACAAAATGAAGTAGGTTGATAAAATTTTACTCAAATGTATATTATGTCTGCAGGACTTTTGGTATTTAAAATGGTCAACGTTTTGGTATAGCCCCCATATAACGGTACCTCCGGATATTCGTTATTTTGATGATTTTTGCGACATTATTCACCGTAATTGTTTCAAGTCGGTATTTTAAGTTCGTAAGGGATATAACAGCCTAAGACAGAAAATTGTCTGTGCGGATCCACGTCTTCGTATAGCCCCCAAATAACGGTACCTCCCGATATTCGGTATTTTGATGATTTTAGCGACATTTTTCACTGGAATTGTTTAAAATTTGGTATTTGAAGTTCGTAATTGATACTACAGCTTAAGACAGAAAATTGTCTGTGCAGGCCCACGTCTTCGTATAGCCCCCGTTTTATGATACCTCCCTATATTTGGTATTTTGATGAATTTATCGACATTATTCACCGATTTTTTTCAAGTTTCGCATTAGAATATTGTATGGCTTATGACAGGTCCACATAGTCGTATAGACCCTAATAGAAGGGCTACATTCGGTATTTTTAATATTTTAACAGAATTTTTACCGGATTTTATTTTGTTGAAAATTGCCAAAATCTTTGCAAATGGTGGAGGGTATTCAAAGTTCGGCCCGGCCCACAGTTCAAAGGGGAAATATTGTTTTTGTGAAAATATACTCTTACCACAGAGGAGCCTTCTTTCTGTGGGGAAAAAAGAGGAGATTTTCTATAGAAAAATCTCCGGTTCGCCACGGGAATAAGTTCCCAGTAGATTGCGGTTTTTCTATAAAAAATCATCCGAGGAGACTTTTTTCTGTAAAAAAATATCATTGAGAAGACTCATTTCATTAGAAAATAATCGCCTGCCGCCGAGGACAAAATTTCATTTAATTTGTTTTAATTTAACATTATTTTTTTTTTTTTAATTTTCCCATGGCCAAATGCTGCCAGGCAGTTTTGAACCCGATTTATAATCCATCACGATGAATGCAGATGCAATATTTTGTTACTGCTGCATTGGCGTAGAATTCTTGACAAAATGTTCGTCGGTATTGAAGTAGAAATGATTACGGCAGCATTGAGTGACTAGACGCCAGCATCAGCACTTCTACTGCACTTACCTGCATAAATATTTATCACTGGTGGGCTTCTTGGGGACAGGGTTCGGAGTGCAAAAAAAAAATATTTGATACATTCTTTTTTTTTTTTTTACGGAAAACAGAAAATGTAGAAAATTTAAAATTAAAATTATTTTTTTTGCTATTAAATTGTTCTGTTCATATTGGGCATTGCATGCCCTGATTATTATTTATGTACAACGGGCCACAGTAATTGCAACACTGGCTTCTACCAGCAATATTTACTTGCACTGCCAGCCAGCCGAGTGGCAGTATCACCAACAACAGCAAGTAACAACAACAAGAACGACAAAAATTAACATAAACATTAATCGTAGAATGGTGACAAAGGAGGGTGGGCGCGGGAGCAAGGAAATGAGAACGAATGCACCAAATATGGAGGCCAACAACGGGAGGGAAGGGCGGTGCGGTGGCAGAAGGAGGGTATATAATATAGGATGTTGGCAAAACAAGGTGGTACTTTCATGCCGGCCAACCATCCAGGAAAGCCTGGCTGCTGGCCTCCTTATACCCTCCGTTTTGTTGTTGACTATTTAACAAATAACCAAAAAAAAAACAACAACAACCCCAAGAACACCAGCACAAGTATCTGTATTCAGAAACAAAAACAAAACATACAAAACAACAACAGCAGAAACAAAAAAAAAAAAAAACGAAAACGACAAAAAAAAAAAAACAACAGCAACGACAATAATGATGCCATAGCACCAACAATACTCAGCTCCATCCAACATAACATGGCAAGAACGGACGGACAGACAGACGAACGCTGATGATGATGCAGCAGCTCGAAGTAGAGTTTGCCATTCGGGCAAGGAAGGTATAAAAACGGATTAAAATGCAACGCAGGAATATTTTTAATTATTAATGTATACACATGAACAAGTGAAAAAGCCATCATCAGCCGGTAACATCATCACTGCAATCACCAGCATCGTCATCGCCATCATCAGGGCAGGAGCAGCAGCAGTGGCATCATCATTGCAAATGCATTTTTACCCCCAAAACTCAATGCTGATTTTTAGGGTTTTATTATTCATGAGAAGATATGCTCGAGGAAAAGTGTCCATGCAGCTTGAATGATGCGTAAATTCATTATCCACTTCATAAAGATATCATAGATACATTATTATCGACATCTGGATACTATAGATACTTTTTCCAAGTGTTTGACATGAAGTAGATTCATTATGCTCGTAGTCTAGATGACGTAGATACATTATTCACGTATTTCAGATGTCTTAGATACATGATAAACGCCATTCAGAGGTCATAGATACATTATCCCCGACATCTAGATGGTGTGGATACGTTATCGATGCCATCTAGATGCTGTAGATACATTATCTAAATTATCCAGATGTCGCAGATACATTAATACGGCATCTAGATGGTGTAGATACAATATCCATGCCATAAAGATGTCGTAGATACATTATCCAGACATCGCAGATACATTATCCATGTCATCCAGATGTCGTAGACACATTATCCCCGGCATCTAGGTGGTCTGGATACATTATCGACGGCATCTAGATGCTGAAGATACATTATCTACATTATCCAGATGTCGTAAATACATTATCACGGCATCTAGATGGTGTAGATACAATATCCATGTCATCTAGATGTCGTAGATACATTATCCATGTCATCCAGATGTCGTAGATACAATATCCATGGCATTCAGATGTCGTAGATACATTATCGACGGCTTTTAGATGCTATAGATACATTATCTACATTATCCAGATATCGTAAGTACATTACCACGACATCCAGATGTCGTAGATACAATATCCGTGTCATCCAGATGTTATAGATACAATATCCATGTCATCCAAATGTCGTAGATACAATATCCATGGCATCTAGATACCGCAGATACATTAACCACAAAATTCAGATGTCGTAGATACATTACCACGGCATCTAGATGTTGTAGATACAATATTCATGTCATTCAAATGTCGTAGATACAATATCCATGTCATTCAGATGTCGTAGATACAATATCCGTGTCTTCCAGATGTCGTAGATGCAATATACATGGCATTCAGATGTCGTAGATACATTATCAACGCTAACCAGACGACGTAAATACATTTTCCACCTTACCCAGATGTCGTAGATACATTACCACGGTATCTAGATGGTGTAGATACAATATCCAAGTCATCCAAATGTCGTAGATACATTACCCACATTATCCAGATATCGTAGATACATTTTCTACGTCATACAGTCATCATAGATACATAATCCACGCAATCTGGATGCCGTAGGTAATTATCCACGATATCGAGATGGTGTAGATACATTATCCACGTTAAGCAGATGACGTATGTAGATACATTATCCACGTTAACATGATGACGTAGATACAATATCCATGACATCCAGATGGCGTAGATACATTTTCCACATCATCCACATGTAGTAGATACATTACTCACCTTATCTAGATGTCGTAGATACATTATCCACGGCATCTAGATGATGGAGATACATTATCCACGTCATCCAGATGTCGTAGATACATTTACAGACTACTTTAGAGGATCATACATTCTCCAGTCTAACACACATTTCGCTTCGAGTGTACTCTCCGCCAACAGCATCATCATTTTTGTAACGATGTCATCAGTTTTAAATAAATACAACAGCAATGCCCAAACAACAACAATAACAAATATAATAACAACAACAACAACAATACAAGCCATATAATGAGAGCTTTAAAATAATGCTGCAGCAGAAACACATTGCAATGTAATACATTGTGTAATCATCACCCATCCATCCTTGGGTGGTTTTTTCCCCCAGTGGTGGGGGTGGGGGTGGTGTTCGGTGGGTTAGCAAGGACACGGATATAGGTTGGATGGATAGATAGATGACTGGTTGGCTTGTTGCCTAGCTGGTAAGGTTGAAGGTGGTTGCCGGCTGATGCCGTGATGGTGCATTGAGAATAATGATGGTTGCTGGATGGTGATAGAAATTAAAAACAAGCCAGAGAAAACCCATTAAGATAAGAGACGCAGCAAGCTGCTGCAACAACAACAACAGCAGGAGAAGGCAATGAGAAAGCTAGCCATGGAAAGATTTTCAAAAATTGAAGGCGGTTGGTCGGGTAGTACATGCAAATCTTGAATGGGGAAGAAGAGAAGTAATGTCACAATTCTTGAAGGAAGGAAACAACGAAAAAAAAGAAAGAAGAATTACGAAGATGTTGATGATGAAGAAAATGTTGGTTATCGTAAATGGCATAGTTCAAATGACCGAGTCAACATTTCACCTTGTTGTTAGCAGCAGTGACAAGTAAAAACAAGAGAAAATATTTACTTCGTTGTGATCCTGCAGGAAATGCGCGGAAAATCCCATGAAATATTAAGGAAAATGTAATTTTTGGTACAATTTTGGCTTTCAGGTGATTTGGATAACGTAGATACATTATACATGTTAATTATGTCACATATATAAATTATCCATGTGATTTGGATAATGTAGATAAATTATCCGCGATGCAGATACTTTATCCAGGTGATAACGTAGTTACATTATATACCTTGAAGATACATTACAAAGGTGATTTGGATAACGTAGATACGTTATACAGGTTAATTATGTAACGTAGATACATTATCCAGGTGATTTGGATAACGTAGATACATTATATACCTTGCAGATACAATATCGAGGTAACTTAGATAACGTAGATACATTATACTGCTGATTTGGATAACGTAGATACATTATATACCTTGCAGATACATTATCCAGGTGATTTACATAACGTAGATACATTATCCAGGTGATTTAGATAACGTAGATACATTATTCAGGTGATTTAGATAACTTAGATACATTATATACCTTGCAGATACAATATCGAGGTGACTGAGATAACGTAGATACATTATCCAGGTGATTTGGATAACGTAGATACATTATATACCTTGCAGATACAATATCGAGGTGACTTAGATAACGTAGATACATTATCCTTGATTTAGATAACGTAGATACATTATCCTGCTGATTTGGATAACGTAGATACATTATATACCTTGCAGATACAATATCGATGTGACTTAGATAACGTAGATACATTATCCAGGTGAATTGTGTAACAAAGATACATTATCCTTATGATTTAGATAACGTAGATACATTATCCAGGTGATTTGGACAACGTAGATACATTATATACCTTGCAGATACAATATCGAGGTAACTTAGATAACGTAGATACATTATCCAGGTGATTTACATAACGTAGATACATTATCCAGGTGTTTTTGATAACGTAGATACGTTATACAGGTTAATTAGGTAACGTAGAAACATTATTCAGGTGATTAGATAACGTAGATCCATTATATACCTTGCAGATACAATATCTAGGTGACCTAGATAACGTAGATACATTATATACCTTGCAGATACAATATCGAGGTGACCTAGATAACGTAGATACATTATCCAGGTGATTTGGATAACGTAGATACACTATATACCTCGCAGATACAATATCGAGGTGACTTAGATAACGTAGATACATTATCCTTATGATTTAGATAACGTAGATACATTATCCTGCTGATTTGAATAACGTAGATACATTATCCAGGTGATTTGGATAACGTAGATACATTATTCAGGTGATTTAGATAACATAGATACATTATATACCTTGCAGATACAATATCGAGGTGACTTAGATAACGTAGATACATTATTCAGGTGATGTAGATAACGTAGATACATTATATACATTGCAGATACAATATCGAGGCGACTTTGATAACGTAGATACATTATCCAGGTGAATTATATAACAAAGATACATTATCCTTATGATTTAGACAACGTAGATACATTATCCTGCTGATTTGGATAACGTAGATACATTATCCAGGCTATTTAGTTACCATATATACTTTATTCAATTGATTAAAATAACGTAGATACATTATCCAGATCATTTTAGATAACATAGAAATATTATCCAGGATATTTTGATAATGTAGATACATTATATATCTAATAGATACTTTATCCAGGTGACTTGCATTATTCAGGTGGTTTTTATAATCTAGATACTTTATTTACCTTATAGATACATGAATTTAAAGATTTAGGTAGCGTAGATACATTATCCAAGTTATAGATGCAATACCTAGGTGATTTAGATGTCATAGATACATTATCCACGTGATTTAGCTACTGTAGATATATTCTCTAAGTGATTTGGATAACATAGATACATTATCTTCATGTAGATACTTAGGCGGGAAATAGCCCCCAAACTCAAGAAAAACTAATTCCGAACCTTTATCACTACCACCGGATGATTCTACATTATTTACACCATTGATTAACATCCAAAGTTGGAGTGAGAGTCCAAGAGAGGGGAGAGAAGACGATCGAAATCCCTAAATCTCCATCATCACCATAATAAAACTCTTGGTAGGGATTAAAACGGAAAACCAACTAGCCAAGGGGAACCATTACCGAATTTACTGTGCATGTAAGCTTTAGAATTTTTAAAATTCCGTTTTTTTTTTGTTTTTCTGTGGAGAGCCTATTTTTGACCACCGGTAAAGGATGATATCCTTACACCATTGTTCGAATACCACTACATTTTTTTACCTCTTCTATTGCACTACAAAAAAAATAAGAACCACAATAACGCAGCAAAATTACTTTCGTTGTACAGGGAAGTGAAATGAGAGGGAGAGACCACCAGGGGAAGAAGTAGAAAGGGCGTGAAATAACAGCCAGGATAAACGTGCCAAAAAGGAACACAAATCCCACGGAAAACGGAAGAGCCCGTGCCAGGTTGAAGAGGGTCCGCATATATTTCGTCGCCAGTCATTGCCACATAAAAATAAACACTGCAGTAGTTTTGCATGGTGGCTCTACTACCACCACCCCTTCCCCCATCCCCTACAGCAACTCGAAATGAAAAATATGAACAACACTTAAAGGCTTAATGGGCGAAAATGGACTCAAGTTTTTTTTTTTCGCCAGCCGTTGTAGTGGTTGGCTATGTCATGCAAGCGGAAAAAAGGCTCTCCACCAGCTCTCTTCCGTCATGCAATCCGTCTGCCCGCCCGCCAGCCAGGCAACCACCACCACCTGCTAAGCTGGAGCATATGAACCAAATGGGGCTGCAATTTGCTGCTGCTCCAGCTACCGTTGGTGTTGGCTGGTGTTTACAGAGTGTAAGTTGATGTGCGAATTGTTTCCTTCATCAGGACTTTAAGTGAGCATGCACTGGCATGTTGACTCCGGCAAAATACTATCAAAATACAAGATTGCCCCAAAGCCGCTGGTTGTTGTGGGTGGGTGGAGATGGTGGCAGGTGGAGGGTAGAGGGAGAGAGAGGGATGCATGGAAATTGCAGTGAAAACTTTAATATTAAAGTCTGTGACAGTAGGAGGGAGAATATTTTTTAACGAGGGTTGGTTAGGAAATTTGGTAAAATAGCTTATACATGACGTGGATAGTATGGCTACGTTATGTAAATAACTTGGATAATGTATCTTCACCACCTGGACAGCATGGATAATGTATCTACATTATCTAGATAGCATGGATAATATATCTACGTTATCTGAATAACGTGGATAATGTATCTACATCATTTAGATGGCATATATAATATATTAAGGTTATCTGAATAACGTGGATAACGTAGATACTTTATCTACGCCATCTGTATAACGTGGATAATGTATTCACATCAACTAGATAACGTGGCAAATGTATCTTCCTCACATGGATAAGGTGGAAAAATGTATCTACACCGTCTGGATAGTGTGGATAATGTATCTACATCATCTGGATAACGTGGATAATGTATTTACATCATCTAGATAGCATGGATCATTTATCTACGTTATCTGAATTACGTGGATAATGTATCTACACCATATGGATAACGTGGATAAAAAATTTATGCCATCTGGATAACTTTATCATGTATCTACGTCATCTGGATAACATGAATAATGTATCTACGTCATCTAGATAACGTAAATAATATATCTACCTTAACTGAATAATGCGGATAATGTATCTACGCCATCTGGATAATGTGGATAATGTATCTACGTCATCTAGATAGCATGGATAATATATCTACGTTATCTGAATTACGTGGATAATGTATCTACACCATATGGATAAGGTTGATAAAGTATATACGTCATCTGGATAACATGAATAATGTATTTACGTCATCTAGATAGCGTGGATAATGTATCTACATTAACTGGATAATGCGGATAATGTATCTACGCCATCTGGATAACGTGGATAATGTATCTATGCCATCGAGATAATAAGGAAATGTATCTACGTCATTAGGACAACGAATAAAGTATCTACGTCATCTAGATAGCGTGGATAATGTATCTACGTCATCTAGATAGCGTGAATAATGTATCTACATTAACTGGATAATGCGGATAATGTATCTACGCCATCTGGATAACGTGGATAATGTATCTATAACATCTATATAGCACGGATAATATATCTACGTTATCTGAATAACGTAGATAATGTATCTACACCATCTGGATAACGTAGATACTTTATCTACGTCATTTGGGTAACATGAATAATGTATCTAGGTCATCTAGATAACGTGGATAATGTATCTACGTCGTCTGGTTAACGTGGATAATGTGTATATGCCATCTGGATAACGCGAATAAGGTATCTACGCCTTCTGAATAACCAGGATAAGGTGTATATGCTGCGTGACATAAATAGAACGAATAAAGCGTCTACGTCATCTGGATAACATGGATAATGCATATTCAGCATGGATAATGTATCTACATTTTTTTAAGTGCCAAATAGAGAAAGAAATCAAATCTAAAAAAAAAATCCTTTACTAATTTCGGATTTCCCATACTCCCCTTTCCCGGCAAACGATTTTCTGCTGCTTCTGCTTCTCCGTCATCTTATTTTCCACGCTGTTACTCATCTCCTTAACTACTTACAAGTGTGTACACTTGTAGTCATAAAATTACAGGAAGTTTAAGCTACTTGTGAATGTTTCGTTGGTTGGTGAAACATTTTGGGCTTCACCCTCCCCCACCAGAGATGACGAGGAGATGATGATGGTGCTGTTGTTGCTGTTGGCGTGCCAGAGTGAGTGTTTTATTACAGCAGCACTCAACGAAGGACGAAGAAATTCAAGCAATTCCTACTTCAACAACGACGTTGATGACGACGACGGATGCAAAATTTCTGCAATGACACACATCCTTGGCCAGCTGCAAGGCGGAGGAAGAGAGGGGCAGACAGGCAGGCAGGACATGGCAGCCAGCCATGCATTGAAGGGTTATAACATATTTATATGCAGGTCGGCCTGCAACCCCAATGTAATGGTGTTACGATATCCCCCGTCGTGTCTCCATCACCCTCCATCAGTAGGATCGTAATAACCAAGAGCATAGTTTTGCTGGCCCTCCGTTCTACCTCTCCCGCCTAACCATCCGACTGCCTGCCTTCCTCTCAAGTGGATATATTTTTCAACTTTTCAAGTGGTTGAATATTGGCAAACAGTCAGGCAAGCAGAAAGAGTCAATCATGTGTATGCTTGCATAGAATGTGAATGTGATTCGAGAGGAGGAGGGATGGGCTTGCATGTGTGGGTGTGTGCGAGCATAGTTAGTAGTTTACTTGGCTCCACATAATGGTGTGTAATTAATTTTGTTCATGAATAAATTTTAATTTATCATAATAAGTAGAGAGAGAGAGAGAGAGAGGGAGGCAGAGTCGCAATCAAACCAACAAACCCCAGAGCAGCAGTAACAGCCATCGAAACGACCGTACGACCAGAATGCCATCCCCCCTCAATGTGGCTACCTACCATCCGTGCGTTCCTCACTTCACCATGCTGCCTGGCAGCTATTCAAAACTTCCCAGCTAAACGAATAACAAATGTTAATATGGAAAATATTGTCACAATCAAGTGTGGCACTCTACGTCATTCCAATCCTTATCCCCAACCTCCGCCATGTTCCCTTCATCATTGCACTTGTCCTGTCTTGGTATCGTAGTCAATTTGATGCAGGCATTAATAAATACTCAGAGGGGTTCCATGGCGATGCAAACCTTCTTCGGAAATTATGGGGCTGCTGTTTAGGTTAATATACTTTTGTATCAATACGCAATTATGCGGATCCAGGGATTGGAGATGATAAGGCGCGGGGAAGGAAGGAAGGAGGGGGGGGGGGGGAGTACAAGATGAAGGATGCTCAACGGAAAAAACAAAAATTCATTTGAGGGGTGTTCGAAGTGGGTCATTGCTCCGTGAATAGATTTTGGGGGTATGTATTTTTGCGAACATTTACGCAGGGGGAAGATTATCCACTTTATTTGGGCAAAATGGATAATGTATCAACGTTATCAAAACAATGTGGATAATGTATCTACGCGATCTGGATAATGTGGGTAAGGTATGCTCATCATTCGGATAACGTGGATAATGCATCTACGTCATCTGTATAATGTAGATAAAGTATCTTCATCATTTGGATAACGTGAATTATGTATCTACGTCATCTGTATAATATGGATAATGTATCTACGCTATCTGGACAACATGGATAATGTATCTACGTCATCTGTATAAAGTGGATATGTATCTACGCCATCTATATAATGGGGATAATGTATCTACATCATATGAAGAACATGGATAATGTTTCTACGTCATCTGGATAATACGGATAATGTATCTACACCAGCTGGATAACGTGGATGTTGTAGCTACATCATCTGGATAACGTAGATAATGTATCTACATCATCTGGATAACGTGGATAATGTATCTACGTTATCTGAATAACGTGGATAATGTATCTACGTCATCTGGATAACGTGGATAATGTATCTACTTTATCTGGGTAACGTGGATAATGCATCTACGTCATCTGGATAACACCCACGTTAGCTATATCATCTGCATAATGTTATCGTTATCTGAATTACGTGGATAATGTATCTCAGTCGTCTGGATAACGTGGATAATGTATCTTCATAATTTGGATAACGTGGAAAATGTATCTACGTCATCTGGATAATTTATCTACATCATCTGGATAACGTGGATAATGTATCTACGTCATCTGGATAACATAGATAATGTATCTACATCATCTGGATAACATGGCAATGTATCTACGTCATCTGTATAAAGTTGATATGTATCTACGCCATCTGGATAATGTGGATAATGTATCTACATCATCTGGATAAAGAGGATAATGTATCTACGTTATCTGGATAACGTGGATAATGTATCTACGTCATCTGGATAACGTGGATAATGTATCTACGTTATCTAGGTAACGTGGATAATGTATCTATGTCATCTGGATAACGTGGATAATGTATATACGACATCTGGATGACGTGGATAATAAATCTACATCATCTGGATAACGTGGATAATGTATCTACATCACCTGGATAACGTGGATAATGTTGATATGTATCTACGCCATCTGGATAATGTGGATAATGTATCTACATCATCTGGATAAAGAGGATAATGTATCTACGTTATCTGGGTAACGTGGATAGTGTATCTACGTTATTTGGGTAACGTGGATAATGTATCTACGTTATCTGAATCACGTGGATAATGTATCTACGTCCAGATGACGTGGATAATGTATCTACTTTATCTGGGTAACGTCGATAATGCATCTTCGTCATCTGGATAACGTGAAAAATGTATCTACGTCATCTGGATAATGTGGATAATGTATCTACATCTTCCAAATAACGTGGATAATGTATCTACGACATCTGGATGACGTGGATAATGTATCTACCACATCTGTATGACGTGGATAATGTATCTACATCATCTGGATAACGTGGATAATGTATCTACATCAACTGGATAACATAGATAATGTATCTATATCATCTGGATAACGTGGATAATGTATCTACATGATCTGGATAACGTGGGTAGAGTATCTACGCCATCTGGATAACGTGGATAATGTATCTTCATTATTTGGATGACGTGGATTATGTATCTACATCATCTGGATAATGTATCTACGTTATCTAATAATGAATAATGTATCTACGTTATCAGGATAACGTGGATAATGTATCTACGTTATCTGGATAACGTGGATAATGTATCTACGCCATCTGGATAACGTGGATAATGTATCTACGTTATCTGGATAAAGTGGATAATGTATCTACGTCATCTGGATAACGTGGATAGTATATCTACGTTATTTTACTTATCTACGTCATTTTAACGATGCAGAAAAAGTATCCATGTCATTTTATTGACATGAATAATGTATCTACGCCATTTTAAGGGCTCAGATAAAGTATCTATCTCATTCTATGGATGAATCTACTTCATTTGGTGATCATAGATAATATATCTACACCCTCTTCTCCCCCACCCCCTTTGAAAAATGCATTTTCCACATCCCTGCCCCGCCACGGTGGCCGCCCATGGCACAGAAAATTTTCATGCAAATTAACATTTTTGTTGCTGTTGTTGTGCACATTAAATTTCATTACTTTAATTTGGTTTATATTTTTTTAATTAAATTGAAAAGGGAGAATGAATTAAAAAACAACAAAAAAATAAATAGAGAAAGAAAGAAGGGAAAAAAACTCTGGCAGTAGCAGGAGTAGCATTCACAATACCAACCAACCAACCGGCAGGCAGGCAGGCATGCCAGAAGAGCCCACGCACACACACTCGCAAAATTGTTCACCCTCTTGAAATATTTTTATACTTGTTTTTGTTGCTGTTGTTTTGCTACGTAGTTTCAGCATAGTTAAGCTGGTCATTGGGGTGGTGTGGTAGGATGACTATGAGGATGACTGTTGTAAGCATGTTGTATGGGGGTCGCACAGTTGGAGAGGTAAGAAAAATGGTTGAACTACAAGAATGTATTCAAACCTACTTGCACCAATTACATTTCCATACACACAACAGCAGCAGCAGCAGCATTCCAACCAAACATTCAGCCAAGCAAGTTGCCATTCAGTCAGTGAGCCAACCAGTCATTCATTCATCCATAGGCCAACAGCCATCATTCTAGGGCCGAGTAATTGCAGGCAAGAGGGTTCCCTAGATTTTGTCCCTCATGGGGTGTGTTGTATGTGGGTGTAGGAGGGTTAGCAGGTACTTCAGGTGGTAGATTACATAGCTCTCCCCGCATCATCATCGGCATCCATGCAGGAGGAGCCTGGTTGGCTGGCTGGCTGATGATGCTGCTGCTCCTGCTGATGTTGATAATGATGGTTCAGTAAAGCGAGTGAGAGAGATTGTTGAATGCTGATGATGCCACTTGACAAAATGAATGAATGCAACATTTTCTATACATCCTCCCCTCTCGCTTCCCCATCCAACTTCCCTGTTGGCCAAATGAAGTGAAGATACCTGGCTGCTTGGCTGAGGCTGAGGTGTAGGTGGTTCGTACCTCTATTGAGGTATGGTTTTTTTTTTGTTTATTTCACATCGCAGCATTGACGTGACTAGTTCCGAAGTGCCATAATGGCGTGGGCATTCCAGCCAGCCATCCATGCATCATCAACAAATTTCCATGTTAGTTTTTGCTTCTTCTTCTTCTTTCAATCTTTTCAATCTTATTGTGTGAGGCCTCCCCCAACGCATTGCTAAAACAAAAGCAAGTGAGGAGAACAAATAGCAGAACGAAAAAAAAAACAAATACACTCTCTATCAACACATATCTAAACTTGAAGGTAATGACTAGAATCCAATGTTGTTGTTGTTGTTCTTGTTGTCATTAGGTAGCTATTTTTTTTGTTTCGTAGTTTTTCAATTTTTTTTTTCGAATTGCATTGAATTGGCTGGCTGTTGGGGCTGATGATGCTGAGCCAAACCCTGAGCCCGGCCCCGACCGGGAAAACCATGGCATTTTTGCGGAAACTGTAATAGGCAGCTAGGCCGAGAGTAACCACTTAAATGGTTAGAAGGAGGGTACTTGCACATGGTGCTGTTCTTGTTGTTGTTGTCGTTAGTGTTCGCCTGTTGTTTTTGTATTATTTTCACAAATTGCAGCCTACCTCTGCATAATTGCCAAGTTAGGCATGATTAATTAATGTAGTCTCCTTGAACAACAACAGCAGCAACAACAACATCAGCATCAAGAAACTTTTTTATTTTGGGGCCAAACTCCACTTGATAAAGTTGATGTTGTTAATGGCGGAATGGCTGCTAGGTTTGGTACCATGTTTGGCTGCCTGGCTAGGGCCACCAGTGTTTAAGTCATGTTTTATTGGAAAAAGGTTTTTTCCTCTTCTTCTTCTCAATTCTAGCCTGTAGGCCATTTACTGCCAACCTCGGCTGACTGGCATTGCTGCTCTTTTCCTTGCCCAGCAGCCCAGCAACTCTTGTATTGACTCGAAATGTAATTCAAGCATGAATTGACAAGATGTTGATATCATTAGAGTACTGTGTTGTAAAATTAAGCGGATGGAAAAAATGCGAAGGAGGGAGGGGGGGGGGGGGGGGGGAGAGAGAGAGAGCAGATTTTTATTTTTAATAAAAAATATTAAATTGAAAAATTTGGAGGGTGAAGGGTGGGAGACTTGGGTTGTGTGAAATTTGAGAGAATCGAATACGTATTTCTTATTTCATGAGCGTTTTGAGTATTCACATTTTTGATCCGCTATAGGGGGAGGTACCAGCAGTAGTGATCAATTGTATTCCATTTTCACATCAGATCATGGATTAGTAAAAATTTTAGGACATGTGAAATTTGAAGAGAATCAGATGCTTATTTTGCATTTTTTGAGCGTTTTTGGTTATTCAAAATGTTAACCCCTTTGTGGGGGAGGTACCAGAAGGGGTGGGCCCACATATTCCATCTTCACACCAGATCATGTGTTGTTAGAAATATTGGAATGTATGAAATTTGAAGAGAATCGGTTGCTTATTTCGCATTTTATGAGCGTTTGAATTATTCCAAATATTAACCTCTTTGTGGGGGAGGTTCAAGAAGGGTTGGGCCAGTATATCCCATCTTCACATTAGATCTTGTGTTGGAAGAGATACTGCGATATGTCAAATTTGAAGAGAATCGGTTGCTTTTTTCGCATTTTATAATAGATATGATTATTCAAAATTTTGACCCCTTTGTGGGGGAGGTACCAGAAGGGGTAGGCCGATGTATCTTCACACCAGATCATGTGTTGTTAGAAATATTGGGATATGCGAAATTTGAAGAGAATTGAATCCATATTTCCGATTTTATGAACGTTTTAGTTATTCAAAATTTGAACCCCTCTGTGGGGGAGGTACCAGAACGGGTGGGCCGATACATTCCATCTTCACATCAGATCTTGTGTCGGAAGAAATATTGGGATGTGCCGAGTTTGAAAAGAATCGGGTGCTTATTTCGCATTTTATGAGCGTTTTAGTTTTTCAAAATTTTGACCCCTTTGTGGGGGAGGTACCAGAAGAAGTGGACCAATATCTACCATCTTCTAAGCAGATCGTGTGTTGATAGAAATATTGGGATGTATGAAATTTGAAGAGAATCAGGTGCGTATTTCGCATATTATGAGCGTTTTAGTTATTCAAAATTTTGACCCCTTTGTTGGGGGAGGTACCAGAAGGGGTGGACCAATCTATCCCATCTCCTGAACAGATCTCGTGTTAACGGAAATATTATCATGTGTCGAGTTTAAAAGAAATTGGACGTTTATTACGCATTTTATGAGCGTTTTAGTTTTTCAAAATGTTGACCCCTTTGTGGGGGAGGTACCAGAAGAAGTGGACCAATATCTACCATCTTCTGAGCAGATCGTGTGTTGATAGAAATATTGGGATGTATGAAATTTGAAGAGAATCAGGTGCTTATTTCGCATTTTATGAGCGTTTTAGTTATTCAAAATTGTGGCACCTTTGTGGGGGAGCTACCAGAAGAAGTGAGCCGATATATCCCATCTTCACATCAGATCTTGTATATTGACAAACATGGAAATGTGTGAAATTTGAAGAGAATCAAATGTATATTTTCCCATTTTATAAGCTTTTTTGGTTATTCAAAATTTCGACCCCTTTGTGGGGGCGCTACCAGAAGGGGTGGACCAATCTATCCCATCTTCTGAGCAGATCATGTGTTGATAAAAATATTGAGATGTGTGAAGTTTCGAAAGAATCAAATGATTTTTTTTTTACTTTTTATGAGCATTTTAGTTATTCAAAAATTTTGACCCCTTTGCGGGGGAGCTACCAGAAAGAGTGATCCGATAGATTCCATCTTTACATCATATCTTTTGCTGGAAGAAATATTGAGAGGTGCGAAATTTAAAGACAATCGTACTCTTATTTCACATTTTATAAGAGTTATAATTTTTCCAAATTTCGACCCTTTGTGAGGGAGGTACTTGATGGAGTGGACCGATACTGATCATTTTCCCATCTGATCTAGAATTGATAAAAATATTAGGTTTTAAAAAGTTTGTACAGAATTGGATGATCCTTTCTTGTTTCAAAAGGTAAATTATTTTCTGTGGAAATGTTGAACTTTTATGGGGGAGGTACCAGAAGGAATGGACCGATATTGCCCACCTCCGAACTCGTCCTAAGATTGATAAAAAAATATTAGGATATACCAAGTTTTGACCATATCGAATACTCGTTTTGGTAGTTATCATGCGCATCAGCCAGAAAGACAAACAGACGGACCCCCCAGATGGATCCGAAATGTCCTGAAACATCATTTCGATGAGACATCTCATATGGGTGGGCCATATCAAGTGATATATACCCTCTGTAGCCATGTGGCTAAGAATAGGTAACAGTCACTGGGATATATTTTTTTAAATGTTTTCCAAAGACCCTTAGCCTACTTGGATTTTTTAAAAATATTTTCTAAGGGACCGTTGTCAACCTTGTCATTTTCCAGCATTTTTCTACTTAATTTTTTTTTCCTTTCTGAAATCTAGGTTCAAAATATTATCCAGCGAATTTAAATATTTTATTTTAATATTTTGTAAGTATTTTTTTTTCAAAATATTTTGTAAATGCCTTCCAGAATCTATTAAGTCCACACGTGCGTATAAGTAACGTCAACATGTATACGCCCCGATGTCCCAAATAAATTATACATTCTTAGTTATCAAAAAGGTATCGAAATAAAATTTAAAGCCATTAACTTTAATGGGCCGGGGGAACTCTTCCCCCGTTCCCCCTCTCCCGAAGATCCTTTAATTATACAATTTATTTTCAGTATCCTTGGGAAAATTCTATCCTCAAATAATTGCCAGTAATTTAATTTTGTTACTTCTTCTTCGGTTCTATCCTTACACAAGGATATATTATATATTTTCTTGTAAAGTAAGTTATATTATAACAAATATTGAAACAACCAGCCCCTCTTCCCCTCCTTCCCTTCTTCACCCCCCTCTTACGAGAAATGTAAATGGAGTCAACAAGGATTCAATATGCATAGCTAAGTAAGCCGGCAGTAGATGATGTCAGAGTCGATTTGCATACAGGTTGGTTGTAGCTGTCCTGGAGTCATTGCCTCAATACATTTCATGCATATTCATGTCAAGAACATATGGGGGTTTTCCCCATGCTTGCATGAGGGAAAATTACAACAACCCCTTTTTACAATATGTTTGTTGTCTTAGGGTCTAAACATATTTCGGTCAGTGTGGATATGTAAATAAAAATGAAAAACACTTCGATTTCAGTTTCTTATGGCCAAGGAAGGGATGTATGAGAGAGAGAGAGGGGGGGGGGACAATATCCTTTAACCCTAATGTCACACACATTAGAATATAAAAACATGGAAATATATATTTACCCAGAGCTCATACATATGTATGGGCATGGAAGGCTGCATGCCTAACCTCACTTCTCTCCTGCCTGGCTTCCTTCCTTGCTTCCATGGCCGTTTGTTTATCTTTTCCTTATTTGGTTTAGAATATATTTGTATTTGTTTACATGTGGTTGCTTTGCTGTTTTATTTTTGTTGTTGTTGTTTCACGATTTGTATTCCTTGCGCACACACACAGATGCACACTCCCATCCCTGGCTCATACATATTTTATTTAAATTACCATCACGCATCATAACGAAGCAAAGATGTACACAAAATGTATCCACTTAACTTCAACTTAACACATATGCTCTGTTGCTTTTTGTCTTCCTCTTGTCTGTCTGTCCGTCCGTCTGCCTGTCCCACCGTCGTCTGTATGTTGTGCTGTCCTTCCGTCCGTTCGTCCGTCCGTCCGCTTAGCAAGCTCATTCTCATGCTCGTTATCCAACCTCCAAACTCTTGGGGCCATTCGTAGACTTTTTTTGTTTTGTTTTGGTTGTTGTTTTTGTTGTTTTTCTGAGGACGATGATGACGAAGTTGATGATACTCTGTTGATACTGTGGCCTCCTGATGTCTGCCTGTCTTGTTTTATTAGAAATTTGGAAAATTGCACAGCACAAAAAAATCTACTCACAGTGGGTAAGACAGGATTATAAGGATTTTTTAAAAAAAAGATATATTTTTTAGAGACCTTCGAAACTCAGGATTATTAACAAATTTTTGGCCAGGCATATCAGAGCTATGGAAAATCTGAAAATATTTTCTTTTAAGGAAATAAAAGCCTCCAAGCTGTAGTGATTTTTGAAAAGTATTTGGAATTTAAAAAAAAAATATTTTTTCGGGACTCGTTATTTAAAAATTTAAAATTTATTTAAAAATATATTTTTTTCAAGAGCCCTAAGGACCATTAAATTTGCATATTTTTTTCAAACACAAACAACCTTACTTCTCTTAAGAGAGGGACAGGGGAGAGTTCCCCCGGCCCATTAAAGTTAATGGCTTTAAATTCTATTTCAATACCTTTTTTCATAGCTAGGAATATTTGAAATAGAAGGTAATTTATTTGGGACATAGGGGCGTATACATGTTGACGTTACTTATACGCACGTGTGGACTTAATAGATTCTGGAAGGCATTTACAAAATAACTTAAACAAATTCTTAAAAAATATTAAAAGAAAATGTTTGAGTAAATAATATTCGCTAGAAAATATTTTGAAAGTAGATTTCAGAATAAAAAATTGAAAAGTATAAAGAAAAAAAATTTTAAAGAAGAAAAAGTGCTGGAAAATGACGAAGCTGACAACCGTCCTTTAGAAAATATTTTCAAAAAATCCAAGTAGGCTAAGAAACAACACAAAAAGGTCTCATTTTTATTCCCTCAGCCATATGGTATCTGCCGCATTTGATACGGCCAATACGTGCCTCATCGATATAACGGTTTTAGACCCCAGGTCTCTTTGGACCGAATCCGTTTCAGGACATTTGGAGTCGATCTAAGGGTGTGCCCGTTCGTCCATCCTTCTGTCTTGTGCCCACGATAACTCTCGAATGAGGTATCCGATAAAGTCCAAGCTTTTCATATCTTAAAATTATTATCAAACTTAGATCAAGTTCGGAAAAGTGCAATATAAGTTTACTCCTTCTGGTACCTCCCCCCACCAAAAGCTCAAAATAGTCATAGAATATAATTTACCTTAAACAACAAGAAAGGATCATCCAATTTTGTGCCAACTTTGCAAATCCTAATATTTTTTTATCAATGCTAGGTTGGGTGGCAAAATGGTTAATATCGGCGCACCCCAACAAGTACCTCCCGCGCAAAGGGTAAATATTTTGAATAATTATAAATCTTATAAAATGTGAAATAAGAGTTCGATTGTCTTTAAATTTCGCACATCCAAATATTTCTGCCTTAACAAGATCAGGTGTAAAGAAGCGATATATCGGGTAACAATTTGGAATAATTATAACTCTTATGAAAAGTGAAATAAGCACCCAATTCTCTTCAAATTTCTCACATCTTAATATTTCCACCGACATAAGATCTGGCATGGAGAACGGATAAAATGGACCACATCTTCTGGTACCTCCCCCACAAAGGGGTGAAAATTTGGAATAACTATAAGTCTCGCAAATCTCGAAATTATCATCCAATACCTTTCAAACTCGGAACTTCCTAACAAAGGGGTCAAAGTTTAGAATAAACAATAAGGTCATAAAATGGGAAATAAGCACCCGATTGCTTTTAAAATCAGCACAATTCAATATTTTTACTAACACAAGATCTGTTGTGAAGATGGAATATATCGGCCCACTCCTTCTCGTACCTCCCCCACAAAGGGGTCAAAATTATGAATAATCTTGAAGCTCATAAAAAGCGAAATGAGCATCCGATTCTTTTAAAATTTCACACATGGCAATATCTTCACTAACACAAAATCTGGTGTAAAGATGATATACATCGGCCCACCCCTTCTGGTACCTCCCCCCACAAAGGGGTCAAAATTTTTAATAACCTTGAATCTCATAAAATGCGAAATGAGCATCCGGTTCTTTTAAAACTTCACGTATCTCAATATTTATTCATACACAAGATCTGCTGTGAATATGGAAGATATCGATCCACACCTTCTGGTACCTCCCCCACAAAGGGGTCAAAGTTTTGAATAAGTAAAACGCTAATAAAACTCGAAATAAGCATCCGATTCTTTTCCAATTTTGCATATCCTAATATATTTACAAACACAACATCTATTGTGAAGGTTGTAGATATCGGCCCACATCTTCTGGTACGTCCCCCACGAAGGGGTCGAAATTTTGAAAACCAAAATGCTCACAGAATCCGAAATAAACATCCGACTCTTTTAAAACTTCACATATCACAATATTTTTTCATACACACGATCTGCTGCGAATATGGTAGATATCGGTCCACTCCTTCTGGTATCTCCCCCTACTAAGGGGTCAAAATTTGGAATAACTGAAACGCTTACAAAAAGGAAAATATAAATTCAATTCTCTTCAAATTTCACACATGCCAATATTTCTACCAACACAAGACCTGGTGTGAAGATGAGATACATCGGTCCACTCCTTCTGGTACCTCCCCCACAAACGGGCCAAAATTTTGAAAAAGAAAAACGCTTACAAAAAATAAAATATACATTCAATTCCCTTCAAATTTTACACATATAAATATTTTTACTAACTCAAAATCTGTTGTGAAGATGGTGGGCATCGGTCCACTCCTTCTGGTACCTCCCCCACAAAAATGTTAAAATTTTTAATGACCAAAACCAACAATTTTTATTTTCTTGCTTCTCTACCTCTCCTGCATTTTATATTACTTTTAAATATTCCTGCCCAGTGTCCCAGTGCTTCAATCTCCCTCCACTTACCAAAAAACAAAAAAATAAAAAAGAAAACACAATATATTATGTTCTCAACGTCTCAACATATCACCAATTCAATGTGTGGTACGTGAAGTGGAGTTGCTGGGAGATGCTTGACAAACAAAAAAAGGAAACAACAGCCAAACCATCCAACCAACCAACCAACCAACCAGCCAACATACATTGTATTACTTTGAACAAGATTCAAACACACACACGCACGCACACACACATTTGCAGAACGAGTCACATGTATACATTACTCTTAAGAGTTTCTTCTCAATTTTTCATGAAGATGCTGCTGTTGATGCTCCTGCCTTGCTTGTTGAGGACGATGATGACGATGATGCCTTGTTGTTGCTGGCTGTTTGTTAATGCTTAAGCTTTCCTTGCTAACATTGTCTCATGGAACAACCACAACAAAAATAACAACAACAGCAATAATAATAATAGTAGTATGAACCATAGCACCACTTAACAGCAGGCAGGCCTTATCCCCATCCTTCTCGCCACACCTCAGCTCTCCTCATAATAGCCAACCAACCAACGAACCAAACAAACCATTTGGAGCCAAACCAGCAACAGCCACCAGAAAGTCGACCAAGCATTCAGCCACATGCAATTTTATCTTGCCACGAATAATTTTGCTTCTTGTTCTTCTTCCATCCAACAGACAGACACACACAGCTACATGGGCCCCAGCCTTCATACAGCATTCGGATCCATGGATGGCATTGTGGCATGTTGTTGGTTGTGTCGTTCGAATGGAGCTGTTGTGGCAGTAAGCAGCAATGGGTTTTGTTATTGTTGTTGCTCTTATTTTTTGTTGTTGCTGAGAAGGACAACAAAATGTTGTTAGTGTTGTTGTTGTTGTTGTTGCTGTTGTTTTGTGCCATTGCAGGAAATTCATCATGAATTTTTTAAATTGTAAATCTGTTCAGTTCGTCCATATTTGAATTGTAAATTAGTTGTGTTGTTAGTTTGGAAAGCACACAAAACAACAACAACAACAGTACCAAAACAAAAAAAGGTTAGCCAAGGACCTTACAACGAACAGGCAACCGAACAAGCCGTGGTTGCACAATTTTTGTACACAAAAATTCATGGCTGTGTTGTCTAGCTGCTGCCATGGCCCCATGTAATCATGTTTGAGCCCCCACACACAGCCAACCAAGCGAGCGAGCGAGAGACCGTACATCCATCCATCCGACCAACCAACCATCAGATAGATGATGAAAAGTGCCAGAAAGTCAGGGAATTACGGGCATAATCCGCAATTACGTTGGTTTGACTGGTGAATACAAATGATGATATCGGAAATTTTGACATTCCCGTTATCTTTCAGATCCCCTGCTGCCCCTGCACCCACCAGGTTTTGGGTTACAGTTTTAGGCGTTACTAATTGTGTACTTCGTTTAATCAAAAGGTGGGAATATTTTTATATGCTAATTCGTTTGTTGTTGTTGTTTGGAGGCTTAGCCAAATTTGCAGCGATTGGGGAGGTGGGTAGAATTATGGGATTTGGGGAAATTTTCAAAAGAAAGTTGGTGGATGGAGGAAATTAGGGTATATAAGTAAATTTAGAGGCCATTAAGATAATAAATGGAGCATTAAGTACAAGGCAGGTGTATTTTTGGGACACTGACATAATTTTGGGACATCTAAAATTCGGCGGATGTCAGTTTAGGACTTCTCAGATATGCTTAAAGGTAATTTTGAGCCATTTACAATTCCGCAGTTGAACTATTTGAACAAATCTATTTTTTTTCGGAACATCTACATTTCAGTAGATGGAATTTTGGGACATTGACATTTCAGTAGATATCATTTTGGGACATCTAAAATTCGCTGGATATCAGTTTAGGACTCCTCAGATATGATATAGGTAATTTTGGGACATCTATAATTCCGTAGTTGAACTATTCGGAAAATTAAAAATTTTTGGACATCTTCAATTCAGTAGATGGACTTTTGGGACATATATAAGTCATTTGATGTCGCTTTGGGACAGTTACAATTCAGTAGATGGATTTTTGGGACACCTACAATTTCTTAGATGTATTTTTGGGACATCTATAATCAATGAGATATAATTTTCCGATATTTACGACTCATTTGAAATCTTTTCGACATATCTACAATTCAATAGATGGTTTTTTAAGACATCTACAATTCAGAAGGTGGACTTTTGGGGAATCTACAACATATTGGGTGTCTTTTTGGAAAATCTACCAATCTGTAGATTGATTTTTGGGACCTCTACGATTCAGTAGATGGGCTTTTGGGACATATAAGTCATTTGTTAAAATCTACAATGCAGTAGATGGATTTTTGGAACACCTACAATTTCTTAGATCTATTTTTGGGACATATATAATTAAGTACTTGTAGATATTTATGTAGGTTCCGACATTTACGACTCATTTGAAATCTTTTTGAAAAAATCTACAATTCACTAGATGCATTTTTAACATATCTACAATTCAGCAGATGGACTTTTGGGACATCAACAACTCATTGGGTGTCTTTTTGAAAAATCTACCAATCTGTAGGTTAATTTTTGGGACATCTAAAATTTATTTCATCTATTACTGAGACATCTAAAATACAGTAGCGACACTTTGGGACATCTACAATTCAGTAGATATTCTTTTGGGACGTTTAATATTCAGTGGATTACGTTTGGGACAGATTCATTACATTAGATGTATTTTTGTGACACATAAAAATAAGTATATATGATTTTGGGACATTTTTGGGACATCTACAATGTAGTAGCGATACTTTTGGGACATCTACAATTCTGTAGATATCCGTTTGTGGCATTTAATATCCAGTAAATTGACTTTGGGACATTAGATGTCATTTTGTGGCATATACAATTAAGTGCGATATTTTTGCGACATCTACAATTCTGTAGATTAATTTTGGGCAAATCTACAATTCTGTATATCGATTTATTTATTCTGTGAATGTATTTTTGTGACATCTAAAATTAAGTGTATATACTTTTGGGGCATTTGTCACTCATTTGAAGTCTTCTTGGGACATCTACATCATCTTTTAAACAGTATTTTTGCTATTGGGGCGTCTATTAGACAGTAGATGGACTCTTAAGAAAAAGTTATTTCGGGCAGAGAGAAAGTAGATTTCTCTTTTGGTGCACCAATTACCGAGTAGATGAACTTCCCTTACATCTAGGAGACAGTAGATTATCTTTTTCAGGACATCTACAGTCCTTATAGAATATATAAAATATTGTAGATTTCCTTTTGGGACACCTACTAGGCAGAAGATGACCTTCTGCAACATATACTAGGCAGTAGATGCCAAATTAGGTCATCTTTCAAAATGTAGGTGTGCTATTTGGGCATCTACTAGAGACCGTATGGACTTTTGGTAAATCTACTAGGCAGTGGATGAATTTTTGGAACATCTACTCTGCTTGTAAGAGGTAATAGTTGTCTTTAGGAATATCTGCTTGGCTAAAGATGCCTTTATAAGACATCTGCACGATAGTAGATACCCTTATGAGACATCTACGAATCAGTAGATGATTTTTGAGACATCTACTGTGCATGTACCAGGTAGTAGCTGTCCTTGTAGAACATCTACTAGGCTGTAGATGCGTTTATAAGACATCTACTCGGTAGTATATGCCCTTCTGAAGCATCTACAAGGCTGTAGTTGGCTTTTTTGCACATATATTACGCAGTAGAAGATCTTTTGTTAGATCTACTACAATATAGGTGTCCTTTCGAACATTAAAAACTCTGCACATGACTTTTCTTGGGACATCAAAAATTATTTTTTTTTTTGGAAATATAATATTTAACAGACAAATCCGAAGTTTTTTCTTTGGGACATACTTAAGTCATTCGAACTCCTTTTTTGGGCATTAATCAATTAACTTTTCGGTTCCAACTAGGCAGGTGGAGTATTTTTTGATTCAAATATCAAGGAGTAAATGTAAACTTCGGGCGTGCAGCCCAATTTTTGGGCAACTATGAAAAACTGTATTAAGATCCCATTGGGACACATTTTATATGTCCGATTTTGGACATGGTAACCCAGGGAGAACATGAAGATTTGGGACACATTCTACAGCGAAAATACAGGACTAAGATGTAATTGTGGGAAAGATAAAAGAGAAGTGTGGTGGGCCCTCTGTCCCCAAGTATTCGTTGGGAGACTAAAATTTGAAATTTTTTAGAGGAAAGGAAAAATTTTCGGTTTATGGGACTTGGGACTCCGAATTCATCAAACTCGAAGATTGTAGCTGGTCCATCTAAGGCAGAAAATTTGATGTCATAAACTACCCATCAGATTTTGAATTGAATCGCTGTTTTGCATTTAATCCCACCTTTCCCCTCCTCTCCATTCCGTTATTAAATTGTAACCCCTGAAAAAACGAAACTCAGCCGGCCTCCAATAATTACTATGCAGTTTATGATAATTATAGTACTTGTCGAAAACTTGCAACAACAACAAAAATGGCAACAATGCCTATACACAATATTTCACAAGTTTTTCATACACTCCCCCTTTTTAAAGTTTGTTGTTGTTGTTGCTGTTGGTAGTTTTTTTCAAACTTCAAATTATCCTTCATCTACAGCTCATCCTTCATTTTAGTGTTTTTTTTTTTTTGAAAATTATGTTGATCGCGGCATTGTTATTATCAAGCTTGTTGCATTGTTGTACAACAATGTTGGGCCGAAGTTGCATGGAAGGTATGTTGCAGGTATGTGTGTGTATTTGAAGATTGCTGTGCATGTTTCGAAAACAACTTATTCATCGTTTCGTCAATCAGGCGATGACATGCAAGTACCGCCTTAATGCCATCCAAAAACCAAAAAAAAAAAAAAAAAAAAAACGAACGAACGAACATGAAGACTCCTTAACAGGAACAACGATGATGACGAGAAGTGCAACCGAGTGGTGAATGACTGACTGACCACCACCAGTCCGTAAACCACAGAGTCTTCATTTCATCACAAAAGCTTAAATGACTGACTGCCTGACTGCCTGCCGGCTAGGTTTCTTTTGCAAAAGCCTTTTAAGGCCCAAAAGATAAAAACGCTGGCAAAATGGCCAAGTGATTTCGACACAAGTGGTTAGTGGAAGACTGTCAGTCTCCCTCCACTCAGTTAGCTCGCCAGTCATTTGTTGAAGTATTTATTTTTCCATTTCGTGTGTTGTTTTTTTTTTTTTTTTTTTTTTTTTTTTTTTTTTTTTTTTTTTTTTTTTCCAAGGGAGTCGAAGAAGCAAATTGACCCCCAAGAATAAGTAATTTTGGCAAGACAGAGAGAGTTATGCCGAATATGTTGTTAACACACAGTTTATTTTGGTGGTGCATCAGAGATAATGGCCATTGACCATTTGCGTTTTTTTTGGCTGGGGGACCATGTGAAACTTGTTAATGATACTCTTGTTGGGCACTAATCAAGTCTGGGAACAAAAAAAGGAAAAAAAAAGAGGAAAGAAATTGGAGACCCTCCCCAAGATATTTTATAGGAACTGGGGAGAATCCCAAATGGGTCCAACCATTGAATGTGGCATAAGGATATGGAAATATTGAAAATATCTTGGAGGTTATTGACAATTGTGAAAGGTTTCTGTGAAAAAGGCGATCCTTTTTAAAACTCCTGCTCTTCTTTGTAGCAGAAAGCCATCGGATAATGCAACCCTTTGCCCGAGGCAAGGCTTTACCATGGATTTAAGCACAAGCAATAGCCTGACCAATGCTCACACCATAGTCCCTCAAATAGCACACTCGAAAATCCAGGGACATTGGTCATGATTTCAGAGTTTCATCAGACATGTCTGACAAAACTCTGAATACGTACAAAACTCCCTGAAGTGGTTTTATCATACTTCTTCGTCAATTCCAACATAAAGAAGCCAACAAATCATGCTTAGAATACATAGTCCGACCCCAGAAGGGGGTCAGAATAAAATAGGTCAGTAAATATAAAATTTTCAAACAAATTTTTATCATTATCCATACGTTTTTGTTCATTATCAAGGATTTTGATGCTGTCAGACTTTCATCAGACATGTCTGACAAAACTCTGAATACGTGCAAAAGTACTCAAAGTGACATTATTTATCTCCTACATCAATATCAACATAAAAAAACAACAAATCATGCTAAGAATAAATAGCCCGACCTCAGAATGGAACGTCCAGCAACCTTTCGGAACAAAATAGGACAGTAAATACAAACTTTTCAGGCAATTTTTATCAATATCAATGTGCATTATCTCCGATTTTGTTTAGTTTGAGCGATTTTGATGATTTCAGACTTTTATCAGACATGTCTGACATAACTCTGAAGAAGTTGAAGAGTATAAAAAATTGCTATGTTTTAATATTTCATCGATCCCAACATGAAAATAAATGTCAATGTCCCTTCAAATGACAGATATCAGATCTCTGTAAAAATTCAGAAGTCCAAACCACAGATGTCAGACAAGTCTGAACAAAATCTCAAGTTTTCAGGTAACTTTTCGGTGATGTTAAGGGATATTTCTTGCAGATTAGTTAATTTTTAAGAATTATGCATATTTTAGAGTTTTTTAGGCATGGAGGTCCAATTAGCCTCCAGCGGAAACGACAACTAAGTCTTTGAATAGCGACGGATGTTTTTGAAGGCTTTTTTACTCATTTAATTTTCAAAGATTATTACGATTTCAGATTTTTATCCGACATGTCTGACAAAAGTCTGATGGCAGTCAAAAGTGTCTATAATTCGATTTTCGGTCTTTTCAAACTTAAAAAATACGAATTAACAACATTTACATGCTAAAGGTACGCATAGCTTCTAGTGGGAACGGCCATTAAGTTCCTGAATAGCCATGGGATGTTTTCGGATTAATCTTTCCGTCTTCTTATTTGAAGTCGATTAGTTTGTGAATTTTTGAAAAAAACTCTGAAGAAGATCAAGAGTGCCTAAATTTTAATTTTCGGTCAATTCCAAAATGGAAAACAACGAAATAAAAAAAATATGTACTAAAGGTTCAATAGGTCCAAAGCGGGAATGACCCTTAAATCGTATTTGAAGAAGAGCAATGGGTATTTTTGAAGGCTTTTTAGGCCTTACTATTGAAAATCCGTCAGTTTTTTTTATTCATTTTCAATGATTATTGCGATTTCAGATTTTCATCCGACATGTCTGACAAAAGTCTGATAATATTCTAAAGTGTCTATATTATAATTCTCAGACATTTCCGGTATAAAAATAGTAATAATTAATTAAATTAGCATGTTACAGGACCACTTAGCCTCCAGCGGGGACGATAACTGAGTATTTGAGGAACGGCCGGTATTTTTTAAGATATTTTAGCGTTTTTATTACAAATCCATCCGATTTTATTCATTTTCAATGATAATTACGATTTCAGAATTTCATCCGTCATGTCTGACAAAAGTCTGATGGCAGTCAATAGTCTTTATATTTCGATTTTCGGTCATTTTCAACATAAAAAATTACGAATTAACAAAAATTACATGCTCAAGGTCCAGATAGCTTCGAGTGGGAACGGCCATTAAATTCCTGAATAGCCATGAGAATTTTTTGGACGAATCTTTCCGTCTTCTTATTTGAAGTCGATTACTTTGTGGATTTTTTACAAAACTCTGAAGAACATCAAAAGTGCCTAAATTTTAATTTTCGGTCAATTCCAAAGTAGAAAACAACGAATTAAAAAATTTATGTACTAAAGGTTCAATAGGTCCCCAGCGGGAATGACCCTTAAATCTCCTTTGAAGAAGAGCAATGGGTGTTTCAGAAGGTTTCTTAGACCTTACTTTTGATAGTCCTCATTTTTTTTTGCTCATTTTCCATGATTATTACGATTTCAGAATTTCATCCGACATGTCTGACAAAAGTCTGATGACATTCAAAAGTTTTTATAATTCGATTTTCGCTCATTCCCAACCTAAATAAATATAAATAAATAAAATTTACATGCTAAAGGTTCACATAGCTTTTAGTGGGAACGGCCATTGAGACAAGAGGTCTCCAGCGGGAACGGCTCTTAAATATTCTTTGAGAAAGACCAAGGTTTATTTTTAGTAAACTTTTTGGTCTCACTTTTGAATATCCATCAGTTTTTATTAATTTTCAGCGATTATCACGATTTCAGAATTACATCCTACATGTCTGACAAATGTCTGATGGCATGCAAAAGTTCATTTCAAACTTAAAAAATACGAATTTACATAATTTACATAAAGCGGAATTGACCCTTAAATCTCCTTTGAAGAAGAGCAATGGGTGTTTTAGAAGGCCTTTTAGGCCTTACTTTTTAAAGTCCATTAGTTTTTGTTAATTTCCAATGGTTATTGCGATTTCAGAATTTCATCCGACATGTCTGGCAAAAGTCTGATGGCATTCAAAAGTTTTTATATTTCAATTTTCGGTCATCCTCCATCTAAAAAAATGCAAATAAATAAAGTGTACATGCTCTACTAGCCTCCAATGGGTCCTACACTTACGTATTCTTTACAGAAAATCAATGGTTAATTCAGATTTTTAGATTTTCTTATTAGAATGCCTTTCTCCCACTTTTTTTCTTGCCATGCATCCCCGTCTGGTTAAGTTTAAAATGCGCATATAAAGTAATTGGCTTTGCATTGTTATTTTATCGCTCATAGCCAATCAACGAAATGGTGGGTAATTGTGAGCTGGAGATTCGTATTTTTTTCTTCATTTTTTTTTGTTTTTGTTATTTGAGAGGCCTGCTTCTTATCGAAAGGATTTACATTATAATTCAAGCAGAAAGCTGTGTGCCATGATGATTAAATATACACCTTCATGCCAACTAACTAACTACCTAACTATCAGCGGAGACAAGACAAGACCAAATAACAACAAACCAATAAACTCTAAAAACAACAGCAACAACAACAAGACATAATGGCCAGCCATTGAAGCAGGCAACCAGTCAGTATTTGTCCGATGGTGGCCTGCTGGCGGCTGGCGTGGGTATTTTGTTTATTTAGATTTGCATCGGCGGAGCTGATTTCAACTATTTGCATTTAGCTTGGCTTGTTAAGGTAAACACCTTTTGTCTGAAACGAGGTGGGTGAGGGGAAGGGGAGAGGATGGTGGCTCACCAGCCTATCTGCCATGCCACTTAACCGTGAATTTGCGTAGCATCCAGCCAAGATCTTGAAATGGATGGACAGAAGACCACGACGATGGCGACTCTTCAGCTACATTAGCATTATGGCCCAAGAAGTGACAGAGCATTCAATTGCTGCTACTCTTCATCTTGGCTACTTCTTAAGTTGTTCTTATTTTTTGTCTGGGTCTTGTTCCTCAATGATAGCCTGGCTGGTTGGCTGGCTGGCCTGGACATTTCAGTGTTCGTTTTTGTATTCTGTCTTCTTGGGTCCTGCTTTTTTCCTCGTTCCTTTGGCTAAATACTAATGACGATGTCGTTGTTGCTCGTCCGACGCTACTTAAACTATCTTTCGCCAACGAGAGTAGTATCTGAATGACAATGACGAGTCTGGCCAGGCAGCAGCAGCCTCCGTCGAAGCCCCAGACGACAACAAGACAGATTTGTAAAGAAGATAGCAACTTTTACTTTGGCAATGGGAGAGAGGCAAAAAAAAAAAAACTGAAACTGAAACAGACTCTTGGCCGTTACTTAGCCTGGATAACAATTTCCGTAAATCTCAGGTCTCCCCAATCCAACTTCGCCTCCTCCTTTTCCTCATCTCCCCTCTCCGCCCTGGCCTTGCCTCCTAATCTTATGCTTATGTTAACTGCTACTTTAATGTTTATGTTTAACACTCCGCTCCCCCTTCACTTACTCCCTTAGTATGTTGTTGTTTCTTTCTTCCCCCTTGGACACCCTCCCTACTCTCTCTCTCTCCCTCCCAGCATAATCATTAAGATGCACATGCTCTGCTGTTTTCCAATGCGCCTTTTTAAGGCTGCCTTGCCTTGCTGCTGTTGCCTTTCCTGTTGATATCTGAATCTACAGCAGGGAGATGTATTGCGTCGTGGTACTCTGATGCTGATTTGGATTCTCAGATTCGAATGATGGTGACTTTTATAACAAGGATGCTGTTTTTGTTGTTGTTGTTGTGATTTTAACATGTTTATGGTGGATAATGGCCATCTTATTATGGCTGTCGGGATAAATGTCTGTTTGTCTGTCTGCCATTCACGAAACTGAATACGAATGACTTTATGACTGGCTATTTTTAAGGGGCCAAGAAAAAAAGCTCGTTAGTCAAATCATTTGAATAGCTGTCAAGCGGGTCAAAGTGGGGGACTAGTTGGAAAATCAAGCAAAATTTTGAAAAAAAAAAAAAGAATTAAGGAATTAAGGATATTTTTAAGGATACTCAAAATCCCAGGTTAGATCTTTTTAAAGGATCCATAAAAAAATATTTAAAAAAAAAATTAAAAAAACGGATTTTTAGAAATTTCTTCTTCTGTGGATTTAAGGATTTTTTAAGGAGCTTCTTCGCAGAATGATTTGATTTTTTTCTCAAGACATTTAGAGCATAACTACCATACATTTAGAGCTTAACTAGCATATTTAGAGAACTACCAATAGCTTTCATTAGAAACTTTTAAAGGATTTTTTTTATCAGGACCATCGGGCCAACACTTGTGGATTTTCCAGAAAGTTCCCCCTCAAAGAGCTTCTATCCTGTATTTTTATGAAATTTTTCCTCAGGATGAATTTCAAGGAATTTTCAAGGAGGTTCCGAACCAGCAAACGTTGCTTTATCAGATTAATTTGAGAAATGGAGGACTTTTAGAAGGACTTCTTCTTGGGACTGTTTTAAAATTATTTCCCAGGATTGTCAGAGCTTGCCAGGCCAATATGACCCACCAAAAAATTGTTTACGGATTTTTTCTAGAGACTGTCAGAGCTTCAAATGTCAATTTTTAAAGTTTATTTCAGGACATTTAGATCAACGAGGGTTTTTTTTCTGAGATAGTAAAGATTTTCCCAGGACTAGATGAACATCAAAAATATTATTTTTAAATGTTTTTTCCCAGGACTATCAGTTGAGTAGAGCTTCCAACTGCGATTATTAAGCGTTTTTCTCCCAGGATGTTCTCAGGACTAGATGAACAAAACAAAACATTTTTTAATGATTTTTTTCCAGGACTGTCAGATCCGTAGAGCTTCTAACTGCGACTTTTAAGGATTTTTCTCCCCGTAACCTTCAGATCAATAAACGTGGATTTTTAAATAATTTTTCCAAGGGCTACCATAGCTTCGAGCATTCAAATTTAAGAACATTTTCCCAGGATTACCAAAAAACATGGATTTTTTAAGAGCTTCTCACAGGACTATCAGAGTTACAATAGAGAATTTTTCATGGATTTGTTTAGTTCTATTCAGCCACAAATGTGCAATTTTTCGCAAGACAGTCAGAGCTTCTATCTATGACTTCCTAAAAAAATATTTTACTAGAAGAATTAGACACTAATTTTTAAAGGAATTTTCTCAGAGGAGCAATACAGCTTTGTTCTGAGATCGACAGGATAATCAATACCTTCAAAAAATTCCATTTCTTTGTCTTAAAGTCCAGTCGCTCCGTTTATACTGGGAAATGATTCTTTAAAAAAAAAACTAATTGTAGCTTCAATGGTCCTCGGAAAAATCCTTAAGAATTCCATTTATGGCCCTTAGCCCTGGAAAAAATGTCCTTAATTTCCCTCCTAGAAATATCCGTTTCAAAAACTCCATGTTCGTCTTGAAAAAAATGCATCTTTCTTGGTTTGATGGTCTTGGAAAAAATTCATTAAAAGTCGACCCTGTGTTTTCTTATGCACCCATGACGCCCTATTTGTCCTGGGAGAAATTTAGGACGTGTTTAAATTCGTTTTTGTGGCCATGGGTGGCAGCCAGGCAAAAAGATTTAAAACAAAATCTTTTTGCGAGCCTAAAAGTCCTGGGAAAAAAAGTCCTTAAAAAAATCTGTAGTAGTCCTGAATAAAAAAAAACTTTGAAAGCTCACGTTTGTGGTGCCAATGGTCCTGAGAAATTTTTCTGAAAATTTCCTAATAGTCCTGGGAAAAATTTCTTTAAGAATACATGTTAGTAGTACTGATAGTTCTAGAAGAAATATCTTAAAATTCGTGTTTGTGTCCTTAAGATTCCGAGGGCAAAATTCTCTTGTGTGCCCTCAATAGTCCTAAAAATTTCTTAAAAATCCACAGTTGTGGCCTTTTAGTCCCGGAGAAAAAAAATCCTTTAAAATTTACATTTATAGCTCTGATGGCCCTTGAAAAAATCTCCTTAAAAAAATTACTTAGAGATTCTCAAAGAAAAAAAATGTCCTTTAAATTCGTTTTTATGGCCATGGATGGCAGGTTAGGCCAAAAGATTTAAAAAAAAAAAAATTTGCCTCTCTAAAAGTCCTGAAAAAAATTCTTTGGAAAATATTTAAAAGTTCAAATTCAAAGAGCCCTTCAACAACCCCTAATAGTCCTGGGTAAATTACTTAAAAGGCTCTCGTCCCAACGGCTCTGATATACCTGGGGAAAAACTCTCCAACAAATCCACGTAGAAATTTTTAAAGAAACCATGTTAGCTGCTGTGACAGTCCTGGAAAACTGTCCTTTAAATTCGTTTTTTGGCATGGGGGGTCATGGATCCGGCCAAAAGATTTAAAAAAGGAATAGTCCTAAAAAAATTCTTAAAAATTCACGATTACTGCTCTTTGGAAAAACTCCTAAAAAATCCATATTTTTGGGCAATTAGTTCTGAAAAAATCCTTCAAAAGTTCACATTTTTAGCCAAGGGGGAATGTTCCCTAAAAATCCTTGAAAATTCGAATATTCCATTGGTATCTGCAAAATAAGTCCAAGTTTCTTTAAAATCCCTCATAATTGTCCACTAATCACCCAAGACTTCCAGCTTTACTTAGTACCAATATCGCCCTCCCAGTCCTGACATCTAAAGTAAATATATTTTCCATTATTGTTTTTTTATCATCTCCATATAATCCTGGCAGTAAGCCAGTCATTCATTACGAAGAGCACGAAAGAAACGAAGTGAAAAAAACTTAATTTTTTATTATCGCAAACATATGTCATTTGTTAAGTCCGACAGGCAGGGAGTCAGCCAAATAACCAACAAGCAATCTTTTGCTGCAACGTTTTGTCTCGCTAATAACTTGGCAGTAACGGCAGACTTAAAACATATTTTGCATATGACCAACCGAACCAACCATCCGACCGACCAACGAACATCTCTGCATGACACTTTCCAATGGATATTGCCAGTCTCTCATTGCTAGTGGTGCAACGAACAGAAAAACCAATTTCCCATCCATTTTATCCGGCGGCCAATGTCCATCCAGCCATCCATCCAATCCAAAGCTGTGACATGGATTTTTACATGGTGCAGTCAGCTTAAGCTTAGCAGATGATGATACGGTGCTGGGTGATGAGGATGATGTTGCCATTATTTGGACATCCCTAAATTTCATTTTTTCAATTTTTAATTTTTGAAGAAGAAATGGAGGAGAAGGAGGGGAAGAATGAGAGAAGTAAAAAACGCATAGTTGCCGTTGCTTCTCTTCTTGAACTGTTTTGGATATAGCCATTTGTTGTTACTGTTCCATAACTGCTGGATGGGGTCCAGCTAAGTTGTGTGTCATTTTTTTGTTGTCAGATGTTTGGTGTTGCATATCCCACCACTTTGTTGTGTTACTGCCAGCAACAACAACAACAACAATACCAACACCACCAACAAGTTGATTATGGTGTCGCCAACATTATTATTTCCAGCTTCATGTCAGCTTTGTTGCCATTTAGAGAGAGAGCCCGGTCCGGGTCGGGATGACCGACGGACTATTCATTTAACAATATTTTTGGCGATGGTGGAGCGCTGTTGTTGGCACTTTGTTGTTGTTGTCCTTATCACATGTCATGTCAGGGAATTTTACTTTGACACTACACTTAAGGCTAATTTGTATACATTATTTATGATGATGATGACGACGGTGTTATCCTGAAGTTCTCTCTCCGCTGGCATGACGTGGAATGGCACCAGGTTGTAGCTTGTTGTCAGCAACAGCAGTATTTTATTTTGTGAATTTGTTTCGTAAGGCCATAGGAGAGACGGGTTTCTTTTCCCGGACCATCAGAGGTACAAATATGATTTTTAAGAGTTTTTTTTTCTCCAAAGACTAGCAGAGCCACAGATGTGGACTTTTTAAAA
This sequence comes from Musca domestica, assembly GCF_030504385.1. Classification (NCBI taxonomy): domain Eukaryota; kingdom Metazoa; phylum Arthropoda; class Insecta; order Diptera; family Muscidae; genus Musca; species Musca domestica. Next base: position 4,856,007 of record NW_026712360.1, on the reverse strand, counting down.
CATTTTATTCAAGGACCCACAAAACCACAAACATGGATTTTAAAAAGATATTTTTCAAAGGACTATCAGAGGTATTTATGTGAAGATTTTAGAGATTTTTTTTTTTCAAGGCGTTGAGGAATTTTTTTCTCATGATATTAACATGGGTATTTCAAACAAAATTTCTTCCCAGGACAATCTCACCTCCAAAGTGTATATTTTTTCAGTTTTTTTCTATTATTTCCCCGGACGTACATAATTCCCCCAAGGACAAATTTTCTACAAATTTTCAAGGACCTTAAATTATCGGGATTTTTTTCAGGACGTGTTTTTTTAGTTTTTTTTTTCAGGACTCCGGCAAGATTATTTTAAGGACATGAGCTACTTAAGGATGCATTTTTTCACAGGACTTTGGTCTTTGGAGAATTCTGGACAGGACGTGGATTTTGCAAATGATTTTTTTTCACAAAACCTGGATTATCTATGCAATTTTTCCCAGGACGTACAATCCGGAAGAATTTTTGAGAGGATTTTTTACATGATATGGACTTTTAAAGGACTTGGGCTTATTAGAGGGTTTTTTTCGAAGGAAGTGAGTTTTTAAAGTTTTTTTTTTCAATTCCGTGGAGTCTCATGGATTTGTTTCACAGGTCGTGGATTTTTTGAAAGGATTTATTTTATGACAAGGAGAAGATTTTCAAAATTTTCAAGGACATGCATTTTTGTGGATTTTTTCACAGGGCGTCTTTTGGGCAAGATTTCTTTCAAAGACGTGAGCTTAGTAATGATTTTTTCACAGGACTTTGGTTTTCATGGAATTCTGGACAGGACGTGGATTTTCTATGGAATTTTTCCCGGGACGTACAATTTTGAAGAATTTTTGAAAGAATGTTTTACATGATAGGGACTTTTAAAGGACTTGGACTTCTTAGGGGGTTTTTCACAGGAAGTGGGTTTTTAAAGGTTATTTTCAATTCCGTGTAGTCTCAAGGATTTTTAACAGGACGTGGATTTTTTGAAAGGATATATTTTCATGACAAGGAGAAGATTTTTTTACAGATTTTCAAGGTCCTGAATTTTTGGGGTTTTCTCCCAGGGCGTGGGTTTATTTCCAGAAAATGGGAAAAATTTTTCCCAAGGATTCTGTTTTTTACAGGACCTTGGTTTTCATGAAATTCTGCACTCGTCATGGATATTTTAATGTTTTTTTTAGAGGACGAGGATTTTCTATGGAATTTTTCCCAGAACGTACAGTTTTGAAGAATTTTTGAAAGGATTTTTTAAATAACATGGACTTTTAAGGGACTTCGACTTCTTAGGTGGTTTTTCACAGTAAGTGAGTTTTTAAAGGACTTTTTCCAATTCGTGGAGTCTTAAGGTCATTTTCACAGGACGTGGATTTTTTGAAAGGATATATTTTCATGATAAGGACAAGAATTGTTTACAGATTTTCCAGGGCCTGAATTTTTAGGGATTTTCTCACAGGGCGTGGTTTTATTTCCAGAAAATGGACAAATTTTTTTTCCCAAGGATTCCGTTTTTTCACAGGACCTTGGTTTTAGTGGAATTCGGCAAAGGTCATGGATTTTTTAATGTTTTTTTTTCAATGGACGTGGATATTCTATGATTTTTTCCCAGAACGTACAATTCTGAAGGATTTTTTACATAACATGGATTTTAAAAGGACTTGGACTTCTTAGGTTTTTTTTTCACAGGAAGTGAGTTTTTAAATTAAATTTTTCAATTCGTGGAGTCTTAAGGATTTCACACAAGATGTAGATATTCTTGTTTTACAGGATTTTTTTTCGAGATAATGCAGTTCTTAAGGATATTTCACAGGACGTGGTTTTTTGAAAGGATTTATTTTCATGCCATGGATTTTTTTTTAAGGACATGGATGTTTTAAAGGAATTTTGAAATGATTTATTTTCACATAACATGGATTATTGTTTTCCTGGACGTAGGTTTCGCGAGCATATTTTTCCAGGACGAGAGGTTTTTTTACAGGATTTTTTTCCAGATGGTGCAGTTAAAAAGTAAAAGGATTTTTTTACATGACATAGTTCTGTACAGTTTTTTTACAGGACATAGATTATTTAAAGGAATTTTCAAAGGATGTGGGCTTCTCACGAATAGTTTCCTTTCTCAAGGATATTTTTTCAGAGGACTTGTTACAGGACTTGGATTTATATTGGATTTTTACAGGACATAAATTTATTACGTATTTTTTTCGGGACAATCAGAATATTTTAAAGGATTTTTACCAAGGTCTTTAGGACATTTTTTTTTGAAATTTATAAAAGATTATTACAAAACAATATTATCTTTACTAAGGCTATCAGGACCAAATTCTTGGATTTCTGGTCAGACTACCAGGCATATTCTTGGAATGAAGTAGTTACATTCTACGAAAGGCCTATTAGGACCAAATTTTTAGATTTTAAGGATGTTTGTGATGATGATCTGGACATAAGTTTTGCATTTTTTATAGGATTCCATTAATAGGATCAACAAGGTGGTATTATACCTTGGATCAGGATGGATTTTTAAAGACAAAATATTTGAAACTTTTCAAGGCTAGAAATGTATTTTAAAGAATTTCAAAATTTAGGTTGCTCTTTTTACAAAAATGTGGACTTTTAGGAAATATCTTCCCCGGATCATCGAGGATAAGCAAGGATTTATTCCCGGGCCATTACAACAACAAATATGGGTATTTTAGAAATAGATGTCGCTGGTCTATTAGCATTATAAATTTCATTTTTAGGTAAGTTTCGCAGAATACAATTGTGGATATCTTAAAAGATTTCCCAGGACCCCGAAAGAGCATATTTTATGGAGTTTTTTATTGGGACATTTTGGCTCACAAGCGTGGTTCTTTAGGGATTTTTTCCAGATCATCAGTACCACAATTGTAGATTTCTAAGGAGATTTTTTTCGCAGAACCTTTAGGGTCCAAACGTGGACTTTTAAGGAATTTTCAGGGTTGGTTTAAGAATTCAGGATGCAATACCTGGTTTTGTAAGGACAAAATCTTTGAAATTTTTCAGAGCTATTTTGTGAGGATTCTTTACCAAGACCTTCATGACATTTCAAGGACAAAATCTCTGAAAATTTACAGGGGTAAGAATTTGTTTGAGTTTTTCAAAACTTAGTTCTACAATCGTTGTATTTTTACGAAAATAATGGACATTTAAGAAATATTATCCCCGGACCATAAGTTCTACACAATCGAGGATTGGTAAGAATTTTTCCCCGGGCCATTAGGAGAATAAACGTGGGTATTTTAGAAAAAGATTTCGCTGGACAATTAGCATCATAAATTGCAGTTTCTTAGGTAATTTCCGAAGAATACAATTAAGGATATCTTATAAAATTTTTATTGGGACATTTTGGCTCACAAGGGTGGTCCTTTAGGGAATTTTGGGAATTTTTCCCAGACCATCAATACCACAATTGTAGATTACTAAGGAGTTTTTTTTCTCAGTACATTTAGGGTCCAAACGTGGATTTTTAAGGAATTTTCTCCTCCATCCATTTCCATCAGAACTATAATACTATATATTTTAGAAATGTTTTACTTACGCAATAAATAAAAGTAATTTTTGCTCCCGAAACTTACCTAAAAGCATAAGAAGAAAAATAGACATTAGTATATGTGAAACAGATGATATAGAAATTATAAATATATTTTTAAGTTACAGTGAAAAATAACTTTCCGTAAAAAAATCTCTATATTTAAATAATTTTATCGCAAGCCACAGGTATTAAGTTTTTCTCTTTTAAGGATTGAAATTTTTTTAACTTTTTTTTCTGTTTTCTTTCTCCACATTTACGCTTTTCTCCTTTTAAAAAAGGTTAATTATAATTATTATGTCTACAAGATTGCCATGATAAGAATATATAAAAAATAACCTCCATTCTGTATGGGGAAAGGATGAAGTTGCGTTAAATACACATACAAGGATAGGCAGCAGCAGGCAGCAGCAGTGACAGGAAGAAAGACCATAACCCGAGATTAAAAGGGGGTGATAATGGAGAAATAGAGAGAGAGAGATTTATCAAAGGAATTAAAGCAATTGGCGAGGACGAGGAGAAGGCAAAAACTTTAAAAATTTAAAAGTTAAGCAAGGAATTTAATGGCTGCTGGTGTTGAAGAAAAACCGCAAAAACATACCCTTCTCTCTCTCACACACACACACATTCGTGAAAATTCCATTATTTAATGAGAAAAAGGTCAGCATGACTCCAACACATGAGGGTATAAAACCAACAACAACAGGGACCCAGGGACAAAAGCCTTCCTTAACGAAGCCCAAATCGCCTTCATTTGAAGGACTCTGATGTATACTCAAATAAATTCATCAGACTTTCTTAAAGGAAGATCCTGAGAATTTTTCTCAATTCTGAAATTTCCAACAAGTAAAAAAGCTGTTAGTTCAGCCGGGCCGATCTTTGAATACCCTCCAACATTTGGAACGATTTTGGCAATTTTCAAAAAAAAAAAAAAAAAAATAATAATAATAATAATAATAATAATAATAAAATCCCTTAAAAATTTTGTTAAAATCTTAAAAATACCGAATGTAGTCATTGTATTAGGGTATATACGAAGAAGTGGACCTGCACAGACAATTTTCTGTCATAGGCTGTAGTACCCATTACGAATTTCAAATACCAAAATTGAAACATTTCCGGTGAATAATGTCGCTAAAATCACCAAAATACCGAAAAAAGGGAGGTACCATTATATGGGGGCTATATGAAGACGTGGACCTGCACAAACAATTTTCTGTCATAGGCTGTAGTATCCATTACGAACTTCAAATACCAAATTTGAAACAATTCCGATGAATAATGTCGCTAAAATCATCAAAATACCGAATATCGGGAGATACCTTTATATGGGGGCTATACAAAGACGTGAATCTGCACAGACAATTTTCTGTCATAGGCTGTAGTACCCATTTCGAACATCAAATACCAAATTTGAAACATTTCCGGTGGATAATGTCGCTTAAATCACCAAAATACCGAATATCTGGGGGTACCGTTATATGGGGGCTATACGAAGACGTTGACCTGCACAGACAATTTTCTGTCATAAGCTTTAGTATCCATTACGAACTTCAAATACCAAATTTGAAACAATTCCAGTGAATAATGTCGCTTAAATCACCAAAATACCGAATATCGGGAGGTACGGCTTTATAGGGGCTATACGAAGACGTGGACCTGCACAGACAATTTTCTATCATGGGCTGTAGTACGCATTACGAACTTCAAATACCAAATTTGAAACAATTCCGGTGAATATTTAACCTAAAATCGTCAAAATACCGAAAAAAGGGAGGTACCATTATATGGGGGCTATACCAAAACGTGGACCTACATCACCCATTTTCAATACCAAAAGTCCTGCAGACATAATACGCATTTGAGTAAAATTTTATCAACCTGCTTCATTTAGTTCGGAAGCTAGAGTGATTTCCACAGACGGGCTGACGAACGGTCATCGTTAAATCGACATAGAAATTTATGGTGACCAAGTGGGGTCTAAAATGTATATTTCGAGGTGTTACAAACGGAATGACAAACTTAATATACCCTCCATACTATGGTGGAGTGTATAGAAAGATCTCCGACCCCTTTCCTTAGGCCTTCTTAAATGAAGGTCCTAAAAATGTATCAGTTCTGAAACTTGCAAAAAGACCTCCGATCTTTTTCTTTGGGACTTTTAAAATGAAGGTCCTGAAGGTCCAATGAAATCTCCCACCCCTTTACCATCGATGGTTATTTCCGCAATTTTTCACTTATAAAACCATTTTGGGGATCCGATTCATCTCAAACCGCAAAAAGAGTTGCAACAATGTTTCCTAACGCCCCCGTTAATTATCTCTTCATCATCGTCATCATGAATTGTTGTGAAAATTTAGATAATTTTCATTTTGTTGTTGTTGTTATTGTTGTATTTTTTCCTGAATTTTCAAATTAACCTTAACTAACGAACTGCTGCAGTGTGGGAGGCTGCGAGAAAAAATTCGCTCTGCTAACAAGCCGCGCTGCACAATAAGGAACCTATCAGCAGTTGTTGACAGGCGGCAGCTGGACACAACCAAACCATGTTGGTGGACCAATCAACAACCTCTACATGCAACATATGCCATCTAACGACAGCGGCAGCAGCAACAACAACAAGAAACACATAATTTAACAGCATTTATTTCGTCGAAAAAAAGAAAAATAAAAAAGATAAATAAATTGTCTGAGTATGACAAGGAGCCAACGTAGGTTACAAGAGAAGAGAAGAAAGCGGGAGGAAGGAAGGAGGGGTTACAGCAGAGAAATGCAACCATTGCATCCATGGCCATTATGGCATTTTAGTTGGCGTTGAAATGCCCAAACGCATTTTTTTGTGGGGAAGTTGCTGGATGTGTCCACCTAACACACCCACACATGAGGTGGAGATTAACGAAGGCAACAAAAAGCCATGTGTCCAAAACTGGACCTGAGCCAAGTAAACAAGCTAGGCATGCAGGCAAGAGTTCAACGGATGGCCATATAGCTTAGGCAGCCAACCATTGGGCTTTTCAAAATTCAAATTCTTTCCCTTCCATTCCAACTTTTATTGGAATATCATTAAGGACATACACGATTTCAAGACCTCAGGATCTAGTAAATTTTTGAAGGAAATCAATGGAACAATTTTAAATTTTTTTGGGGTTTTACTTTTTTGATTTTTTATTTTCCATAGAAAAAAGAAAAAAAATGATTATCGTCATTACCTTAAGGTTTTAAAATCGTGTGATCTTACGGCCTAAACAGCCTTTTCCAAAAAAAAAAAAAAAAGATTTGAGATGAATTAAAACTTGGCGATGGGCAATTTCAATATTTCATCCTGAATTTAAGTGGCATATTCATAAATAATTTTCAAATGTTCTCTTGGAACACACCAACAAAGAAGCTTTTGATAAACTTTCCTTAATTTTTTCGGAACAGTTTTTTTTTGGCAGCCTTCGTGGCCGTGACACTTCCTTGGCCTGGCCTGGCCTGGCCTGGCTTTGGTATTAAACGGAAATTATGAGGAAATGAAAAAAGTTTGGCAAATTGTTCGTTCGTTCGTTATTTTTTTTAATGAAAATTGAAAATCTATTTGTTTCAGCCAGCAAAGAGAGGAAATGAAAGGAAAAGAGAACGGGAGAGACTATTTAAGGCAAAATAATAACTTTTCAGAAAAAATATTGGAGATCTTAAAACATTTAATACCAAACGATTGATAGAGGAAAGGTCGATGTCAGATCGAAAATTCAATATTTTGTAGGATAAAAATCAGGAAATTTGTTATAAGTACTAGGGAGCGTATACGTAGCGTCAGCAATAATACGCCACTATGTCCCTTAAGTTTTCCCAAATATATTTTAAAGACCCACACAAATTGTTTAGTAGAATTAAAATTAGTTCTAAAAAATCCTATCCGCCTGAACTCTTTCACCAAAAATAATTCAAGTAAAAAAGTTCAATTAATTAAATTTTTGTAGGAATTGATCGAAATTTGTCGAAGATCAAAAAACATTTAAATGTTCCAATCAACTAAAGTTGTGAGACACATCTTCGTCCAGGATCAATGTTTGGCAACTAAATTGTTTTATAGGGAGAAAGGAGCGTCTCAACTTTACATTTAAGCAATGTTTATTAATATAACTCACCAAATTCCCGAGATATGGCCAAAATATGACATGTGCTGAAAATGGCCAAATTTTTAGTCCTTTTGCGTAACTCTTTCTGAGGACCATAACTTCTGAAGTATGCGGGGGAATTCAATAAAACTACATGATTTTGAAAGAATTCTCGATTCTCTTTTTGAATTCGAGTTAAAAATCTATAACCTTGATCCAAAAATTTTTAGGACTTGATTTGAAATTTGTGGAAAACTGGAATATGTTTGAGGTTAGAATCAACAAAAGTTCTGAGCCACATTTTCGTATGGGGTCAAGGTTTGTGAAGTAATTTTTTTATTAGGAGAGAGGAGCGTCTAAGGATTACATTGAAGTAGTATTAATTAATATAACTCACCATATTCCCGAGATATGGCCAAAATAAGACATGTGCTGAAAAGTGCCAAAATTTTGACCATTTTCGGTAATCACCTTCTGAAGGTCATAACTTCAGAAATATTTTGGGGAATTCAATAAAAATACATGATATTGAAAGCATAAGTGTTTCTCCGTTCGATATCGATTAAAAGTTCCATAGTCTTTACCTAAAATTTTGTAGGACTTGATCGAAATTTGTCAAGGATCAAAATATGTTTAGAAGTTAAAATCAACAAAAGTTCTGGGCCACATTTTCGTCCAGGGTCAATGTTTACGAAGTAAGTTGTTTTATTGGCAGAAAAGAGCGTCTCAGTTTTACATTAAAGTATCTTAAATTATATAACTCACCAAATTTCCGAGACATGGCCGAAATAAGACATAAGTGCCAAATTTGTGTCCCTTTTGCGTAATCTCCTTCTAGTGACCATAACTTCTAAAGTATGCGGAGAAATACAATAAAACTACGTAATTTTGAAAGCATAGATGTTTCTCTGTTCGAGATCATGCAAACGTTCCATGACATTTACCCAAAATGTTGCAGGACTTGTACGAAATTTTCTGAAGATCAAAATATGTTTAAAAGTAAAAAATCAACAAAATTCTGGGCCACATCTTCGTCCAAGGTCAATGTTTGTGAACTGAATTATTTTACTGAGAGAGAAAGGCGTCGCAGCTTTACATTGAAGCAGTATTTATTAATATAACTCACCAAATTCCCAAGATATGGCCAAAATAAGACATGTGCTGAAAAGGACCGAAATTTTGCGTAATCTCCTTCTAGCGGTCATAACTTTAGAAATATGTGGACGAATTCAATCAAATTACATTATTTGGAAAGCATAAGTGTTTATTTATTAGAAATCAAACTATAATGACCTTCACCTGAAACTTTGCAGGATTTGTAGGAAACTTGTTGAATATTAAACAATATTTAGAGGTTCATAACAAAATATATTTAGACGTTCAAAAGTCAGTCACTACCGACTTTCGACAATTTTTCTGGACTAAATTAATTTTTTTTTTAAAGAGGAACACCTCTTTCATGCGCTGAACTCGCAAAACACCGGAGATATGGGAGAATTAGGACAGTTTGCGAGAAATAATAAATTTTTCCCTCATTAAAAAAAGACAACTTTTTTTTTAAATATTTAATTGCTCCATTTGTAAAAACATAACAACTACAAAAAAGACAATGCAAGGCATAGCTGAATTTTACACATTCTCCAAATCATTGTCTTCGTTTTTTTTTCTCCCCAACAAATAACAAACATTTCAAACAGGAATTGAACCGTAACATTCATTCAAACTCATCTGGGTTTTTTGCTCATCTATCGATTCATTTTTGGCCATTTTTTTGCTGGCTTTTTTTTTCGTCGGTACTGTTCAATGCCATTGTGGTCTTCCCCAGGAACACATTTTGAATCATTCAACTGGAAATTTTAAATTTGGTGGAAATCATTCGTGAATAAAAATGACTGACGAGGATGATGTTGGTGGTGAGATGATGATGAGGATGCTGACAGAGAAAAAAATAAAGCACCCGCACACATAAATTGAACAAAAATATATTATTTCTCCATTTTAACAGCCATGCTGGCTGGATGGCTGGCTGGCAAAAAACATATTCCAAATTCATACCCGTCATCGTCATCGTCCTTTTGCACTTCGTTGTAATTCATACTCGGCAAATTCCCGCTGGCAAATGTTAAAGAAGAATGGCAACAGCAAAAAATGGCAACTAGCACCAACTCTGAACACAACGCCCCTACACAGACGAATAAAAAAAAAAAACGCAGCAACAACAGAATTTCTTGTAATCGTTATTGTCGAAATGGAGAGAAAAAATGGAAATCCAAAATGAAAAAAAAAAAAATAGATTCAGTTACCCATGCACCACCACCACACAAAAGCAATTCACATCCAGAGACAACCAATATCAGAACCGAAGAACAACAAAGCGTGATATTTATCGGTAACAGAACAGCACTAACAGGGCAAAGAAGAGAATGCAAAGCAAAGAAAAGCAAAAAAACGAAGAACAATGCTGAACGAGAAAATAATGTAACAACACCTCCTACTCGTCTTTTTTTCCGGTTCATTGTGGCATTGCATTGCGAGCGAGAACTGCTACTTTTTTTGCGGGCCATATTTTCGAGGATAAAAGTGAGGAAAATAAATTGGAAAATCAAACATTTTTGGAGTTTATTCTTCATCGGAGAAGACTGTGGTGAAGGTGTACCCACTTGTCTAGGGGACTTCATATCTGAGATCTTCAGGCAGCAGGGGTGAGGCTTTAAGTCCATATCCCCAGGACAACGAATCGGTTAAATGGCCACCTAGGACGAAGTTCCAGAAAGGGGACACAACCATGTATAGGAGTCGTGCTATGTCTGTAATGAAGTTGGTCCGAATGTGAGGACGGATTGGAAAATTCTTTTCTAAGACACCTGCTGAAAGGAAAATCCATGCTAAAAAAATACGAATTTAATACTTTGGGAGAAAGCAGCATAGTAGCTTTACAATATAAACTAAAGTAATATAAATTAAAGTAACTCTCAAAATTCTCGAGATATGGCCAAAATAATGTATGTGCTGAAAAACGCCAAGTTTTTGTCCGTTTTGGGTAATCTCCTTCTGGTTCTATAACTTTCGAAATATGTGAGAGAACTTCATAAAATTACGTAATTTTGAGAGCATAGATGTTTCTCTGTTCGAAAACGAGCAAAAGTTTCATAACATTTACCCAAAATGTTGCAGGACTTATACGAAATTTGTTCGAGATCAAAATATGTTTACAATTTACAATTAACAAAAGTTCTGGGCCACATTTGCATCCAGGGCCACATTTTGTGAACAAAATTGTTTTATTGGGAGCAGGGAGCATCGTAGCTCTACATTGAAGAAATTTTTATGAATATAACTCACAAAATTCCCGAGATATGGCCAGAATCAGACATGTGCTGAAAAGGATCAAATTTTTTCCCCATTTTGGGTAATCTACTTCTGGCGCCATAACTTCCGAAATATGTCGGGGAATTCGATAAAACAGCATTATATTGAGAGAATAGATGTGTCTTTGTTCGAAAACGTGTATAAATTCCATAACCTTTACCTACATTTATGCAGGAATATATCAACATTTGTCGAAGTTTAAAAAATAAATTGAGTTATATACTACAAAACTCTGGACCACATTTTCGTCCCGTTTAAGCTTTTTTTAAAGCGAATAAATTTACTTTGTTGGAAGCACTTCCCAACGTTATATTGAAGTAATAAATATTAATATAACTAGCCATATACACGATACATGGCAAAATGAACGCATGTGCTAAAAAGTGCCAAATTTTCAGACCTCTTGGGTAATCTCTTTCTGGGAGCCATAACTTCTAAAGTATGTGGGGGAATTCATTAAAATTATATGATTTTGAAAGGATATATGAATCTCTCTTCAAAATCGAAGAATATTCCCATAACTTGAAGCTATGTTTTTGTGGAAACTGTACCAAATTTGTTGAAGATTCAAAAAATATTTGAAGGTTGAAATCTCTGCGCATACTCAATTCCTATTCTATGGCCCTCAAGGCCATCAAGTGCCATGAAATACTTGACTTGGGGACTTTGAGGGCCTCCTGACTATCGACAAATATTCACTGGTCCTGTTATGCTATAATAAAGTTCTTTTACCATTTGGGGCGCCTTCAAGTCAATCTCCCTTCTGTTGGACCTTTAAAAATATTTAAGAAAAATCCCAATCTTAGTTAAGAATGCATAGGATCAAGTTTAATTTCCTAGTACCTTGTAGCCTACAAGTGCTGACAATAAGCAGTGACCTGACCCCCTTAGCGTATGATATATTATTTTCATAAACATTTTAGTACTCTATGGCGTATGAGTGGTGATAGTAGTCATACGCAACCTCTTCCTTGAGAGTTTTTGGGTACTTTAAGGCTCTAAACAAAGTTTTTCTTTGAAATTTCCAAATAAAATTTTATGTCCTCTCACTTTTGCCCACAACTGTCTGGGGTTCTGAGTATTATGAATGTATAATCTAGCATTATATGTTTATATATGGTAAGTACTTTTCGGAAAACTAAATTGTATGTATGGAAAAACTAAGAGGCAAAGCTGCAGCACCCAGCACCAGGCACCATGGCAGGCAGGGAACAAAGCCAACAACAACAACAACAGCAACTAGTTCAACAAGACCGAGAACAAGAACAACAGTAACAATGGTAAGACCTTAAGTCAATACGACGAGTTAAAGTCTCAAAGTAAACTTTTGCTCGGTTGGTTGGTTGGTGTGTTCGAATTCGGATGTGTGTGAGTGTGGGTGTATTTTTCTTTTGCAGCTGCAGTTCGTCTTTGGTTCTGGGTCGGTTCGTGTGGTTGAATGGTCGTGTGCATGTGGCAAAAACACAATAAAAGTAGTAGGAGGCAATTGGTCGTATAGAAATATTTCCTACTCCTTCCGATACCTCATCCTCCTTCTGCTGCCTGTCCATATGCCCACAAAGAAAGTAAGTTATTGGCAACATTTAAGTATGGTCACGAAACCTGGCATTCTCGTTAAAATTTAAACAACAACAACAACAAAAAATAATGGCAAGAACAACAATGTTAGGCGTAGTCGTATAACCCCATACTTGATTGCTGGCTTGCTTGCAACCAAAAAGGCAAGACCAAGAAGGCAATGGCGACGAGTGGCAGAGTGCTGTGGAGAGCAGCTGAAGCTGTCATGATTGCTAAACGAGCAACGAGAACTCACACCAGCAACAACAACAACATCTACAACAACCACACAATGATGATAGGTTAAGCAAATTTATTTTAAAACGTCGAGTTAAACGAAGAAAAGAAAAGAACAAAAAAAAATAACAGAGAAATATTCAAATTGTGGTTTTGTTATTAAAATTTTCGTAACACAGGAAAAAACACATAAATGGATGGATGGATGGATGGGTGTTGAACTGGCTGGCTGTAGGGTTGACTGAATGCCTGGCATCGATGTGTGGTAAATGCCACACAATCAACAATTTAATAACAGCTGAAAAAAAATGTTATTGAAATGGTAATTTTTTTTGCCATGGCAAAATTGCAAAAAAAAAGCCAAAGGAAGCATGGCAAAGGTCTTAACGAGGAGTCGGAGAGGTGAAAATTGTTTTACAGTCCTCAGTGACACCAGGGAAAATAATGATAGGTGTCATAAAAAAACATGTGAAAAGTGTAATTCAAAGAAAAACGTAAAGTAATTTTTCAATAAATTATTTATGAAACAAATACTTGGAGGAAGAGACAAGGTGCGGAAAAAATAAATAGAAATACAATAATTTTGTTTCCTAGAGTTCCAATAAATCTACATGCAAATCGACTCTTAAATTCGTAATCGGTTTGGTAATATATACGTATGACTGCTGACATCAATCATACGCACTATTATAACAAATTATCAGTTGCTGAAAAAGACTTATTCTCTTAGGAGAACAAATTTCTCTGAGGTCCCCAGAGCACCAATGTTTCGCCTTGCACAAAAAAAAAATTGGCAGCCAAGAACGACTTTCAAGAGACAATTTTTCGGCAGCTGAGAGAGACTTAGTCCAATATTTTTATATTAGATCACTCATCAGGTGAGAACTATATTTTGCCTATGGGGAAAAAGTTATCAGCTGCAATAACAAAACTCTCAGCTGCTGAGAGCGACTTTAACGTTTGTGAAAAAGTCCTTAGCAGCTCAGAACGATTTTTTTTCCCAATAAATATTTCTCGACGGAGAAGTTTTAATTTTTTCACAAAAAAATTTGCCAATAAGTAGGAATGGCTATGCTTAGCGGGCGAGCACTACTCTTAGAAGTCGAGAAGGATTTTTTTCCAACTCAAACAATTTTTTTTTTTTTTTTTGAAAAGCTGAGAACTTTTGACATAAGAGAAAATATCTCAACAACTGAGAAAAGCTTAAGGGGAAAACGAGCAAAAACTGCTCATCAGCTCAGAAAACATATAGCTGCGAAGCACTCTTTTTCAAGAAAATATTTCTCAGCTGAATGGAGCAGGCGCTGCAGAGAGAGGGAGAGAGACTTATTCGAAAGCGAACATTTTCTCAGCAACTGAGAAAGATTTTTGTCCATAGGAAAAACTCCCCGCAACTGAGAGAGTTATTTTTAGGAATTTTGAAATTTAAAATTATTTCTAGGGAATTTTTCTAAAAGAAAAAGGAAAATATTTCTCAGCAGTTACAAAAATTGAGAGAGAGAGGAACATTTTCTATAAAAAAGAAAATTTAAAATTAAACGAATTTTATAAAAACAAATTCTCTGCTCCCGAGAAAGACCTTCTCTCTTAGGAAATTGATTCTTAAAAGCTGATCTAGGCCTTTTATCCTATGAAAATGCTAAAGACTTTTTTCTATAGAAAAATGTCTAAGTAACTGTGAAAGGTCTACGCAAGTGGAAAATTTGTTTTCCCATATGAAAAATATTTTCTCCGATAGGGAAAAATCTCAGCCGCTTAAAAAATTTTGTTTTTAATCCAAAATATTTTCTCCGATAGAGAAAAATCTCAGCCGCTGGAAAAAAAATTATTAAAAAAAAATCATGACCGTAGAATTGGATGAAGATGTATATCGAAGGTATATAAAAATCTGAACCTATGCATATTACACATGTGAGGGACTTAAAACCCCAAATTTGAAGATATATATACATGGGAGCTGTAGCTATGTACTTATTTCTTGGATGAATTCCCTCGGAAGTGCTAATTTTCAGGTCATTTGTGCTGATATTAACAATTTGTTGCACAATAAACCTGATACCGCTTTAAGATGTATATATGGAAGCTATATCCAAATCTGAACCGATCTTGACAAAATTGTATACACTTATTTCACAGTTGTATCTGATATCTGGTACCAAATATCATTGTTGTCGAATGCAAATTACAAATCGGATGAAACACATGTATGGAAGCTAAAGCTATATCTGAACCAATTTTCTCCAAATTTGATGTACTTGTTTCTAGACTGAATTCAATCGGAATTGCTAAAATTCAGTTCAATTTGGGTTGATATTCGCCATTTGGTGCACAATTAAACCGAAATCGGTTGAAAATATATACATGGGAGCTATAGCTAAATTTGAACCAACTTCAATAGGGTTCGTCCTTGTGCCAATCAAATATTGTTTGGAAAATTTCATCTCAATCGGATAATAAATGCGATGACCTGCATTTTGTTCAAAAAAATACATGGACTGACGGACATGCATAGTGATAGTATGAAAATCCTCAAAAGTAACTACGGGTCCATTTCGCTTCCTTCTCCATGTTACAAACAAATGCACAAAGACCTTACCACTATGTGGTGTAGGGTATAAACATTAAAGAGAGAGAGAGAGAGAAAGAGAGAGTATCGTCCTTATATAAACCATTTGCTTAGCAGCGGTAGGAGATGGAGAGACTTTTTCCTTTACTTAAAAAAAAATCAGCAGCTGAGAAAACCTCCCTCCCATAGGTGAATATCTCCGAAGATTAGAAAGTGTTTTTCCCATTAAAATAAAAAGTCATAGCAAAAAGTCTTCTCGGCAGCGGAGAAGTTTTTTTTCGAGTATTCTTTGGAACTGAGAAGCTCTCTTTCCTAAGGAAAATGATCTCAGAAAGACTTTTTTATGAGAAAAGGAAAGGTGCTGGGCATAATATTTTCCTTCAGAACATTTTCTGTCAAAAGCTGAGATTGAATTTTTTCCTCACGGAAAAATGGATACATCTGCTGAAAAAGGCATTTTTATGGGAAAAATTCTCAGAAATTCTTTGCTCTATTGAAAAAAAAAAAATAGTCTTAATCAGTTCCTGATTAACCAATAAGCAGTTCTTATGATAGATTTTCTTATAAGAAAATTTTTCACAGCTCTGGAGTTGAGAGAACTGCTGAGAAGTTCTCTTAGCAAAAGCAAAAGCCTAATCTTTCACTTTCCTATTGAGAAATTTCTCAGCGCCTGAGAAAGACTTCTTTCCGGATGGAAAAAAATTCAGCACCTCAAAAAGGCTTTTTCCTATTGCAAAACATATTCTTAGTACTCTTAGAATACACATTTCTCTATGAGAATCCTACTCTCAGTATGGCGTTATGGTGCGTATGACTAACGACATCACTCATACGCCCGCTCTATATGTATTTCTAATTCCCTTAGAATTCTTATGTTATTCTCTCTTAAATATAAAGTGAAATTTAAGTTTAAAGATTAAAACGATTTCCGGATTTAGTTTTTTTTTTTTGTTTTTCTGTGCTATCACAATCCTCTGGCTTGCTGATGGTCAAAGTCGCCGTTCACTACACATTTTTGCCGAGCAAACATTCATTCGCCTGCTGCGTTTTTTTTTTTTTTTGCCATGCTCTTCCTGTCGTCGTCGTTTTGTTCTGCCACCACCGAGCCTCATATAATATTCTAAAAGTGAAACACAACTCCAGTGCAGAAGTGGAGGAGGTGGAGGAGTAAGAAGACGAAAAAAAATAGGAGCACCAACAAATGGCATGGAAATGAAGACATGGCTTTCAATATCATCAGCAGGGAGCGAGAGAGGGCAGGACGGAACGCAGAAAAGTCAGTATGGTGAACACGAAGTGGAAAACTTTTTTCTTTTCAATGTTTTTGTTTTCATCATCTTTTTTCCCTCGATTCCATGGAACAAACCATATTTAGAAATTTAATAGCAAAATGTGCAATGCCTGCACAACTCACGGAGAGAGAATAAATTGGACACGAATTCAGGCAAATGGCGCTCCAGTGTTCCGGGGGAAGGAAAAAACTATAACATAACTTTTTAATATTTTTGTTTGTTGGAAAAACAATTCTCCAACATAGTTTTCTCCCCAACCTTCCCGCCCCACCCAAAAAAAAAAAAAAATATCGTGTGAAATATTAAGAACTCAACTGCAAGCCAGCCTGTCCCGGCAAATGGGAAACCAAATTCAATGGCCAGTCAGCCAACCAACCAAACGACCACCACTTCGAAATGCTCAAAAATCCAAAATTGCTGTTATTAGTTTTGAGGGGTGGGGGCGGAGGTGGAGTAATATCCGAAACATACGCCAAAGAAAGTTTAATTAAAAGGGTTCAACAACTATATGTCGGTGTGAGTGCGGGCTTGCATTTTCACTCGCAACTTGGCTAAAAAGTTTTATTTTATTTTCAAAAAAATGCAGAATTTCCAAAGGTCCATAATATGAACATACTAAAACCGCACACTTGTGCCAATCTGAGAACGATTTTTATTTAATTTTTTTTTTTGTTCCAAGGATTAGCCACAAATTTTTCTTTGTGTTCCTGCCAAAACTTTCTTCTTCTTTTTGGCCGGCCGGAGAAGTGTTCACTTGAATTATTATTTTGATATTAACTTGAGAAAAATTGCCTGCTTTGCTTTGATTAAAATCCATGTTGTTCTCCACACTCTTCCTTTCAGGGGCGGGCTTTTTTTGCACTGGCCGCTGGTGAAGTGTTTACTGGCATCTTGTAGAGCTTCAAAGGTCACAGAAAGTGGCTGGAGCTACTTTGTGGAATATTAAGAAAGTTTTTTTTGTTTTTAAATTTAATTAAAAGTAAAAAACATGAAGAGAAAACCTTGATAAATACAAATGTAAATGGGTGGCGTATAATTAACGACAATACTAATACGCCCGTGTGAACCCACTTTGATTTTCAATATTAAAACCTATACTTCCGGCAAATTGCAATTTTTTCCTAACAGGCAATCTTTCTGAGTCTCTTTTTTATATTTCCTACAGGGAAGAACCGTTCGTAGCTCCTAAGAAATGATTTACAATGGGAGAGAAGAGAGATAACAGTTTTCTCAGCTCTTGAAACATGATTTTTCTAGAGAGAAACTCTTTCACAATTCCCGAAAATGTCATTGCTATAATATAAGCTTTGCTACCCTTTGAAAACTTTATTTCAATGAAAAAAAAAATGAAATTCTAGCTATTGAGAAATTTTGCAATGGGATTTTTTCCCCATACAAAAAGTTGCACAGATGAAAAAGGTGGCGTATAACTAACGTCAATACTAATACGACAGAATGGACACATTTTGATTTTCTTAGTTTCCGAAAGACATATGACTCCTTTTCTATTGTAAAAATTATATTTAATTGCCACACACAGAGTAAAAGGGTTTTCCTATGAGAGTGAAAGGGGTTTCCGCCGCCTCTGATTAATGTTTTCCTTATAGAAAATTGGCCTTCAACTGCGGAGAATTTTTTTTTTTTGGCATTTTTGGCTACTGAGAATAATTTCCATACAAAAGAATCATTCTCAGCTACGGATATTTGTTCCGTTCGAAAAAAAAAATTGTTGTCAGCTGCTGAGAATTTTATCTGTCTTTCCTTGCTGCAAAGATGTATGGAGGGTAAATTAAATTCGTCATTCCGTTTGTAACTCATCGACATAAAAATTTTAGACCCAACAAAGTATATACAGGGTCTCTCTCAACTGCTGACAAAGTGCTTCCAGTTTCTCTAAAAAACCGATAAGAGTATTTTTTAGGAGATGAAAAAAAATTTTAATCTCTTTACTTTTCTCACAAGAAAATGTCTTCATCGTTTCTTTTTTTTTATTGTGCGTTGTTGTGTAAATTGCTTCCGTTGGCAAAAGTCTTTCCAAGAAGTTCCTACGAATTTTTCCCCATAAAAAATATTTTTTTTTCTCAGCATTTGAGAATTTTTTTGGTAAAGAGAGAAAGTCTGCCTCAGTAGCTAATTATCATAATAAAATAATTCTTCTCTGCAGCTCGCAAAATTTATTTCTGGGAAAGGGAAATACTAAATTTACTGAGAAAAATGTTCTATGAAGGAAAAGTTTTTTTTTCAGCTGCAGAGGAAATGTTGTCCTTTGGAGAAAAGTCTTTCTCAGCAGTTGAGAATTTTTTTCTCACATAAATTAAGCTTTTCCGATATTCTGAGAGTTTATTTCCATATGGAAAAAATGAATCTAATGACAAATTATCAACGATTTTGGTTTCGATTTTTCACACAACTAATTAAAATCCTCCCTCCCTCAAAACCCTTTTCCAAAATACGATTTCAGCAATAATTTTTTACAAAAAACCCTCCAAAAAATCTCTCGTATTCATCATCATTGAAGGCATGTTTGACCTCCAATTCTTAATTAGCCGAACATAGATTTGATGACAAACATAAAATACAGAGAATGAAAAGAACAACAGCAGCAGCAAACAAAAAAAAGAACAGAACAGAGATACAAAAATATGCCATATATGAAATGCTGGTTTCAGCTGGCTGCCAGTTCCATATTGGATGCCATCGACTGGTGGTGGTGATGATGGAGATGGTGCTGCAGAGCCCAGGCAGCCAGCCAGCCAGCCTACCAGGCAAAGCAAGCGTTGATGTTTGCCAACCTTTCAATTGGTTTCTCAAAACAACTGCCATCCATTCCAATTAAGCCAAACCAAAAAAAGAAGAAGAGAACAGCAAAAAAACACAACAAAATAACAACAACAACGACGATGACAACTACAAAAACAACAATAACTGCAGAGAGAAAAAAACATACAATTTTTTAAATTTAAATTAAATTACTTTATTTATATTTGTGCAATGTGTGCACACCGAACGAACGGACGAACACTGCGGCAGTAGGTTGGCTGGTTGCTTGGTTCGTTCATTGGTGTCTGATGTTGTTTGTGAGTTCAATGCTGTTGTTGTTTGTTGCCTTGTGTTGACTGTCAGTTGAGTTTCAATTTAAATGGCGTTGTGCTCTTCCTCCAATAACTAAAGAGAAACGGATTCACAACGGAAGAAGGGCCTTGGCGACACGGCAAAACTTTTTCAATGGAAGGGAAACTTGGGAAAACTTGGTCCCGAATTTTTTTCTATAGAAAAAAACTTGGTCCCGAATTTTTTTCTATAGAAAAAAACTTGGTCCCGAATTTTTTTCTATAGAAAAAAACTTGGTCCCGAATTTTTTTCTATAGAAAAAAACTTGGTCCCGAATTTTTTTCTATAGAAAAAACTTGGTCCCGAATTTTTTTCTATAGAAAAAAACTAGGTCCCGAAAAAAAAAACTTGGTCCCAAGTTTTTTCTATAGAAAAAAATTCGAGGTCCATGAGGGACCCAAGTTTTTTCTATAGAACAAAAATTCGAGGTCCATGAGGGACCCAAGTTTTTTCTATAGAACAAAAATTCGAGGTCCATGAGGGACCCAAGTTTTTTCTATAGAACAAAAACTCGAGGTCCATGAGGGACCCAAGTTTTTTCTATAGAACAAAAATTCGAGGTCCATGAGGGACCCAAGTTTTTTCTATAGAACAAAAATTCGAGGTCCATGAGGGACCCAAGTTTTTTCTATAGAACAAAAATTCGAGGTCCATGAGGGACCCAAGTTTTTTCTATAGAACAAAAATTCGAGGTCCATGAGGGATCCCGACGTTCGAATTTTTTTCTATGGAAAAAACTTGCTCCCGACTTTCGAATTTTTTTTTCTATGAAAAAAACTTGCTCCCGACTTTCGAATTTTTTTCTATAGAAAAAACTTAGACCCGAGCGGTCTCGAATTTCTTTCTATAGAAAAAACTTGAACCCGAGTGGTCAGGCGAATTTTTTTCTATAGAAAAAACTTGGACCCGAGTGGTCCGGCGAATTTTTTTCTATAGAAAAAACTTGGACCCGAGGGGTCCGGCGAATTTTTTTCTATAGAAATAACTTAGACCCGAGGGGTCTCAAATTTTTTTCTATAGAAAAAAACTTGGACCCGAGGGGTCTCGAATTTTTTTCTATAGAAAAAAACTTGTTCCCGAGGGTCTTGAATTTTTTTCTATAGAAAAAACTTGTTCCGGTCGGTCGAATTTTTTTCTATAGAAAAAACTTGTTCCGGTCGGTCGAATTTTTTTCTATAGAAAAAACTTGTTCCGGTCGGTCGAATTTTTTTCTATAGAAAAAACTTGTTCCGGTCGGTCGAATTTTTTTCTATAGAAAAAACTTGTTCCGATCGGTCGAATTTTTTTCTATAGAAAAAACTTGTTCCGGTCGGTCGAATTTTTTTCTATAGAAAAAACTTTTTCCGGTCTGTCGAATTTTTTTCTATAGAAAAAACTTTTTCCGGTCGGTCGAATTTTTTTCTATAGAAAAAACTTTTTCCGGTCGGTCGAATTTTTTTCTATAGAAAAAACTTTTTCCGGTCGGTCGAATTTTTTTCTATAAGAAAAAACTTGAACCCGACGGGTCCCGAATTTTTTTCTATAGAAAAAACTTGTTCCCGACGGTCGAATTTTTTCCTATAGAAAAAACTTAAACCCGAGGGGTCCCAAATTTTTTTACGGCCTTGTTTTTCCAAGGGCCCTCTCTCCCTCCCCGCCCCTGTGTCACATTCTGTATCATTTATTTTAGTTCAAGTTAATTTTACCATATGTAGATATCAGACTGTGTATCAAACTGATTGAACATTTTGTGCACATGTATATTCAATTTAGTTAGTTCCAACATTGATTATATGGTAACAGGCATTGATTATATTTGTCCTAAAAGTTATCCCATGTATTGACGAGTAGTTGCACTAGTAGTAGTGTGTGTATGTGTTTGCAATGCAGTTGCAAATACTCGTGGTGTGTGTGTGTGTGAATGTGTCGATAATGATGATGATGTTGTTGCTTTGGTTCCCGATGATGACGCCGAGATACCATTGACTGACTGACTGGATGATGTTGATTGCCTTACTCGAGAGACAACTGTCAATGGCTCGAAGTAAGTAAAGAAGTGAAAAGATATATCAACAACAGAAGCAGCAGCAACAACAACAACAATGACGACTACGACAACACAACACAACATGTCGTTTGCCAATTTTAGGACCAACGACAACAAAACCAACAACACCAACAGCAGCGGTAGCAGCAAGAGTAAATTGCATACAACACAACTAGTCAACACTCTTTGTATTGATTCAATTTAAATCAATGCAAACAACAACATTATCGTCAAATCGTCGTCAATATCAACAATGACGAGAATGACGACGAAGAGAAACAGTAGCGACAACAAAAAGAACAAACTTTTGAAGAAACAAAACCAAATTAAACAGCAATGGCTTAATAGGCATTGGAGAAGGTCTTTGGTGTCGAAACTAGAATTCAACGCGACCATAGGTTCCAGCTTTTTATAGAAAAAATTCGTGTCCGGACAACGGGTCCAAGTTTTTTTCCACAGAAAAAAATTCGTTTCAGGACCGGGGTCTATAGACAAAAATTCGACCCCAGGACCAAAGAAAAAAAATCGAGGTCCCTTGGGACCCAAGTTTTTTCTATAGAAAAAAAAATCGATGTCCCTCGGGACCCAAGTTTTTTCTATAGAAAAAAATTCGTCTCGGGACCCAAGTTTTTTCTATAGAAAAAAATTCGTTTTTTGATTTCATTGGCAAATATTTGGTCAGTGGTCACAATAACAACAAAACCAGGCAACGGAGTCCTACTCCGCACAATTTAAAGGTAAACATATGGGTGGCGTATGTTTCTGCCGAGGATGAAGATGATGATGTTGATGAGAAACGTAAATGCACTTGTCAAGCCACAGAAGTAGTTGTTGTTGTTGTTGTCATTGTTACTGTTGTTGTTGTTCTGGAAATGACCAGCCAGACCACAGTCCATACATAAATTATGTATGTTTTGGCATTGCTTGCTTCGTCTTCTGCCTCCTTGTCTTCTCTTCATAAATAAACATATGCTTCAGGGCAACAAGACTCCTGGTTGTAGTTCCTCTTCTGCTGATGGACTTGATTTCATCAGAATTCTGAAGTGACCAAAAAGGCAAGAAACCAACAAAAAAATACGACTATCCGAAGGAACAACAAAAACGACCAAAACCAACACTGATTTGTTATTCGTGTCACACACAATTGATGGAGTAGCTTCCAACCTACCTAAACTAACTATCGGTCAAACTAGTTGTTGGGAAGAAGGGAAGGAGGTGAAGGTGGAGTAATGCCTTCTGAGTAGTCCAACTCTAGGAAAAAGAGTTGCAGGGTAGGGTATCAAGGGTAAAAGTATTAAATATCTGTCAGGGATTGAATTTTTTTGCTGTCTTTATTGGAAATTTATTTATTTGCTGGCATGTTTTCCTTAGTCTTTTTTCTGTGTCTGAAGCAATAAATTAATAGCTTGTCTTTTTCTCTTTTTTTGCATAAACTTAACTGGAAAAATAATTTATTTGCTAAAAAAATGTTTCATACGAAAGGATAACAGTTTTGGAATCAAAAAATGATGATTTATCGATATTTTAACATTTTTTGGAGTCCCAAGTATTTTTTGAGTAATAAAATCGCAGAGAGGAGAGATATTTCTGAGAGAAAAGTTTAGAATATTACCTTGTCTCCCAAAAATATCTCTCCTCCTTATTCCGTTATTTAGAAAGAAAATCCTATTTTTGTAACCTCAACACTGTGGCCACAGAGGAAATACTACATCCCTTGATATGGCCAAAAATGTGCCTCATCGAAAAACGGTTTTAGATCCCAAGACCCTTTGGACAAAATCCCTTTGAGGACATTTGGAGTTAAATCTTCAAACATCTGTACAGGGTGAGATAAAAAAACTGCAACAATGTCAAATGCCATAATTTTTAATTTTTTTTTTTAATTTTTTTTTGAATGAAAGCAAAAAATGTCGGAAATTGCATCAAATTTCAGAATAAGTTTAGATTTGTTCGAATTGGTCACCTTTGGCACGAATTATGGCCTTCAAACGGCCAATAAAACCGTCACACACTGCTCGAAGTTTGCTCTGCGGTATTTTGGCCCATTGACGGTGAAGCGCTTGCTTGAGGTGATCTTCAGATATATTCAAAATTTTGATGACTTTGTGGTGGAGGTACAAGAAGGAGTGGACCGATGCATTCCATCTTCACAGCAGATCTTGTGTTAGTAAAAATAATGGTATATGTGAAATTTAAAGACAACCGGATGCTTATTTTGGATTTTATAATCGTTTTGGTTATTCAATATTTTTACCCTTTGTGGGGGAGGTACCAGAAGGTATGGTCCGATCTAAACCGTCTTTATAACAGATCTTGCGTTGATGGAAATATTGAGATGTACCAAGCCTGAATGGAATCGAATGTCAAATTCGCGGTTTATGAGCTTCATGGATTTTCAAAATTTTGATGACTTGTGGGGGAGTTACCAGAAGGAGTGGACCGATACATTCCATCTTCACAGCAGATCTTGTGTTAGTAGAAATAATGGGATGTGTGAAATTTGAAGATAACCGGATACTTATTTTGGATTTTATGATCGTTTCGGTTATTCAAAATTTTTATCCTTTGTGGGAGAGGTACCAGAAGGTATGGTCCGATCACAACCATCTCTATAACAGATCTTGTATTGATGGATATATTGAAATGTACCAAGTCTGAATGGAATCGAATACGAATTTCGCGTTTTATGAGCTCCATGGATATTCAAAATTTTGATGACTTTGTGGGGGAGGTACCAGAAGGAGTGTACCGATACATCCCAACTTCACAGCAGATGTTGTGTTAGTAGAAGTAATGGGATGTGTAAAATTTGAAGACGACCGGATACTTATTTTGGATTTTATGATCGTTTTGGTTATTCAAAATTTTTACCCTTTGTGGGGGAGGTACCGGAACTTATGGTCCCATCTCAACCATCTTTATAGCAGATCTTGTGTTGATGGAAATATTGAGATGTACCAAGTCTAAAAGGAATCGAATGTCAATTTCGCGTTTTATGAGCTTCCTAGATATTAAAAAATTTTGATCACTTTGTGGGGGAGGTACAAGAAGCAGTACGCCGATATATCCCATTTTCACAGCAGATCTTGTTTTAGTAGAAATAATGGGATGTGTAAAATAAGAAGAGAATCGGATGCTTATTTCGAATTTTATGATCGTTTTAGTTATTCAAAATTTTGACCCTTTGTGGGGGAGGTGCTAGAAGAAGTGCCCCGATATATTCCATCTTAACACCAGATCTTGGGTTTAAACAAATATTGGGATATATGACAATCGGACTCTTACAACACATTTTATATGAGTTATAATTATTCAAAATGTTGACCCTTTTGTGTGGGAGGTACTTGATGGAGTGGACCGATATTGTCCATTTTCGGACCTGACGCTAATGCGAATATTAGGATTTGCAAATTTGGATAATCGGATTATTATTTCTCCATAGTGCAGTATTTTTTTTTTTTTAATTTTCGAACTTTTGTGAGGGAGGTACCAGAAGGAGTGGACCGATATTGCCCATCTCCGAACTCAATCTAAGATGGATTACAATATTACGATATACCAAGTGTGGATCAAATCGAATACTTCCTTCGAGAGTTATCGTGCGCTCCAGCCAGACAGACGGACGGACGGACATCGCTAGATCGACTCCAATTGTCCTGAAACGGATTGGGTCCAAAGACACCTAGGGTCTAAAACCTTTATTTCAATAAGACACGTTTTGGCCGTATCAAATGATATATACCCTCTCTAGCCATATGGCTGAGGGTATAAAAAATCTTTAATTCCGTCCAACTGATTTGAGGTATCTCTAGGAAATGTTCAATTCCGTCCATTCGTGTTTTTGATTGAAAAATCGTCAGATTCCTCTACGAAATACTATTCCTAAACCAGCTAAAGTATAATTTCATTAGGAAATTTCCTGTGCAGCCCAACTAAATTTTTGATTGCCCTGGCTAATCTTCAATACGAAAATCTTCACCTCAACCCGAAACAAATCTCAAAGCCTTTAAGAAATTTTCAGTTTAGCAAAGCTGAATGAAAGCAGAACTCCGTTGCCTTGTAATTGGATAGCCACAATCGTTGAATTGATCTCCTCGCTCATTACTTCGACGCGCCATGATTATCACCCCTCAAAATGTAAGTGTTATGTTGTTATATGACGACAACGATCATAATAATGGCACGATCTGTGAATGCATCATTTATCATCTGAAGTGAGTTGAACGGAGCGGAGCTGATCTGCCTGACTCCATGCATAAAACCGCAATCTACAGATCCATAATTTTTTTTATCCATTTAGCCAGGTAAGCAGTCAGCTATCCAACCAGCCAACAATCAGGCTTGTTTTGTTTAACAACATAAGCTTGGAACATAAGGCAGG
The DNA here is from genome assembly GCF_030504385.1 of Musca domestica. Taxonomy (NCBI): domain Eukaryota; kingdom Metazoa; phylum Arthropoda; class Insecta; order Diptera; family Muscidae; genus Musca; species Musca domestica. Next base: position 4,829,813 of record NW_026712360.1, on the reverse strand, counting down.
CTGGGCAGGGTGACCAGGTTGGACATACATGAAGACCCTCTCTTTGGGAGCTTAAGGCTTTTGCCGTTCTACAAAAAGTTTCTCTTATTCTCTCTGTAGGGTTTTCCTGGTTTGGCCACCTTAGTTGTGATTAAATGCTACACTCTCTCCCCTACCTTTCCCCTGCAGCCATGAAATTTCATTGCAATATATTTTTTCCATATTCCCCCTCTTCCCAACTCCTTTCGCCCCCTTCCCTCCATTAATATTAACGACCAAAGGAAGTCATCGATCGTCTCGTCTTGGCAAACTGCTGCTCTGCTGTTGGAAATTGAAATTTTATTGGGAACGACAACCAGTGTCCCAAGACACAGCGCCAATAAGTAATCGAAACTAACGTCTGGTGACTCCTGCTTGGCTCAATGGCTGTCTGAATGACTGGCCAGCCGGCCGGTTGCCTGACTGCAGTCTTGCAGCCTGAAAAAAATAATTGAGGTATAAAATATGACCAAAGTTGTTTATAAAACGTTAAACAAATTGCCAACGAAACCAGGCAAGCAACTGGTGATTATTGAGAGGATAATGGTCGAGAGTAGGGAGGAGAGATGGGGGGACGACCATGATGATGGGTGTCTGGCAGTCAACATTTATTTGACTCCAGCTCTAGCCATGGTATCAGAGGCTCGAAGAATTGCAAACAGGGGAGATATGCATTGCAGCAGACATGGAAATGACCATTCAAATCTCCTTCCCAGAGCAACACCAACACCAGATTTCGAAAAGTGTTGTACGCAATGCCTTGTAATCTCGTCTCGAAACACACAAAATTGTAATTCAACAAAATTTATAAATCAATTTCCGTATCTGAATGTTGGTCTATCTATCTGTCTCTCTATCTGCTTAGCTTTCATTATGGGCTCAGACAGATCTTAACAAACTCCTATACGCCTTGGTTTTGATAGTTTTATTATTTTGACATGTAATTTATCTTGCAAGACTTACACTCGAGAAAAAATCATAGATGAATTGAGAAAAAATTGGAAATTTATCGATAGACGAGGTGGAGAGCCCATGTAGAGGAGGTGGAGAGTCTATATAGACGGAGCGGAGAGTCTATAGAGGAGAGGTGGAGAGTCTATAGACGAGAGGTGGAGAGTTTATGGAGTAGTGGTGGAGGGTCTATAGACGAGAGACGGAGGGTTTATAGACGAGAGGTGGAGAGTCTATAGACTTGAGGTGGAGAGCGTCTATAGACGAGGTGGAGAGGCTATAGACGAGAGGTGGAGAGTTTATAGACGGGGTGGAGAGTCTGCAGGCGGGGTGGAGAGTCTATAGAAGTGGTGGAGAGTCGATAGACGAGGTGGAGAGTCTATAGACGAGGTGGAGAGTCTATAGACAAGTTGGAGAGGGTCTATAGACGAGAGGTGGAGAGAGTCTATATAGACGAGGTGGAGGGTCTATATAGACGAGGTGGAGAGTCTATATAGACGAGGTGGAGAGTCTATATAGACGAGGTGGAGAGTCTATATAGAGGAGGTGGAGAGTGTATATAGACGAGGTGGATAGTCTATGTAGACGAGGTGGAGAGTCTTTATAGACGAGGTGGAGAGTCTACATAGACAGGGTGGGGAGCCTATATAGATGAGGTGGAGAGTCTACTAGATGAGGTGGGGAGCCTATATAGATGAGGTGGAGAGTCTATATAGACGAGGTGGAGAGAGTCTATATAGACGAGGTGGAGAGTCTATATAGACGAGGTGGAGAGTCTATATAGACGAGGTGGAGAGTCTACATAGACAGGGTGGGGAGCCTATATAGATGAGGTGGAGAGTCTATATAGACGAGGTGGAGAGAGTCTATATAGACGAGGTGGAGAGTCTATATAGACGAGGTGGAGAGTCTATATAGACGAGGTGGAGAGTCTACATAGACAGGGTGGGGAGCCTATATAGATGAGGTGGAGAGTCTATATAGACGAGGTGGAGAGAGTCTATATAGACGAGGTGGAGAGAGTCTATATAGACGAGGTGGAGAGTCTATATAGACGAGGTGGAGAGTCTATATAGACGAGGTGGAGAGTCTACATAGACAGGGTGGGGAGCCTATATAGATGAGGTGGAGAGTCTATATAGACGAGGTGGAGAGAGTATATATAGACGAGGTGGAGAGTCTTTATAGACAAAGTGGAGATTCTATATAGACGAGGTGGAGAGTCTACTAGATGAGGTGGAGAGTCTACTAGATGAGGTGGAGAGTCTACATAGACAGGGTGGGGAGCCTATATAGATGAGGTGGAGAATCTACTAGATGAGGTGGAGAGTCTACTAGATGAGGTGGAGAGTCTACATAGACGAGGTGGAGAGTCTATATAGACGAGGTGGAGAGTCTATATAGACGAGGTGGAGAGTCGATATAGACGAGGTGGAGAGTCTAAATAGATGAGGTGGAGAGTCTATATAGACCAGGTGGAGAGTCTATATAGATGAGGTGGAGAGTCTATATAGACCAGGTGGAGAGTCTATATAGACAAGGTGGATAGCCTGTATAATCGAGGTTGAGGGTTTATTCCAGTTTCAGAGGAAATTTCAAATTTTTTTTCATTTCCATTTTTTTTTTTTTTTTTTGAATATCTTTCATTTGTGAAATCTTCACTCCAGGGTAGGAAATTTTCAACTTAGCCCCGGCTCTTTCCTAAAGTCTCTGGGAAATCTTGAAGTCAATCCAGCTGATGGAGGATTTCCACTGGCAATTTTCCATTCAGAACGGCTGACGGGGGCTTCCCATGGCCGCGGCTAAACAGACGTTGGTTTCCCTTGGGAAATCTATAATTTTGTCCCGCTAAGACAAAGTTTTCCTGAATTATCCTCACTTGTGCCCAGCTGAATTAGGTTTTTTCCATTGGAAAAATCATTATTTTTTCTTTGGTGTTCTTTTAAACTCCATTCCCTATCTTGTTGGAAAATGTAAGCATTATTTGTTGTTGTAGTATGATAATGTTGTTGTTGCAGATAGACATTGCAGTTGTACGCTTAGGCCATGATTGCTTTAAACAAATTGTTTGCTTTTTTGTTTTTGCTGCAACAACACCGTAGGCAGCAAATTTCCTCACTGCTGGGCTGCAGTGCCGTAAACGGCATGGCACTCCATCATCCTCATCAGCTGCATCATCATCATGGGTTTGAATGGTGCTGGTTTTCTCATCTCCCGTAGGCCGAGATGTTTTATGGTCTGAACGCCTAGACTCATTGCCTGCCTGCCTGGTTGGTTGGTTGGTTGATTCGATGACTGGCTGGCTGGCTGCCTGCCTGCCTATCTGGCCTGCATGCCTGAGCTGTGTTGAAAATTGCTTTAATTTTTGCAGTTTTGTTTAAACATTTGCATATCATTTGGAGATGATTTGGTGGATAACTCGTCAGGGTGGCAGGGAGAGGTCGTTGGGTGTATATCATTTTCCTTCCCACTTCCCATCTCCTATTTCTCTTCCGTACATACACTGGGCCCTCATCTAACATGAAATGGGTGCGTTTTGGTTGTGGGTAGTGTTGTTGTTGTTGTTGCTGGTTTGTTTGTTTGTTGTGCCATGCGTGAGCGTTTTCCTTGTTTGCCTTAGATCACCTAATCAGATCTCTGACTTAGACAAATAGTTTTGCTTTGAAAATCGAATTGAATCGCATCGTGTTGGGGTGTAAATTTCATTTTTGATTATTTCCGTTTGTCGAAGTTGGTCGATGACAACACAACCATATGGCAGTTTTCAAAAACATTTCCACGTTTTCCACAATTTTTTTTTTTTTTTTTTTTTTTTTTTTTTTGAGAAAAATGTAAATATCAATATTGAGATGTTGGAAAATCAAAGCCATGAATAAGGTTGAGGAAAATTGCCAAATTTTTTGAAAGCTTCTCAGAGAAACAATAATTCTGCGGGATTGAAGAGAAGATTTTCCGGGAAACCCCTAAATTAACTCGGATGAAGTAAAATTTTTGCTGGGAACCCCTAATTAAGCAACACTGGATAGAAAACCTCCCATGGACACTTTTATGTAGCCGGCCTGAATTAAAGATTTCCTTTGGAATACTCATTCAGATCTCCCATGGCAACTTCTATTCAGCGGGTCTTAACCGAAAAATGTAACTCTGCTAGCTTTTCCAGGAAAATCTAAATTCAGCTGTATATCATCTCTTATCGGAAACTATATTTCCTCGGGGAAAATCCAATATCTTCACTCAACTATGCAACAAAGATTTTTCAGGGAGAACCCAATTCAGCTGGAGTGAATTGAAAATTTCCTTTAAAATCCTTATCCAGATTTTCCTATTTTCCATTTGAACTTCTATTCAGCCAGTCTCAACCTAGGATTTCCCAAAGGAATCCTGTCTGAATAGCAGCTTTGCAGGAAAATCAAAATTCACGGGGATAGCATTTCTTATCGGAAACTTTATTTCAACTGGGGGGAATCATAGATTTTAGACGGAAATTCCAACCCAACTGCAGAATTGCAAAATTTTCCTACGAAAACCCAAGATTCGGCTCTGCGAAATTTAGGATTTTCCTTGAAAAAATTAAAGCACCTGGGATAAATTGAAGATTTTCCGGGAATCCCCATTTTTCGGTCGGTGGCCTTTACGATTTTCCACAAAAAACTTAATTCAATTGTTCTGAATTGAAGATTTTCCAGGAGAACTCCATTTAAATGGGCTAGGTAAAGATTTTAGAAGGAAATTCCAAATTCAAATAAAAGATTTTCCAGCGAGAACCAAATTCAGCTAAATTCAGGACTAAATTGAAAATTTCCCTCAAAATCCTGTTTCAGATTTCCTATGGAAACTTGTATTCAGCCGGTCTCAACATAAGATTTTCCAGAGGAATCCTCTCTTTCATTGAAAAATGTAACTCAGCTAGACTGAATAGCAGCTTTTGCAGGAAAACCTAAATTCAGTTGGAGAGAATTTCTTCCCAGAAACGTTACTTCCCCGGGGGAAAATCCAAGATTTTGGAAGGAAATCCTAACCTCCTAAATCCAAGAGCTTCCTAATTCCAAGGGTTCCATGGAGAACCTAATTCAGCTGAACTGAATTGAAATTTTTCCTACGAAAGGCCCAAATTCAGCTCGGCCGAATATAGGAGTTCCAAGAAATCCCTACTTTAGGTGGGCTTTTCCAGGAAAACCTAAATTCGATTGGAGAGAATTTCTTCCCAGAAACGTTACTTCCTTGGGGGGGAAATCCAAGATTTTGGAGGAAAATTCTAACCTCCTAAATTCAGGAGCCTCCTAATTCCAAGTTTTCCATGGAGAACCTAATTCAGCTGAACTGAATTGAATTTTTTTTCCCACGGAAGCCCCAAATTCGGCTCGGCCGAATATAGAAGTTCCCAAGAAACCTTTACTTTAGGTGGGCTTTTCCAGGAGAACCTAAATTCGATTGGAGAGAGTTTCTTCCCAGAAACGTTACTTCCTCGGGCAAAAATCCAAGATTTTGGAGGGAAATCCTAACCTCCTAAATCCAGAAGCTTTCTAATTTCAAGGGTTCCATGGAAAACCTATTTCAGCTGAACTGAATTGAAATGTTTCCTACGGAAGCCCTAAATTCAGTTCGGCCGAATATAGAAGTTCCCAAGAAACCCCTACTTTAGGTGGGCTTTTCCAGAAAAACCTAAATTCAGTTGGAGAGAATTTCTTCCCAGAAACGTTACTTCCTCGGGCAAAAATCCAAGATTTTGGAGCTTCCCAATTCCAAGGGTTCCATGGAGAATATAATTCAGCTGAACTGAATTGAATTTTTTCCCACAAAAGCCCTAAATTCAGCTCGGCCGAATATAGGAGTTCCCAAGAAACCCCTACTTTAGGTGGGCTTTTCCAGGAAAACCTAAATTCAGTTGGAGAGAATTTCTTTCCAGAAACGTTACTTCCTCGGGGGGAAAATCCAAGATTTTGGAGGGAAATCCTTACCTCCTAAATCCAATAGCTTCCTAATTCCAAGGGTTCCATGGAGAACCTAACTCAGCTGAACTGAATTGAAATTTTTCCTACGAAAGCCCCAAATTCAGCTCGGCCGAATATAGGAGTTCCAAGAAATCCCTACTTTAGGTGGGCTTTTCCAGGAAAACCTAAATTCGATTGGAGAGAATTTCTTCCCAGAAACGTTACTTCCCCGGGGGAAAATCCAAGATTTTGGAAGGAAATCCTAACCTCCTAAATCCAAGAGCTTCCTAATTCCAAGGGTTCCATGGAGAACCTAATTCAGCTGAACTGAATTGAAATTTTTCCTACGAAAGCCCCAAATTCAGCTCGGCCGAATATAGGAGTTCCAAGAAATCCCTACTTTAGGTGGGCTTTTCCAGGAAAACCTAAATTCGATTGGAGAGAATTTCTTCCCAGAAACGTTACTTCCTTGGGGGGGAAATCCAAGATTTTGGAGGAAAATTCTAACCTCCTAAATTCAGGAGCCTCCTAATTCCAAGTTTTCCATGGAGAACCTAATTCAGCTGAACTGAATTGAATTTTTTTTCCCACGGAAGCCCCAAATTCGGCTCGGCCGAATATAGAAGTTCCCAAGAAACCTCTACTTTAGGTGGGCTTTTCCAGGAGAACCTAAATTCGATTGGAGAGAGTTTCTTCCCAGAAACGTTACTTCCTTGGGGGGAAAATCCAAGATTTTGGAGGTAAATCCTAACCTCCTAAATCCAGGAGCCTCTTAATTCCAAGGGTCCCATGGAAAACCTAATTCAGCTGAACTGAATTGAAATTTTTTCTACGGAAGCACCAAATTCAGCTCGGCCGAATATAGGAGTTCCCAAGAAACCCCTACTTTAGGTGGGCTTCTTAAAGGAAAACCTAAATTCAGTTGGAGAGAATTTCTTCCTAGAAACGTTACTTCCTCGGGGGAAAATCCAAGATTTTGGAGAAAAATCCTTACCTCCTAAATCCAAGAGCTTCCAAATTCCAAGTTTTCCATGGAGAACGTAATTCAGCTGAACTGAATTGAATTTTTTCCTACGGAAACCCCAAATTCGGCTCGGCCGTATATAGGAGTTCCCAAGAAACCCCTACTTTAGGCGGGCTTTTCCAGGAAAACCTAAATTCAGTTGGAGAGAATTTCTTCCCAGAAACGTTATTTCCTCGGGGGAAAATCCAAGATTTTGGAGGAAAATCCTTACCTCCTAAATCCAAGAGCTTCCTAATTCCAAGTTTTCTATGGAGAACCTAATTCAGCTGAACTGAATTGAATTTTTTCCTAAGGAAGCCCCAAATTCAGCTCGGCCGAATACAGGAGTTCCTAAGAAACCCCTACTTTAGGTGGGCTGAATTGAAAATTTCCTAGTAAATTCTTCAAAATTTTGCTCGGCTAAATTGAAGTCCAATACAGCCAGGGCAAAATACAGATTTCAACCAGGCTGAATTGATGAAGTTTTCCCTAGGGTATCTTAAATTCAGGCGGGCTGAAGTTGGGGTGACCGTAGGAAATCCGGATGAATTTAAGATTCCCCAGGGAAAACTCTTATTTAAATTTTGCGGAAAATCCCAAATTCAGCGGGGCTGAGTGAAGATCTACCCGGGTAAATTGTTATTCATTCGGAGAAAATAGAAGATTTCCTTGGAAAATCCTAGTTCAGCAGGTTTGAGTTATTTCCACTTCCTCCCATACCCTCTTTCTCAAGTCATCAGTTAAAAATCCCCCTCCAAACACCACCACCAACAACAACAACAAAATCCATTAAAAAACGTGCAACAAGCCTAACTAAGTTGCCATGATTTAAGCCTCATTGTTGTTCGGCTGATAACTGGCTCGCTGTCTGGCTGACTGGCTGGCTGGTTAAGTACATGGTATCGCTCATTGCCATTGTAGCAAATGATCGGGCGGACAGCTTGTTTGGTTGTTTGTCCATTCGATTGGCCTGACTGACCTCCTCCCCCCTCCCCTCCATAGTCTCGGCTGAATATCCCCAGCATTGGAATCGTGTAAACGCTATAACAAAATATCCAAAACTTCTGGCACAATGGAGGCTTGTGTGGCTGGCCGGCTGACTGGCTGCTTAGCTAAATGGCAGTAGCAGCAACAGCATCAATTCAAAGCCATGATGGAGTATTTTTTTGGCTGAGGGTATATTTCATTGAAATCTACCTCTCGTTTGTTGGATGCTGGTGGCTGCCAATGGCTGGGTATCTCTACCACTACCTCTGATGCTAAGCGTTTTTGGGTTGTTTTGAATGCCTGGCAGGCTTAAAGTCGTTACCAGACGATAAGGTCGTTTAGACTTCTTTACAATATGTTGTTGTTGTTGTTTTTATGGTTGTCTCTACCCTGTATATTGGCTTGTCCATATGTTCGTCTGTCCCTCCTTAGATTTTGTTGGCTGTTCTCCTAAGCCTCTGCCATTGCTAGTCTCAAAATCTGATGTTGTTCACTTCATCATCATGAAGTTTGGTTTTGTTTCTGGCTTGGGCTTCATTTAACGCCGATTATCACGTTTGGATATTGGCCAGCTTTGTTACCAGCTTTTGATTGTTTGGAACGTCATACCTCCGTTCCATTTGGTTTCTTGAGTTTTTTTTCGTCCAGTCCCGCTTTCTGCGGCTGTTGTTGCTGTTAATTTAAATTGAGTGTTGGGTGTGAAGTTCTTTAGACTTTTAATCGTTTTTTCTTCTTCTCCGTCCCCTCCTCCCCACCTTCGTTATGCCACCACCACCAACCTGCTGGTCCGACCACAGCTTCATAACTATGCGTAAATTTATGTCTTTCATATTTTTTTGGGTCGTTTGCTTTAAATCTTTTGTTTTGGTAATTTTGTTGTTGTTGTTATTGTTGTTGTTATGGGGTGTTAGTGTTGCCATTATTAATTATGTTGTTGTCATTCTTAACCGAAAACAATAACAAGAAGAATATTTTAGGAGTCTGCGTTTTAAATGGTTCGTTTGAAAAAAAAAAACATTTCATTAGGAAATCTTCATTTCAGTCGAAAAAGGCTGATTTTAGGTATCCTCAGGAAATCTTGATTTAAGATTAGAACTCAGATTTGCTCGTTTTCGCTCGGGAGTGAAATTAGCTCACGAGCGGCATTGCTCGAAGAATGGGAGATTTATACCCAGTATACTCTTCACTATTTTATTTTGTGTGGGTCACTCAACCCTGGTTTCCATTTGGAAAAGCTTCTATTCAGCCCCCAGTTCCCATTTGGAATTTCAGAAAGACCAGAAAACCTGTTATTTTTTTAAAGAATTTTTGGAGACTAAATAACGTGGATTTTTTAAGAATTTTTAAGACCTCAAAAAGTGGATTTCTTAAAGAATTTTCATAGGCCAACTAAGGATTAGGAAACGTGGATTTCTTAAAGAATTTTCAGAGGCCAACTAAGGACTAGAAAACGTAGATTTTTTAAAGAAATTTCAGAGGCCAACCAAGGCCTAGAAAACCTGGATTTTTTTAAAGAAGTCTCAGAGACCAACTAAGGATTAGGAAAAGTGAATTTCTTAAAGAATTTTCAGAGGCCAACTAAGGACTAGGAAACGTGGATTTTTTAAAGAATTTGTAGAGGCCAATAAGGACTAGAAAACGTGGAGTTCTTAAAGAATTTTCAAAGGCCAACTAAGGACTGGGAATCGTGGATTTCTTAAAGAATTTTCAGAGGCCAACCAAGGACTAGGAAACGTGGATTTTTTAAAGAATTTTCAGAGGCCAACTTAAGACTAGAAAACGTGGATTTTTTAAAGAATTTGTAGAGGCCAACCAAGGACTAGGAAACGTGGATTTCTTAAAGAATTTTCGGAGGCCAACTAAGGACTAGAAAACGTGGGTTTTTTAAAGATTTTTTTAAGACTTAAAAACGTGAATTTTGTAAAGAATTTTCAGAGGACAATAAGGACTAGAAAACGTGGATTTTTTAAAGAATTTTTTTAAGACTTAAAAACGTGAATTTTTTAATGAATTTTTAGAGAATTTTTTTAAGACTTAAAAACGTGAATTTTTTAAAGAATTTTTAGAGGCCAATAAGGACTAGAAAACGTGGATTTTTTAAAGATTTTTTTAAGACTTAAAAACGTGATTTTTTTACAGAATTTATAGAGAACTTAAAAACGTGAACTTTTTAAAGAATTTTTAAGACCTCAACAAGTGATTTTTCAGAGGCCAACTATGGACGGCAAAAATTAAAATTAGCTGATATTATTTCCGCTAATTTCAATAACTGCAAAACGAGGAAATGTGCTCGCCCTTATTTGTGCAAAATTAATAAATAGAGTTTGCTCCTTTTGTTTTCTTGTACTCCCAGGAACACTATGGCTCGACTTTGAACAAATTTTACTATTTACTTGAATTCGAGAGAGTATTTCGAAGATCTGTTTAAAATTAGGTGAAATAATATGTAGCTGGAATATATTTCCATTGAGAAAGCTTCTGTTCAAACCGGGTGAATAGAGGTTTCCTTTGAGAACGTATGACGGAAAACTAAAAGAGTGCCCGGCAAGAGTAATATCTGCTCGTTAACGAACGAATTTTACTCTCTCTCTCTCTCTCTAAAACGAGCAAAGCATGCTCGCTCTTAATTTTGCGAAACCAAAAAAATAGAGTTTGTCCCTTTTTTTCTACACCCAGGACTTCGAGCGAGTTTCAATCTTTACTCGAATTCGACCTAGATCTGTCTAAAATTAGTTGAAATAAATTTAACCCGCCTGAATAGAGATTTCCATTGAGAAAGCTTCTATTTAGCCAGGTGAAAAGAGGTCTCTTTTGGGAAAGCACTCCATTCATACAACGATATGACGGAAAACTAAAGAAATGCTTGACAAGAGTAAAATCTGCTCGTTTACGAACAAATTTTTCTCTCACTCTAAAACGAGGAAAGCATGCTCGCTCTTATTTTTGTGAAACCAAAAAAATAGAGTTTGCTTCTTTTGTTTGTATTTCTACTCCTAAGATTACTCTCACTCGACTCAGTAGTGCTCCCAATCGAATTCGAGCGAATTTCAATCTGTTCTCGAATTCGAGCGAGTTTTTCGAAGATCTGTCTAAAATTAGCTAAAATAAATTTAACCTACCTGAATAGATATTTTCATTGAGAAATCTTCTATTCAGCCAGGGGAATAGAGGTTTCCTTTGGGAAAGATCTCTATTCATACAACGGTATGACGAACGAATTTTACTCTCACATTATAATGAGCAAAACATTCTCGCTCTTATTTGTGCGAAACCAAAAAAAAAAGAGTTTGCTCCTTTTGTTTTTTTTTACTCCCAAGATAACTCTCACTCGACTCAGTGGTTCTCCCAATCGAATTCGAGCGAGTTTCAATCTGTACTCGAATTCGAGCGAGTTTTTCGAAGATCTGTCTAAAATTAGCTGAAATAAATTCAACCCGCTTTGATAGGGATTTCCATTGAGAAAGCTTATATTTAGCCAGATGAATAGAGATTTTCTATGGGAAAGCTTTCCAATTCAGCCTCGGCTGAATAAATATTTTCATTCTTGTGGAAATCTTATATGCATAGGGAACTTTGATAGAGCTCTCTTTTGGGAAATATTGATCTATTCCATAGGAAATTTCCAATTCAGCTGAGGATTTCCATAGGAAATATTCAATTCAGCCCGTCTCAACACAGATTTCCATATTCTACGGAATTTCAATTAGGACGAATTGTTTGTCTTTAATAAAAAAATAAATCCAGCCCTTTTTTTCAAGAAAGTCTAAATATTATCACCCGAAAAAATCTCAGCTAATGGCCGTCTCTATGCCAACACACCAAGAAAACAATAACAATTAAATGTCGAATTTTACATGACAATAAAAAAACTCGGACAGACACACAGTCGGGCACCCCCTGCCATTAGAATTTCAAAACATCAGCGCCCAAAATTTCAGCTGGAGAAAAAAACCAGCGTAGGAAAAAAATCGGCCAAACTCCCTTCGAAGCAACCAAAAAAAAAAAAAATAGTACGTGTGATGAAACGCCGCGCCGCGTCCTCTTATCATAACAAACAGCCGCCACACGATCGGCAGACATCAAAGCGGGTCGGGTGATGTCGTCGTTGGTTCACCCGCTGCCCCGGGGCCATGTGTGTGAACGAAATACATAAAACCAAAAGAAATAGCTACGACGGACGAACTATGCAAATTTGTTCGTTCGTTTTGGTGATTTGTTGCCATTAGACGGCGATAATAACAACAATGTGTGTTGTTGATAGTTTTCTCGTTGTTGTTGTTGGGTTTCGAGCATTAGCTGCTGGCTGGCTGGCTGATCGATGAATAAATTTATGCCATATTTATCGCTGGATTTTGCGCTTTGTTCTGCTCTTTTTAAAATTTTCTACAATAATTTAACACTTGTTAAATAGGAAAAGATTAATTTGAGTTGAATAAAATGAATAAATTAGCCACGAGCTGTTGGAGGGGGGTTGGGGGGGTTATGGAGAGTTACGAGGTGGACGTCAACATGGGCCGGCTAATAAAGCGAAAATAAAAAACAAAAGCAAATAAACAATGAATATATGAGAGGCTAAATTTGCATAATTAAATTAACCCATTATGGGAAGACAAGTGCGGACGAAAGAAGAGATTCACATGTCTTTTTGGGGGGAGGAGGGGGGCTGAGATTGGAAATCAAAATCGAGATGAATCGAAGATTTCTTTGGCAAATTGAGAATTTCCTGGAATTTTTATAGAAATCTGCGAATTTTCAAAATTCAATTCAATTTTGACTGAGAAGAGTTTAAAATTCGTGAATTGGAGATTTCTATGGGAAAATCTGTTTCTGGGCCGAAATATAAATTTTCCAAGGAATCCTCATCGATGAAATCCCGAAATGACCAGGACTTCTTTGAGGAGTTTCTATGTAAACCTTGACTGAAAATTCCATACGGGAGCCTTAATTTAGCTGACCGAATTGCAGATTTTCTATGGAAACCTTGATACAGCTGAGTCGAATTAAAGGCTTTCGAAAAGTGACCTGGACTTCTTTGAGGAGTTTCTGTAGAACCCTTGATTGAAAATTCCATACGGGAGCCTTAATTTAGCTGACCTCAAAATTCCCGAATTGAATATTTTCTAAGGGAGCCTTGATAAGGGAACCCATCGATGAAATCCCAACTTCTTTGAGGAGTTTCTATGGAAATCTTGATTGAAAATTTCCTATGGGAGCCTTAATTTAGCTGACCTCAAAATTCCTGAATTGAAGATTTTCTAAGGGAACCTTGATGCAGCTGGGCCGAATTGAAGATTTTCCAAGGAATCTCCATCGATGAAATCCTAAAATAACCTGGACTTCATTGAGGAGTTTCTATGGAAACCTTGATTGAAAATTTCCTATGGGAGCCTTAATTTAGCTGACCACGAAATTCCTGAATTGAAGATTTTCTAAGGGAACCTTGATGCAGCTGGGCCGAATTGAAGATTTTCCAAGGAATCTACATCGATGAAATCCTAAAATAACCTGGACTTCATTGAGGAGTTTCTATGGAAACCTTGATTGAAAATTTCCTATGGGAGCCTTAATTTAGCTGACCACGAAATTCCTGAATTGAAGATTTTCTATGGGAACCTTGATACAAGCTGGCCCGAATTGAAGATTTTCCAAGGAATCCCCATCGATGAAATCCTAAAATAACCTGGACTTCTTTGAGGAGTTTCTATGGAAACCTTGATTGAAAATTTCCTATGGGAGCCTTAATTTGGCTGAACTCAAAATTCCCGAATTGCAGATTCTCTATGGGAGCCTTGATACAGCTGGGCCGAATTGAAGGTTTTCCAAGGAATCCCCGTCGATGAAATCCCGAAATAACCTGGACTTCTTTGAGGAGTTTCTATGGAAACCTTAACTGAAAATTTCCTTTGGGAGCCTTAATTTAGCTGACCTCAAAATTCCCGAATTGAAGATTTTCTATGGGAACCTTGATCCAGCTGGGCAGAATTGAAGATTTTCCAAGGAATCCCCATCGATGAAATCCAAAAATTACCTGGACTTCTTTGAGGAGTTTCTATGGGAGCCTTTACTGAAAATCCCCTATGGGAACCTCAATCTTCCCGGAATGAAGATTTTCTATGCGAACCTTGATACAGCTGAGCCGAATTGAAGATTTTCCAAGGAATCGCCATCGATGAAATCCTAAAATAACCGGGACTTCTTTGAGGAGTTAGCTAACCTCAATTTGTTTATCCTAAATCGAATCCTAGCTGATCTCCTTAATTGTTTTTTAACCTAGTTCAATTTTCGATTTTGAAAATCTGCTTTCACAATCGAAATCATCCTCGTCAATTATTATTTGAAAAGAAACATTCCGTAATCGGAAACGGAAACGGGAAACCCCAGAGCAAAGCAAATGACCTCAACCATCTGACCTAAACAAAATGGTTTTACAGGGAATGAGGCTTTCGGATATCCCTCTGCTGCTGCTTATCTTTCCGTCTACCTAGCTGCCTGTCACTTGTTCCATTGGCTTGTTGAAGGGTTTCCCCTCCATATGAAAACTCAATCATGCACATACATCCGATGGATGAATGCGGCTGCCATAAACGAGAGATGGAGCAGAAAAAAATTGGCAAAGAATTGCAACTATTTTGTTTGTCATCCATGGAACCTTGACAACGTAATGACATTTTTTCCCAGGCAGGCAGCCAGGCCGGCCATGGAGCAGTGGCAACATTCTATTGAATCATTCAAGCATCAACGACAGCAACAACAGCAGGCAACATTGGCAACATATCAGGAGCAACAACGACAACAATTTCTAGGTTGTCATATCATCACCATCATCATCATCAATGGCAAAATAGAAGAGCAACTCCTCCTTCCAGCAACCACACAGTGGCTGGCAGGCATACAGCCTTTGAGGAAAAGAAAATGAGCGCACAAGAAATCCGAAAAAAGAGAGCAATCCAAGCCAAAAAAAAGAGCATACAAAGCATGTGAAACGATACGTAACGAGAACAGGAAACTACAATGCAACGAGCGAACAAAATAAAAACACACACACACACAAAAATGAAAAGGGTTTGGGGCCGGAAATCATTGAACCCTGGAACGAGTGAACATAAGGACAGAACAGGGAAAACTTAGATTTTCAACAGCAACAACATCACACCGGAATTCCAATAATTTCAAGAGGAGCCAAGCAATGCATGACAACACAAGAAGCCTTAACATTTCACCCAAGAAACACCTCCCAGAGAAGGGGGTGAACTCGGCAGAAAGAGAGCCGCCAATAATTGGCAGTTTTGAAAATTGCCGAGAAGAGAGTACTTCAAGGGAAGGTAGGGTTGCCGAAGCAAATTAAATGAATGAATATTGTTGCCAATTGTTGTAATTAATTTTAAGTGGGTGTGAATGCAATAAAAATTGCAACACCAGCGCTCAATGATGGGCAGGGAAGGCAAATGGGAAATGATATATGGGAATAATGGGGAATATGGGAAATCTATCTTCAATATTCAAAAACCCATGACTTCCATAGGAAAGCTTCAATGCAGGCAAGTTAAGTTGATTTTTAGGGGAAATCTTCTACTCAGCCCCGGCAAAAAAAAAATTTCCATTTGGAAAATTTTTAGAGGTCACCCAAAGACCAGAAAACGTGGGTTATTTTTAAAGGATTTTTAGAGGTCAACTAAAGACCTGAAATCGTCGATTTTTTTAAGGATTTTTGAGGCCTACTAAGGACTAGAAAAGGTGGATTTAAAAAAAATTAAGACCTGAAAAAGTGGAGTTTTTAAGAATTTTCAAAGGCTAACTAAGGATAAGAAAATGAGGATTTTTAAAGACCACCTAAGGACCAGGAAACGTGGATTTTTAAAGCAATTTTGGATGCCATCTAAAGACTAGAAATTGTGGAATTTTTAAAGAACTTTTAAGACCTGAAAAGTGGAAATTTTTAAGAATTTTCAAAAGCCAACTAGAGACTAGAAATATGGATTTTTTAAAGAAATTTTAAGACCACCTAAAGACCAGGAAACGTGGATTTTTTAAAGAATTTTTGGAGGCCAACTAAGGACCAAAAAAAATTTATTTAAAAAATTAACACTTTGAAACATGGATTTTTAAAGGCCAACTAAGGACTACTAAAGTAGATTTTTTAAGGAATTTTTAGAGGGAAACTAGGGACTAGAATATTTGATTTTTCAAAAAGTTTTTGCAGGCAACTTAAGAGGAGAAAATGCGGATTTTATAAGGAATTTTTAGAAGCCAACTTAAGAGGACAAAATTCGGATTTTTTAAAGAATTTGTAGAGGTTTGTATAAGAGGAGAAAACGTGGATTTTTTAAAGAATTTTTGGAGACCAACTTAGTACCAGAAAACGTGGATTTTTTAAAGAATTTCTAGAAGCCACATAAAGACCCGAAAACGTGGGTTTTTAAAGAATTTATTGAAGCCACCTACAGACCAGAAAAGGTGGATTTTTTAAAGAATTTCTTGAAGCCACCTAAAGATCAGAAAATGTGCATTTTTTAAAGAATTTATTGAAGCCACCAGAAAACGTGGATTTTTTAAAGAATTTATTGAAGCCACCAGAAAACGTGGATTTTTTAAAGAATTTCTAGAAGCCACCCAAAGACCAGAAAACCTGGATTTTTTTAAGGAATTTCTAGAAGACACCTAAAGACCAGAAAACATGGATTTTTTAAAAAATTTCCAGAAGCCACCTAAAGACCAGAAAACGTGGATTTTTTAAGAATTTTTAGAGGCCACCTAAAGAGTAGAAAACGTGAATTTTTTAAAGATTTTTTGGGGCAACCTGAATACCAGAAAACTTGGATTTTTTAAAGAATTTCTAGTTGAAAAAATTATTCTCAATGACAATGAATTAAGGACCCCTCCTTCCCCTTTGGTCCCTTTCAAAAGATAAATTTATTTGAAAATTTCCAATTAAGCATAGCTGAGTTGTGTTTTTTTTTTCGGTGCCAAATGGAACCCTTCTCCCTGGCCATTGTTTCCTACTTCATTCCTCCTTCGCTTCTCTATTGTCGCTCACTATGACCATGCAGCGACACGATATTTAAACAGCTTCGTTTATGAAAATGTAAAAAATACAATGAAAATTAATATCACTTACAAAGCATATTTGCTACGATGAAGGAAAAAAAAATCGACAACAAAAACAACATCAACAACCTAGCAATGAAAATTATAACACTGCCTCCCTCCCCCCTCTCACACCTAGCCATAACTATGACAATCCACTTACCACAATATTATGAACGTTTCTACGATATGATACCATATCCAAAATGCCCTCATACCCATTGCGAACCCATAACGTGTTCACACACACCTCTGTGTTTGTATAACATTCACTCCATATACATGTAGATGGAATTTATATTAATGTGCGTCTGTGTGCGTCCAGTCGACATGTTCTTGCATTCATATTGAAATACTTGCGCGCTTGTGTATAAATGTTGAAAATAATGCAATTTAATATCCTTGGTAGGCAAAATATGTCATTATTAACATGCCGAGCAATCAACAACAACAACGAAACCAAGCCGTCACACTTTGTCTGATGGTTGTTGGTTCAGGCAGCCGGGCCGGCAGTCAGTCAGTTGGACTCAAATACTACCATGGCTGTTGTTGGCTGGCTGGATGACTGACTAACTGCCAGTCAGAGTTTACAGTGGTAACATGTATATGCTTGGCTGATTACCAAACATGACAGATATGCTCGAAAAGTTTACATCTCCTAAATTGCGATTTTGTTGGGAGAGGGGAGAGAGAGACTTAGGAAGAGTAAGATTGGCGCCCAAATAGGGGCCTCTCAATTTAACACAGCTGATTATATGGGAAATCCCAATTTGTGGATCTAAATCGCATATTTTTCGCAAGGAGAGAACAGTTCTTTCAAGAACCCCAAATTTCAAGTTTAAGCAAATAGTTGTGGCAAAAACCTTCAAAATACCGAAAATCGGGAGGTATCGTCATATGGAGGCTATACATTGGTATAATGGACCTGAATCGAACATTTTTTTTATAAGGAGCGAACAGACCTTTCAAGATCCCCAATTGTCAAGTTTCAGCTAATTTGGTCGGAAATTGTGGCAGAAACTTTCACCTAAAAACCAGAAAACGTGGATTTTTTAAAGAATTTTTGGAGGCCAACAAGGCCCAGTAAACTTGGATTTCTAGAAGCCAACTTAAGACCAGAAAATGTGGATTGTTAAAAGAATTTCTCAAAGCCACCTAAGGACCAGAAAACGTGGATTTAAAAAAAAATTGAGGCCAATAAGGACCAGAAATTTTTTTGGTTTTTTTAAGAATTTTTAGAGGCCACCTAATGACTAGAAAACGTGGATTTTTAAAGAATTTTTAGAGTCCTTTAAGGACTAGAAAACTTGGATTTTTAAAGAAGTTTTAGAGACTAATAAAGATTTTTTTCAAAAATTTTAAAAGGCCAATAAAGAATAGAAAACGTGAATTTTTTAGCGAATTTTTAGAAGCCAACTATGGACTACAAAACGTGTATTTTTAAAGAATTTCTAGAGGCTAACCAAGGGCTAGAAAAAGAGAAATTTTCAAGAAAACGTGGATTTTTAAAGAATTTCCAGAGGCCTACTAAGGACCAGAAAACGTGGATTTTTTAAAGAATTTTAAGAGGCCACCTAAAGACCAGTAAACATGGATTTCTAGAAGCCACCTAAAGACAAGAAAACGTGGATTTTTTAAAGAATTTCTCGAAGCCACCTAAAGACCAGAAAACGTGGATTTTTTAAAGAATTTCTCGAAGCAACCTAAAGACCAGAAAACGTGGATTTTTTAAAGAATTTCTCGAAGCCACCCAAAGACCAGAAAACGTCGATTTTTTAAAGAATTTCTCGAAGCCACCCAAAGACCAGAAAACGTGGATTTTTCAAGGAATTTCTCGAAGCCACCCAAAGACCAGAAAACGTGGATTTTTCAAGGAATTTCTCGAAGCCACCCAAAGACCAGAAAATATGGATTTTTAAGAATTTTTAGAGGCCAACTAGCGACTAGAAAACGTGGATTTTTTAGAATTTTTGAAGGCCAACTAAGAACTAGAAATCGTGGATTTTTTAAGATTTTTTAGAGGCCAACTAGCGACTAGATTTTTTAAAGAATGGATAGAGGCCAACTAAGGACTAGAATTTCTAGAAGCCACCTAAAGTCCAGATAACGTGGATTTTTTAAAGAATTTCTAGAGGCCAACTAAGGACTAGAAAACATGGATTTCTCGAAGCCACCTAAAGAATTTCTAGAGGCCAACTAAGGACTAGAAAACGTGGATTTTTTAAAGAATTTCTAGAGGCCAACTAAAGACTAGAAAACGAGGATTCTTCAAGAATTTTTAGAGGCCAACTAAGGACTAGAAAACGAGTTTTTTTTTTTTTTTTTTTTTTTTTTTTTGAAGGCAACTTTACAACGTAAAATGTAGATTTAAAAAAAAAATTGGAGGCCAACTAAGAACTAGAAAACGCTACAATATCACCATTAGTAAATACGTTTTTATTGTTTTTGTTTTTTTCACATTAAACTCAATCCGAAGAAATACTTAAAGTGCAACTTACAAATCATTCATTGCTTAGACTTTTAGTGTGTGTTGAGAGAAAACGAAATTTATGAAGACGAGGAGGCTAGAATTAAGGTCTGGCTGACATTGACGGCTGACGATAATGGGAAAACGTCAGACACACCATAGCCAAAAGAATTTCCCCCTTTTTCAGAAGCCAACTACTAGCCAAGAAATGAAATTAGTATGTGCTGGACAATAAAAGTTGATAAGAAGAATTCATATCGGTAGGCATTCATGGAACAAGCCATAAAATCTAGTTGGCTGCCTGGTTGGCTGGTTTGCCAAACACCAACCAACCGACCGAATAACTCCGACTGAATTCAATGAGCCAAGATCAGCTGCAGCAGAAGCTAAACTTTACATTCACAATGCATTTGCTGCTTGATAAGGTGCAGATACACACACATATATTCATGGATGGCTGACTGACTGAATGTCTGACAAACTGCCTGACTGACTCCCTGGTTGTTTGGCTGCCTGCCTGGCTTCCTGACTAATGTGCAAATTGTAACACATTCTTATGGTAATTAAGATAAAGAAGTGAAGCAGCACAAAACTCGAGCAACATAAATGCGATAAAGAAACTGAGATTTCCTAACCGCAAGCGGTGGCAACGACACGATCGTCAGTCAGCGAAAACAAAACATGAAAAACAAGATAATAATCATGTAGAGTATGTTTCGAAAGGAAAAAAAGAATGAATGGAAACAAAAGACAGACAGATTGGTGATCAGTTCAATTTCAACCAACCCAATATGGGAAGTTCTGATAGCAGCGAACAAAAAAAAATAAGACTTCAGACCTGTTGGGTCTTTTGTTTTGATGATTTCGTGATTTGTTTGGACATTAAGAAAATTGAAATAAATTGCTGAACGTAAGCAGGGTTATTTAATAATCGACAGTGTGCTTAAAGGGGGCCATAAAAGAAGATAAGTTTTACCTAGCTGACTTGGAAGATTAAGGGCTCAATTCAGAACTTCTTGTAGAAGTCGGCATTCAAAGTTTCCTACAGAAATTCAAATTTAGTCTGTCTGAATGGGAGTCTTTCTATAGAAACTTTAACTCTGCCTGGAGAAAGTTATCCTAGGAAAAATGTACTGCTAAATTCAGCACCCAAAAAGGGGCCTCTCAATTTAGTACAGCTGAACGGGGAATATATGGGAAATGTTAGTTACAGCCCAAATAGGGTCTACACTAATTAAGGGGCCTTAATCGAATATTTTTCGCAAGAAGAGAACAGACCTTTCAAGAACCCAAATTGTCAAGTTGCGGCTAATAGTTGTTCCAAAAACCTTTAAAATATCGAAAATCGGAGCTATACATTGGTATATTAGACCTGAATCGAAAATTATTTATAAGGAGAGAACAGGTCTTTCAAGAACCCCTATTGTCAAGTTTCAGCAAATTTGGTTGGAAATCATGGCAGAAACCTTGAAAATACCGAAAATCGGGAAATACCTAAATATGGGGGCTATACCTAAACGTGGAACAATATAGCTCATTTACATAATACCAATAACACCAATCCGCCTGGATATAATATACAACTTTGTGCTAACTTTCAAAGCTCTAGATTAAATAATGTAGACTCAGTGGTGATTTCAACAGACGTACGGACATCGCTAAATCGCCTCATAATTTTACTCGGATACTTTTCAGGGTCTCCGGCGAATATTTCGAGGTGTTGCAAACTGAATGGAAAATTTAATATACCCTCCATTGTATGGTGGAGGGTATAATAACCAAACTTCGTGACAAAACCTGGCCTCCGTGAACCAGTTGTGTTGTGAGAGAGGAGATACTTGGGGAGGTTAAAATTTTTTCCCAAATAGGGGTCTCTCAATGTAGCCCAGTTGAATAAGGAACCTGTGGAAAGTCTTGGTCACAACCCAACTGAATTGAAATTTCCATAGACAATCTATAACCCAGAATCGCTAAATAAGGATTTCTTTGCGATATTTTTTATACAACCTGGCCGGGGCCGGGATGTAATTGAAGTCTTGTGGAAACCCCAATTCAGATGGGCTGAACTAAAGATTTTCATGGAAAACTTAAAAGTATTTTTCAGGCCAACTAAGGACCAGAAAACGTGGATTTTTTAAAAATTTCTAGAGGCCAACTAAGAACTAAAAAAGGTGGATTTTTAAAGAATTTTTGGGGTCAATAAGGGCTAGAAAACGTGAATTTTTTAAAGAATTTTCAGAGGCCAACTTAGGATTAGAAAACGTGGATTTCTTAAAGAACTTCTAGAGGCCAATAAGGACTGGAAAACGTGGATTTTTAAGAAAAAAGTGTTGTTTTTAAGTTTTTTTAGAGTTCAATAAGGACTGGAAAACGTGGATTTTTAAAGAAAAAAAGTGTATTTTTAAAGATTTTTTAGAGGCCAATAAGGACTGGAAAACGTGGATTTTTAAAGAAAAAAGGTTTTTTTTTAAAGATTTTTTAGAGGCCAATAAGGACCAGGAAACGTGGATTTTTTAAAGAATTTTTAGAGTCCAACCAAAGACCAGAAAACGTGCATTTTTTAAAAGAATTTTTAGAGCCCAACTAAGGACAAGAAAACGTGGATTTTTTAAAGAGTTTGTAGACCAATAAGTACTACAATACTTGGATTTTTTAAAGAGGTTGTAGACAAATAAGGACTAGAAACCGTGGATTTTTAGAGAATTTTTAAAGGACGATAAGGACAAGAAATCGTTAATTTTTTGTAAAGAATTTCTAGACTCCAACTCAGGACTAGAAAACGAGGATTTTTTTAAGATTTTTAAGGCCAACTAACGACGAGAGAATGTAGATTTGTTAAAGATTTTTTAGAGGCCCATAAGGATTATAGGCCAACTAAGGACCAGAAAACATGGATTTCTTAAAGAATGGGTAGAGGCCAACTAAGGACCAGAATACGTGGATTTTTTAAAGAATGCGTAGAAAACGTGAATTTTTTAAATAATTTTTAGAGGCTAATAAGGACTAGAAAACGTGTATTTTTTAAAGAATTCTTAGAGGCCAATACGGACTAGAAAACGTGGATTTTTTCCATTTAACCTGGCCAATTTGAGTTTCCGTGAAAAACCTTCCATCCAGCTACGACGGGGCTGAATTGAAAATTTAGTCCATACAAAGCACCAAAAGCTACTTTTAATCCTTTTTCTGTAAAAGCTATGTCTACTGGTCTCAAGGGAATTGAATTCTAATCTGCAAAAAAAAAAAAAAAAACATTTCAAGTGGAATATTGATGCGATACATTATAAATGCCAAAGAGGAGTTCAAAGTACTTCTAATTTTTACCACTCGAAATTGGGGTGGTGCTGGTGAGGTCAAAGAGATTGATGTGGGATGATGTAAAATTCAATGGACCTCAACTTTTTGCTTATGGCCACAAAAACCAAAGTCCATTTATTAAAATCGTTTTCAATGTGAGCGGTTCAATTTGTGTGTTTTTTGTCTCATTTGTTGTTATTATTTCATTCAATAAATAAGATATGGAGATGGGGCGGGAGTGAGCTCCACCAGACAAACCGTTTCAATTCATTTGTGAGAGTATTACCAACCATTTTCAAGTGTTTTTCTATTTGTGCAACAACTAGACGAGCTAGCTGCTGGCTGGCTGGCAGATACTTGGAGGGTAGCTTTTGTTGTAACCAAAAACTATACGACACATAGAGATAGAACGAGAGCGAGAAAAAGAGAACTTGCAAAAAAGAGCTTTGCAATGTTGTTATTTTTAACCCTTCCAATGCCCTGCCCTAGACTCTTCTCATTGTATATAATCGTCAAGAGCCAACCAACCAACCAACCAGCCAGCCAGCCAGCCAGTCATCCATACAGCCAGCTATTGAACCAATATGTCGAATGAAAAATGTTTCAATTGCATATAAAACAAGTATCAATGAACGAACATTCTTCAAGAATCATTGAAATGTGAACGGGTAATCATGTATTTTGCGGTTAGTTTTATTACAACGAGGGAGAAACAGCAACAACAGCAGCAAAAAATAATAATCAAATGGCAGAAATGTAAAGGAGTGAAAACAGGGGTTTTTTGGTCAAAAGGATTTTGGAAAATGAAGCAATGGATTTTGTGGCGTAGTTTTCAAAGAGGACCAGGAGAAGCCAGAACTCCAAAAAAAAACTAAGAGATGCCTGATTCGAAACGACCAATGGGACCCTTCTATAATAAAGTAAACGATCCCAAATGATGGTCTGAAGTCGAACAAATTATCTCCTAGAACAAAAACGTTATTCTATGACAAGACCATAATGGTCTCCCTTGAAGTTATTGTATAACCGGGAGAAAGGTCCTGGTCTTTAAAAAAAAAAATTGATTGTATAAATGCATGTTTATTTATAGAATAGTTAGGCTTCAGCCATTTAACCTATGTTAGTAGTAAAACAAGAAAAATAGCGGCCGGGCCGAACTTTGAATACCTTCCACCAATTGGAACAAATTTGAAATTTTTAAAAAAAAATCAGTTAAAAAATCTGTTAAAATCATAAAAATACCGAATATAGCCGTTATATTGAGGTCTATACGAAGACGAGGGACCTGCATAGGCATCTTTTGTCATAAGCCATTAAAATATTCAAATACGAAACCTGAAAATCCGGTGAATAATGTAGCTAAAATCACCAAAATACCGAATATAGGGAGGTACCGATATATGGCGCCTATACGAAGACATGGACCTGAATAGACAATTTTCTGTCACAGGCTGTGGTACCTATTAGGAACTTCAAATACGAAATTTCAAATAATTCTGGTGAATAATTTTAGCGACAATCATCAAAATACCGAATATAGGGAGGTAGTGATATATGGGGCCTATACGAAGACCTTTAGAAAATATTCTTTAAAAATCCACGATTGTATCTATGAAGGATCTTCATGGTCTTTCCTTTAGAAAATATTTTTTAAAAATCCACGATTGTACCTATAAAGGTCCTTTAGAAAATATTCTTTAAAAATCCACTATTGCAGCTATGAAGTTCCTTTAGAAAATTTCCTTTAAAAATCCACGATTGTAGCTATGAAGGTCCTTTAGAAAATATTCTTTAAAAATCCACGATTGTAACTATGAAGGTCCTTTAGAAAATATTCTCTAAAAATCCACGACTATAGCTATGAAGGTCCTTTAGAAAATATTCTTAAAAAATCCACGATTATGGCTATGT
This sequence comes from Musca domestica, assembly GCF_030504385.1. NCBI lineage: Eukaryota > Metazoa > Arthropoda > Insecta > Diptera > Muscidae > Musca > Musca domestica. The sequence continues at coordinate 4,805,167 of NW_026712360.1, read as the reverse complement.
AGGATCTTCATGGTCTTTCCTCTAGAAAATATTCTTTAAAAATCCACGATTTTAGCTCTGTTGGTTCCTCAGAAAATATTCTTAAAAATTCACGATTGTAGCTATGAAGGTCCTTTAGAAAATATTCTTTAAAAATCCACGATTGTAGGTATGAAGGTCCTTTAGAAAATATTCTTTAAAAATCCACCATTGTAGCTATGAAGGTCCTTTAGAAAATATGCTTTAAAAATCCACGATTGTAGCTATGAAGGTCCTTAAGAAAATATTCTTTAAAAATCCACGATTATAGCTATGAAGGATCTTCGTGGTCTTTCCTTTAGAAAATATTCTTTAAAAATCCATGATTGTAGCTATGAAGGATCTTCATGGTCCTTCCTCTAGAAAATATTCTCTTTAAAAATCCACGATTGTAGCTATGAAGGATCTTCATGGTCTTTCCTCTGGAAAATATTCTTTAAAAAGCCACGATTATAGCTATGAAGAATCTTCATGGTCCTTCCTCTAGAAAATATTCTTTAAAAATCCACGATTTTAGCTCTGTTGGTTCCTCAGAAAATATTCTTTAAAAATCCACGATTATAGCTATGAAAGATCTTCATGGTCTTTCCTCTAGAAAATATTCTTTAAAAATCCATGATTGTAGCTATGAAGGTCCTTTAGAAAATATTCTTTAAAAATCCACAATTGTAGCTATGAAGGATCTTCATGGTCTTTCCTTTAGAAAATATTCTTTAAAAATCCACGATTCTAGCTCTGTTGGTTCCTCAGAAAATATTCTTTAAAATCCACGATTGTAGCTATGAAGGTCCTTTAGAAAATATTTTTAAAAATCTACGATTGTAGCTATGAGGGATCTTCATGGTCTTTCCTCTAGAAAATATTCTTTAAAAATCCACGATTGTAGCTATGAAGGTCCTTTAGAAAATATTCTTTAAAAACCCACGATTTTAGCTCTGTTGGTCCCTCAGAAAATATTCTTTAGGCTCCACGATTATAGCTCCATAGGTTCCAAAAACGGATTTGGTCCAAAGAGACCTAGGGCCCAAAACCATTATTTCGATGAGGCTCGTTTTGGCCATATCAAATGAAATATACTCTCTGTAGCCATTTGTCTGAAGGTATAATTAGGACTGATGACCCTTCAGAGCTTAAAGTGTTCCCACTCAAATCTCTTTTCTCTCAGAGCATCTTTGATTTCACTCCTTTCAACTTCTGGCCAGCCAGTTTTTTTTCTACAATACACAGTAGCTGACTGGCTGACTAGCTCGATGGAGGATGGTTGGCTTCAAAGCCCCTCTTATCTCTGAATGTATTGAATGAATGCAACAGCAGCAGCTGCATCAATGCAATGAATGTGTGTGTTTTTTCGCCCGATATAATGAATAAATAGATATTTTAAAAGAGGAAATTTATTACAAAGATGTGGGTGTTATTGTGGATCAGTGCGGAAAAAGAATTCCGACGGAAACAATGTTTTCAAAGAACTAGATGAAATATCAATAACGAAAAAAAAAACAAAGGGAGGGCAAATGAATAAATATCTTCAGAAGGAAAGGAAGAAATAAAGCAAAGCTCAAGATGGCTAGACATTTAATCGCTTTTTACCTAATTTCAGAAGAGTTTTATGGAAGCTAGTTTGGAAAGCATTCAAATTCAAATTCCAGACATGTAATCCTCTTTCTATAATTTCCGAAAATTTTGTTAAAGCTAGATTGAAAAGCATTGACATTCAGACATGCAATCAGACATGTACTAGATGGAGTTGAGCAATATTGCCCACCTGACCTAGCACTGATGTAAATATTAGGATTTGCAATTTTGAGGAAAATCGGATTGTCTTTTCTCTTCCGGTGCCGTAAAACATTTTTGTTGAAGGGTCTTCATGGTCTTTCCTCTAGAAAATATTCTTTAAAAATCCACGATTGTAGCTTTGAAGGTCCTTTAGAAAATATTCTTTAAAAATCCACGATTATAGCTATGAAGGATCTTCATGGTCTTTCCTTTAGAAAATATTCTTTAAAAATCCACGATTGTAGCTATGAAGGTCCTTTAGAAAATATTCTTTAAAAATCCACGATTGTAGCTATGAAGGTCCTTTAGAAAATATTCTTTAAACATCCACGATTATAGCTAAGAAGGATCTTTATGGTCTTTCCTCTAGAAAATATTCTTTAAAAATTCACGATTTTAGCTCTGTTGGTTCCTCAGAAAATATTCTTCCTTTCCTTTCTTCCATCCTTTTTATCCAAGAAGATTTTTTCGGAAGATTGTTTGGAAAGAAATTGAATTACAGACTGGTAGAAAATTTTTAAATAATTTTCGATTTTTTTTTTTTTTTTTTTTTTGTAGTTAGTTTGAAATACTTCAGAATCCAGAAATATAATCCCTTATTTAAAAAATTTTAATTTTTTAGAACTTTTCCAAACCAATGATATGTAATCCATTTTTTACCGAATTTTAAAAGGTTTTTTTGGAATCTGTCTTGGAACTCTACAACATCCAGACTTAATCCCCTTTTACCAATTTTAAATTATTTTTTGGGCAGCTGGTTGATAAACCTTCAATATCCCACATTTTCGAAAGCGATTGCTTTTCTATACCTCCACATTGTGCTGTAAACATCTCTCGATGGAAAAATCAATAAATTATCATCGCTCCATCCCGCATTACCATAATCCACTTCATCTTCACCATTACCTTTATCATCATCATCATTATCGTTTGTTATTAATTACACTTTCTCAGTAAAAAAACGAGATCTATTTGTTTTGAAAATAATTTTCGTTCGTTTGCATTCAGTAATTTTTCCGTGGAGAGCCTTTAGCAAACCAGAAAAAAATAGAAATTAACAAAACAGACCTAACCTAATCTCCACTCTTCAAAGATATTAGTAGATATTTTTTGTTTGGAAAGAACCCTTGAAATATAATCACAAAACAATAATTAATTTGAAGCGGAGGTTTTCAATGGTTATATTGAGGAATTCCCAATGGAAAACTAATGTTCGAAATGAATGAATTGCTCATGTTCGAAATGAAGACATACTTTTTGGGACATCAACTAAAGCTAAAAAGTTCCCAATTTGAAAATCTCTGGCTGAATTAAGCTTCTATTATTATATTGAGGATTTCCGAATGGAAAACTGATGTTCGAAATTAATGAATTGCTTATGTTCGATATCAAGACATATCACTTCAGACAGACTCAATATTTTTTCCATAGAAAATCCCTGAATACTATCCAGCTGAATAAAATTTTCATTCGGAAATCTCCGCCTCATCCTTGCTGAATTACGCTTCCATTAGAAAATTGACGATTTTATGTATCCGAAATGATGTTCGAAATGAATGAATTGCTCATGTTCGAAATGAAGTCATATTTTTTGGGACATCAGTAATTCAGTCATTAGCTGAGTAAGCCTTCCATTAGAAAATCCTCAGTTCAGACAGACTCAATATTTTTGCCATAGAAAAATCTGGAATTCTCTCCAGCTGAATAAATTTTCCATTCGGAAATCTCCGACTCACCCTTGCTGAATTACGCTTCTATTAGGAATTCCACGATTTTATGTATCTGAATAAGTTTACCACAACGATATTATAAAATCCCCAATTCAGTCCGACTTTAATAAGTTTTCCTCGGGAAAAAACTTAACTTCTTTCATGAAGAAATCCACAATTTTAGGTAACTGAATAAGTTGACCATTACGAAATCTACAATTCGAGCCGAGTGAATTCGGATTCGTTTAGAAAATCTTTAATTCCAGCACCTAAATTATGGCCGCCTAGATTAAGTTTCCTTTAGAAAAACTTTAATTATACAGGATGAATACTTTTAGGGCATCCGTAATTTGGCCATGTTGCGTAAGTCTTCTATTAGGAAATACCCAATTCATTCCGACTTTAGTAAGTTTTCCTTGGAAAAAAACTTAAATTCTGCCCAGCTAAATAAATTTCCATTCGGAAATTTTCAACTCACTTTCATAAAGAAATCCACGATTTTATGTATCTGAATAAGTTTACCTCCACGAAATCTGCAACTCTAGCCGACTGAATTCGGTTTCCATTAGAAAAACTTAAACTCCAATGCCTAAATACGGTTTTGTTTGAAATTCACGATTTTATGTATCCGAATAAGTTTACCACAACGAAATCTGCAATTCTGGATGACTGAAAAAGTTTTTCATTTGGAAATAACGCTCCAGCCACGGAATCGGCAAATAAGTTTGGCTAAATAAGTTTTCCACTAGAAAATCTTCAATTCATTGCCATCGGCGATGAATAGAAGCTTCTCCAATGGAAGTATTCTATTTAGGTGAGTTTTTCTTTGAAAAATCCTCAATACAGCCCAAAAAAAATCTTAAATACGGGAGATATGAAATTCTGCCCAGGTGAAAAAGTAGTCCATTTGAAAATCTTCAACCTTCTATTGCTGAATTAAGCTTTTATTAAGAAATCGACATTTTAATGTATCTGAAGAATTTTTAATGTATCTGAAGAAGTTTACCACCACGAAATCGGCAATTCTAGACTCCTACATTATATTCCCTTCAGAAAATCTTAAATTCTCCCGCCTAAAAACGGATATCATTACGAAACCACTAAAGAATTGGCAAATAAGTCTGGCTAAATTAGTTTTCCATTAGGAAATCTTTGCTTCAATGCCAGAGGAAGCCCTTAGCTCTTTCGCAAACAATCGGAAAACCCCCAGGATGCCATCACAATAACTCCATGGGATACTACACCTAAACCTTCCACCCTCCCGCCTTCACCAATGCACTGAACCCCTAACCAACAACGACCTTAAAACACAACCACATTCAAATAACCCGAAACAAGAGTAACACCAAACAACAATAAACCAATAAATGCAGCAACACATCAACTAAATGGCCAGAACAATTTCAAGCAGAATAAGAAAGAGGCTTCGAAAGAAGGAGGAGGAGGAGGTGGAGGATGTGGATATCACACAGCACCAGGTTGCCAAACAACCAATTTGAATGTGTGATTGTGAATCTGGAACCCCAATCCCAAATCGACACAACAATGGAAGGTAAGACTCGGCAAGCAACAGCATAGCACGAAAAAACTGGGAAGCCTTTTAAAAGATAAGAAGGACTGACTCCTATTAACGCTGTCATAAAATCGACAACAACAAATGGCAATAAGAACAAAATGTGTATTGAAATTGAAATCCAAAACCAAAAGAAATCCCCCCTTTGGCATTGAAATTTTGCTGCTGTTAAATCGAGAGCAAGAATCGAGCAGAATCAGAATTGAAGAAAGGGCAGAGTTCATAACAGAAATTCAATAAAATATTCAATGCAGCTTTGCGGAATTTGAGAATTTGTAAGGGAAACACAATTTGGGAAAGATGAATAAAATATTTAATAGGATATACCCATTCTGGCGGGATGAAGAGAAACTTATCCAATGGAAAATTCTATCCAGCGGGGCTCGAAAGACGATTTCACAATGAAAAACTCTATTTAACAGAATTTCCTTAGGAAATCTTCAATTCAGCCTGGCAAAATGATAATTAACGGAAATCTGAATTTCTGCCCCGCACAAAATCTTCAGCTCACACTTGCAGAATTAGACTATTATAAAGAAATCCATAAATTTATGTATCTGAATAAGTTTACCACAACGAAATCTGCAGTTCTGGACGACTGAAAAAGGTTTGCATTTGAAAATTACGCTCCAGCTATAAAATCGACAATTAAGTCTAACTAAATTGGTTTTCCATTAGAAAATCTTCAATTAATTGCCATCGAAGCTTTTCCAATGGAAATTCAAAGGGGGTTTCCTTTGCGAAATCTTCAATAAAGCCCGACTGAATAATAAATGATGGAGATCTGAAATTCTGTACAATTTAAAAAATTTGTCCATTCGGAAATCTTCAACCTCCTCTTGCCGGATTAAGCTTCCATTAAGAAATCCACGATTTTATGTATCTGAATAAGTTTACCATAACACAATCTGCGATTCTGGACGACAGAATAATATTTCCATTAAAAAAAAACTTCAATTCTCCTGGCTGAAAAGGATTATAAGGATATCCTCAATACCACTTGTCTACGCTCCAACCACAGAATTGGCAAGTATGCCGGGCTAAATTAGTTTTCCATTAGAAAATCTTAAACTCTACGCCAGTGGAGCAGAATAGAAGCTTTCCTATTTCCTATTCAGGGGGATTTCCTTTGGAAAATCATCAATAGAGCCCGGCAAAATAATAAATATGGAAGAAGTGGAATTCTACCCAGCTGAAAAAGTTTTCCATTGGGAAATCTCAGCTCACACTTGCTGAAATAGGCTATTATTAGAAAATCCACAAATGTATGTATCTGAATAAGTTTACCACAGCGAAATCTGCAATTCTGGGTGACTGAAAAAGGTTTTCATTTGAAAATAACGCTCCAGCCACAGAATCGGCAAATAAGTTTGGCTAAATTAGTTTTCCATTTGAAAATCGTCAATTCATTGCCATCGGGGATGAATAGAAGCTCCTGCAATGGAAGTATTCTATTTAGGTGAATAAAAAAAAAATCTTAAATACGGGAGATCTGAAATTCTGCCCAAAAGTTGTCTTAAAAAAAAAGTTGTCCACTAGGAAATCTTCAACCTCCACTTGCTGAAATAAGCTTCTTTTAAGCAATCCACGATTTTATGTATCTGAATAAGTTTACCACAATGAAATCTGCAATTCTGGATGACATAATAATGTTTCCTTAAAAAACTTCAATTCTCCCGCCTAACACGATTTTTTATAAGGAAATCCTCATTACCACTTGCGTCTATGGTTCTTCAACCCCAAATTAGGAAATCAAGTCTGGCTAAATAAGTTTTCCATTAGAAAATCTTAAATTCATTGCCAGTGGAGCAGAGTAGAAGCTTTCCTATATCCTATTTTATTTATTTATTTATTTATTTATATCTTCACTTGTAACACAGAAGCCTTCATGGCCTAAAATAAAGTATTACAAAGCATTACAATAATCCTGATAATGTAAACTAATTTAATGATATTGGCTCCCCAGCCTGATCTACTAAATAAAGCACATGTTGATGAAAGAAAGGTTGTATGGTCCATTAGCAACAAAATATAAAAATATTAAATTACAGAAAAATGTTCACTTAATTTTAACCGAAAGGCATTGTTTGAGTGTGAAAATATACGCAGAATAATTGGGAGGTAGTTCCAACATCGCGCAACACGCACGACATATGATTTCTCAAATAAGGAATTATGAATTAGAGGTATATTGATCTGAGGGCTCCTACTAGATTGCGAAAAAGTAAACAACGTGCATAACGAAAAAGGTATACCTGTTTTAATAACCCTGTAAAAATATATTACATTCCTTAAGTTCACATATTTTCGCCACGAAGATCCTAAAAAACTTGTAACAAAATTTGATATATGCTCCCGAATATGAACATTATAAACAAATCTTACAATCATATTCAAGACTAGTTCAAATTTGTGAAAATTATATTCTGATGTTCCAGAAATAATTTCTAATGCATACAACATATGCGGCATCATAAGTGCTCGAGCAATTTTTATCCTAACCCATAAGGGTAAATAAATGCTGATAGAATACAATTTACGTAAAATTAAATAAATTCTACTGTGTATGTGGTCAATATGGTGTCCAAAATTCAACTTATTATCCAAAATAACTCCCAAACACCTATGTCTATCAACAACATCAACTCTGGAATCACCTATAAAAATCACCTATAAAATTTGGAAAATCATCAATACATCCCGGCAAAATAATAAATATGGGAGATGTGGAATTCTACCCAGCTGAATAAGTTTTCCATCGGGAAATCCCAACTCACACTTACTGAATTAGGTTATTATTAGAAAATCTACGATTTTATGTATCTGAATAAGTTTACCGCAACGAAATCTGCATTTCTGGACAACTGAAAAAGGTTTTCATTTGAAAATAACGCTCCAGCCACAGAATCGGCAAATAAGTTTGGCTAAATAAGTTTCCGATTAGAAAATCTTCCATTCATTGCCATCGGAAATGAAAATAAGCTTCTCCAATGGAAGTATTCTATTTAGGTGAGTTTTTCTTTGAAAAATCCTCAATACAGCCCCAAAACATCTTAAATACGGGAGATTTGAAATCCTGTCCATGTGAATAAATTTTCCATTGTGAAATCTTCAACCTCCTCTTGCTGAATTAAGCTTCTTTTAAGCAATTCACGAATTTATGTATCTGACTAAGTTTACCACAATGAAATCTGCAATTCTGGATGACAGAATAATGTTTCCTTTAAAAAAACTTCAATTATCCCGCCTTAAAACGATTTTTTATAAGGAAGCCCTCTATACCACTTGCCTATATAGTTCTCCAACCACAAAATCGCCAATCAAGTCTGGCTAAATAAGTTTTCTATTAGAAAATCTTCAGTTCATTGCTAGCGAGGCTGAATCTGTGTTGCATAGAAGTTTTCCGACTGGAAAATTCCAAATTCTGCCAAGCTGAGAAGAAATGGAATATAATTCCTTGACTTAGAAGGAAATGTTTCTATTCAAAATACCGAATATAGGGAGGTACCGTTACATGAGGGCTATACAAAGATCTGTACCTGCATAGACCTGTATCTGTCACAGGCTGTAGTAACTATTACGAACTCTTAATACGAAAATTGAAACAACTCCAGTGAATAATGTCTCATCAAAATGCCGAATATAGGGAGGTACTGATATATGGGGCCTATACGAAGACCTGGACCTGCACAGAAAATTTTCTGTCACAGGCTGTAGTACCTATTAGGAACTTCACATACGAAAATTGAAACAACTCCGCTGAATAATGTCGCTAAAATCATCAAAATACCGAATATAGGGAGATACTGATATATTGGGCCTATACGAAGTCGTGGACCTGTAAACGAAATTTTTGGGCATAGGCTGTAGTACCTATTACAAAGTTCGAATACGAAATTTGAATAATGTCACTAAAATCCTCAAAATACCGAATATAGGGAGGTTCTGATATATATGGCCCATACGAAGTCGTGAACCTGTATACGAAATTTTTTGGGATAGGCTGTAGTACTCATTACAAACTTCGAATACGAAATTTGAAACAATTCGGGTGAATAATGTCGCTAAAATCCTCAAAATACCGAATATAGGGAGGTACAGATGTATGGGGCTTATACGAAGTCGTGGACCTCTAAACGAAATTTTTGGGCATAGGCTGTAGTACCCATTACAAAATTCGAATACGAAATTTGAAACAATTTCGGTGAATATTGTACCTAAAATCGTCAAAATACCGAATATAGGGAGGTACTGATATATGGGGCCTATACGAAGACCTGGACCTGCATAGAAAATTTTCTGTCACAGGCTGTAGTACCTATTAGGAACTTCACATACGAAAATTGAAACAACTCCGGTGAATAATGTCGCTAAAATCATCAAAATACCGAATATAGGGAGATACTGATATATTGGGCCTATACGAAGTCGTGGACCTGTAAACGAAATTTTTGGGCATAGGCTGTAGTACCTATTACAAAGTTCGAATACGAAATTTGAAACCATTCGGGTGAATAGTGTCACTAAAATCCTCAAAATACCGAATATAGGGAGGTTCTGATATATATGGCCTATACGAAGTCGTGGACCTGTATACGAATTTTTGGCATAGGCTGTAGTACCTATTACAAACTCGAAATACGAAAATTGAAACAATTCCAGTGAATAATGACTCAACAAAATACCGAATATAGGGAGGTACGGATATATGGGGCCTATATGAAGACCTGGACCTGCATAGAAAATTTTCTGGCATAGGCTGTAGTACCCATTACAAACTTCGAATACGAAATTTGAAACGATTCAGGTTATTAATGTCGCTAAAATCATCAAAATACCGAATATTAGCAGGTAACGTTATATTGAGGCTATATAAGACCTGGACCTGCATAGACAATTTTCTGTCACAAGTTGTAGTACCTATTAGGAATTTGAAATACGAAATTTCAAACAATTTCGGTGAATATTGTACCGGATATCATAGAAATACCGAATATAGGGAGGTACTGATACATGGGGCCTATACAAAGACCTGGACCTGCATGGACAATTTTCTGTCACAGGCTGCAGTAGCTATTAGGAACTTCAAATACGAAATTTCAAACAATTTCGGTGAATATTGTACCGGAAATCATCAAAATACCGAATATAGGGAGTTACAGGTATATGGAGGTTATACGAAGACCTGGACCTGCATAGATAATTTTCTGGCATGAACTGTAGAACCCATTACTAATTCTAAATACGAAATTTGAAGCAACTCTGATGAATAATGTCGCTAAAATCATCAAAACTCCGAATACTGGGAGGTACGGATAAATGGGGCCTATATGAAGACCTGGACCTGCATGGAAAATTTTCTGTCATAGACTGTAGTTACCATTACGAACTCTAAATACAAAATTTGAAACAACTCCGGTGATTAATGTCGCTAAAATCCTCAAAATACCGAATATAGGGAGGTACCGTTATATGGAGGCTATACGAAGACCTGGACCTGCGTAGACAATTTTCTGGCATAGGCTGTAGCACATATTAGGAACTTCAAATACGAAATTTGAAACAACTGCGGTGAATAATGTCTCTAATGTCTCATCAAAATACCGAATATCGGGGGGTACCGTTGTATGTGGCTATACGATATCGTGGACCTATATAGACAATATTCTTCCAGGGGGCAAAGTACTCAAAAGGAACTCCTTGTGTGGATTTTAATACAACTTCATTCAAAAAATTGGCTACAATCATCTAAATGCCGAAAATCGGGGGTATTAAACTTGACCTGCCTTCAGACAAAAAACTGATCTGTGCAAAATTTTAGCTTCCTACCTTTTGACCTTAGCGTAATTACAACAAACGGAAAGACGGACAGACAGATGGACGGACGGACGGACAGGGCTAAATCGTCTTAGAATTTTACGCGGATCCAGAGTATATCTACTTTGTTAGGTCTAAAATTAATGACGAACGGAATGACGAACTTGATATACCCTCCATACTATGCATGGTAGAGGGTATAAAAAGAGGGACAACAAAAACGAAAAGGTAAACAGCGTTGTTAAACTTTTTCTTAGCTGAGTTGTTATTGTTGTTGCTGTAGCTACTGCTGCCGCTAACGAGTTAAGGCTTAAGAAATGGAAAATACGGTTATATTCTTATTTGTATTGTTCGCCCCGAATACGGATAACAAGAGGAGCAACAACAACAGTAACGACACTACCATAAACCACAACAATACAGCCCAGAAGAGAGTTCACAATGAACTCCAAGCTGGAGCGAACGACCAACGAACCAAACAAACAATGCCAACAAAAACAAAACAAAATAACAAGCCCCAAACAGAAAACCGTATCACAACACAATATGGCCCACAATAACGCTGGAAGAACAACAACAGCAACAACAACGATAAACAATACGCAGTAAATAGGTACTCCTTTTGTAAGGTTTTGTTCTTCACTTTTTCCCCCCATTGTTGTTGTTGTTGGTGTTCATCTCGGTCATGAAACTTGAGTGTTTGCATGTAGAACAGAACAGCGGGTAAGGCCAACAAACCACGCTCAACATGATGGCTGGTAAGGTTGGTAAGAAGAGGTGAGGTGAGTTGTGGTGGCAAGGGAAGGGGGGAGATTGAAAATCGTTTTTTTTTTAAAGAAGTGTAAACACGAGCTATACTTCACCCTATCCGCATGAATTTTTGAGTTACTCCTCCTTGGCAGCTCACAGTAAATGGATACGAGCAGCAGCGGCATCAGCATCCATTAACCAAGAAAAATTGATGAGGGAAGAGAGGGCAGGGGGAGAGGGGAACATCTAAGAGCGTATGGAGATTTACCCTCGCATATGGCTTGTTTGCAAAAACAGTTCGTGCTCTTGGCTTTGAGCCACAACGGAGTTGTCTTCAGGCAAAACTGATACACCACCGCACCGCAGAATCCACCACCACCAGGTAGGCAGCACCAACAACTTGGAGCAAATGACAACGTCATCACGAGGAGATCTATGGTTTTGCTGGCAGGTCAAATTTAAAAAATGGTATGAGTTTTCAATTTCCCTGCAGAATATGGGCCAGGGACATAGACTTCAATTCAGCCCAACTGAATTAAGGTTTCCTGTAGGAAATCTGCAGTTAAGCTTAGTTGAATTGGATCAACTCTAGTTTAGTAAAAACTCTTTGATTTTTTCCGAAATCCTTTTTTCAGCGGCTTAACTCTAGTTAAATAAAAACTCTTCGATTTTTTCGAAATTTTTTTCAGAGGTAGTTATATTTATCCTGATTCCGTGGAAACTATTTTTTTTCCTGGGGGATTGACCAGGGGCCCCAGATTTTTGGGGTCAACAACTTGAAGCAAATGACGACTTCATCACAAGATCTATGGCTTAGCTGGCAGGTCAAATTTAACAGATGGAATGATTTTTCAATTTCTCTGCAGAATATGGACCAGGAACATAACCTTCTATTCAGCTCAGCTAAATTAAGGTTTCAATTAGGAAATCTGCAGTTCAGCTTAGCTGAATTGAAACAACTCTAGTTTAGTAAAAACTTTTTGATTTTTTTTTTTGAATTTTTTGTCCAGAGGTAGGTTTCTTTTACTCTGATTCCGGAAAACTATTTTTTTTATTGGTGGGACGGACCACACACCGCTGATTTTTGACCCGAGAGCCCGGGTTTAAGATTTTTTCAAAATTTATTCCAGCGGTAGGCATTTTTACCCTGATTTCGAAAAATGTTTTCCTGGGGGACGGACCATGGATCCAGATTATTAACCCGAAAGTTCGGGTTCGAGTCCCGGACTAGGACCCGATCCACTTACCTTATGTAAAAAATATAGGTATCGTTTGAGAGCATATAAAATACCTATCTAATAAATGGTCACATGGGGTTGTTTATGAACGGCTTGGAAGTTATATTCATATTATCGATTTTTCGGACCTGAATTTTTAATAAAACCCCCCAAAAAGTCAAAAAGGGTCCATTAAGGGGGTCAACAAAATTGATGCCAAGTTATAGCTGGCACTCGTAACTTTAAAAAAATGGTACAATTTGGGCTAATAACTTTTTCAGGAAAAACAATACCTATATTGTCTATATCGGGTAAGTGGATGCGGGTTTAGCCCTGGTCTGGAACTCGGACAACAGATACAGCATTACCAAAAATATTTGGATGTGTGAAATTTGAAGAGAACCGGATGCTTATTTCGGATTCTATGATCGTTTTTGTTATTCAAAACTTTGACCCTTTGTGGGGGAGGTACCAGAAGGAATGGTCCAATCTTTACCATTTTTATAACAGATCTTGTGTTTATGGAAATATTGAGATGCACCAAGTCTGAATGGAATCGAATGTTAATTTCGTGTTTTTTATGAGATTCAAGGCTATTGAAAATTTTGTCCCTTTGAGGGGGAGGTACTGGATGGAAAGGACCGATATTGTCCATTTTCGCACCTGACCTAGCACTGATGCAAATATTAGGATTTGCAAAGTTGCAGCAAAATCGGATTATCCTTTCTCTTTTTTGTGCCATAAATTATTTTCTTTGATAATGTTGATAATTTATGGTGGAGGTACCAGAAGGAGTAGACCGATATTGCCCATCTCCGAACTCGATCTAAGTTTGACAATAATATTACGATATTCCAAGTTCGAATCAGATCGGATACTTCCTTCGAGAGTTATCGCACGCACCAACCCGCCAGACAGGACGGACGGACGGACGAACATCGCTAGATCGACTCCAAATGTCCTGAAACGAATTTTGTCCAAAAAACCTAGAGTCTAAACCCGTTATTTTGATGAGGCACGTTTTGGCCGTATCAAGTGATATATGTTCTCTCTATGGCCATAAGGCTAAGGGTATAAAAATTTAAAAAAAATCGAAGAGTTTTACTTAGTGACTTAGCGAAATCTGCAGTTCAGCCTAGCTGAATAAGGCTTTTGTTGAAAAAATTTGCAATTCCGGCCGGCTAAATAGAAATCTCCATAGAAAATCTTCAAGTCAGCTTAGCTGAATTATGATAACCATGGGAAATCTGTAATTCCGCTAAGCTGCATTAGGTTTCCGCTGGGAAATATACAATTCAGCCTGCCTGAATCATGATTTCCCTTGGAAATTGCCACTCCGGCTAAGCTAAATTAGGATCTCCCTTGGAAATCTCCACTTCGTCATGACTTCCTCTATTCATGTTGATACCTGTCACGAATCTGCCGGACAACTTAACTTAACTTTCGTTGGAAAATCTGCAATTTCGGCCGGCTAAATAAAAGTTTCCGCAAGAAATCTTCAAGTCAGCTTAGCTGAATTATGATACCCATGGGAAATCTGTAATTCAGCTAAGCTGAATTAGGTTTCCGCTGGGAAATATAAGATCCCGCATAGCTGGAGCACGATTTCCCTTGGAAATCTCCACTCCGGCTTAGCTAAATCCTCTATTCATTTGCTACCTGTCACGAATCCACTGGACAACTTCAGCCGTAACTTTCGTTGGGAAATCTGCAATTCTGGCCAAATCAGCTTAGCTGAATTATGATACCCATGAGAAATCTGTAATTCAGGTTCCGCTGGGAAATATAAAATTCCGCCTGACTGAATCATGTTATCCTTGGAAAACCTTCACTTCAGCTTAGCTGAATTGAAATCTCCCTTGGAAATCTCCACTTCATCATGACTTCCTCTATTCATGGTGCTACCTGTCACAAATCCACCGGACAACTATAGTCGTAACTTTAACTATTTTCCAAAAGCTTAAGCCATGCAAGAACCCCTTTTTTTCAAAATGACAACAAAACCAACAACAACAGCAGCAGTAAAAATAACAATAACAACAAAAACACAAGAGAGTTAACGAAACATTAAACCAAACAAAACCTTTTGTGAACTTTTTCAAAACAAAAAAAGTATCAAATTTCAAATATAATTTGAATTCCAGTTACCTGGAAACTTGTGAGGTGGTGGTGTGTGTGTGGCTGGCTGGCTGTCTCTTCTGCCTTTCAAAAGAACTTTAACACATATTTAAGCAAATTGAATATAAACGTTTAACTATATGAGTGTGTGGATGCATGTGTGTGTGTGTGTGTGGAACACCTTGCGTTGTAAATGACAACAATGCGGCAAAAGGTCTTTCATACCAAACTCAACACACACACACAAATACACTCACACACATCTCGATCTGTATAATATGTCACACACAGAAGTTTTCCTGCGGGAGCACAAATGTCAGACTGAAAAAGAGCAGCGACTGAAGCTGCTGCCTCTCCCTCTGCCATCTCTGCTGCTGCCGCTGCTTTGAAAATCAATTGACAAAGGATTTCATTGGAAAAACAGAATATTTGAGAAATATTTAAATAAAATTTAAATTCACAAAAACAAACATATTTGTTGTCATTGTCCACAGAGTTTTGAGGTGAGGGCGGAGGGAGGGCAGGGACCGCTTGCTTTTGTGTGTAAATTTCTAATGCAAATTTACCCAGCATGTGGCCAGCCAGCCAAAGCCATGGGGGGTTGGGGACATGGAGTTAAGAATTTTGAAAAGATATTCAAAACTTTGTTTTTAAATTATATCCCTCTTTTTGTGAAGGAGGTTAAATATTTGGACAGTAGCAGGTGATAAATATGGAACAAAGAGAGAGAGAGAGAGCCATGGGGGAATTCCAAGAAATAAAATCAAAATTTAAATGATTTCAAAATGATCCGAATGAATTCAAGTGCGAAAAACTTAAATTAGAATAATTTTAAATCATCCTATCAGCCGGGCTGAATAGAGAATTCCATAGGAATCTACCCTACAGTAGATGGCCTCTGGGCCCATCTACTCTAAAGTAAATAGTTTCTGGGCCCACTTGTTATGTAGTAGAGGGCCTCTGGACGCATCTACACTAAAAAATGGCCTCTGGACCCACCTTCTCTACAGTAAATGGCCTCTGGGACCATCTACTCTAAAGTAGATTTCCTCTGGGCGCATCTACTCTAAAGTAGATGGCCTCTGGGCCCATTTACACTACAGCAGATGGCATCTGGGCCCATCTACTCTAAAGTAGAAGGCCTCTAGGCCCATCTACTCTAAAGTAGAAGGCCTCTAGGCCCATCTACTCTAAAGTAGAAGGCCTCTAGGTCCATCTACTGTAAAGTAGATGGCTTCTGGGTCCATCTATTTTCAATTCAATGGAGATTTCCATAGGAAATTTTCAATTCAGCCCGGGCTGAATGGAGATTTCCATAGGAAATTTTCAATTCAGCCCGGGCTGAATGGAGATTTCCATAGGAAATTTTCAATTCAGCCCGGGCTGAATGGAGATTTCCGTAGGAAATTTTCAATTCAGCCCGGGCTGAATGGAGATTTCCATAGGAAATTTTCAATTCAGCCCGGGCTGAATGGAGATTTCCATAGGAAATTTTCAATTCAGCCCGGGCTGAATGGAGATTTCCATAGGAAATTTTCTATTCAGCCCGGCTGAATGTGGATTTCCATAGGAAATTTGCCATTCAGCCCGGCTGAATGGGGATTTCCATAGGAAATTTGCCATTCAGCCCGGCTGAATGGGGATTTCCATAGGAAATTTGCCATTCAGCCCGGCTGAATGGGGATTTCCATAGGAAATTTGCCATTCAGCCCGGCTGAATGGGGATTTCCATAGGAAATTTGCCATTCAGCCCGGCTGAATGGGGATTTCCATAGGAAATTTGCCATTCAGCCCGGCTGAATGGGGATTTCCATAGGAAATTTGCCATTCAGCCCGGCTGAATGGAGATTTCCATAGGAATTTTGCCATTCAGCCCGGCTGAATGGGGATTTCCATAAGAAATTTGCCATTCAGCCCGGCTGAATGGAGAATTCCATAGGAAATTTTCAATTCAGCCCTGGGGCTGAATGGAGATTTCCATAGGAAATTTTCAATTCAGCCCCGGGGCTGAATGGAGATTTCCATAGGAAATTTTCAATTCAGCCTCGGGGCTGAATGGAGATTTCCATAGGAAATTTTCAATTCAGCCGGGGCTGAATGGAGATTTCCATAGGAAATTTTCAATTCAGCCGGGGCTGAATGGAGATTTCCATAGGAAATTTTCAATTCAGCCGGGGCTGGATGGAGATTTCCATAGGAAATTTTCAATTCAGCCGGGGCTGAATGGAGATTTCCATAGGAAATTTTCAATTCAGCCGGGGCTGAATGGAGATTTCCATAGGAAATTTTCAATTCAGCCGGGGCTGAATGGAGATTTCCATAGGAAATTTTCAATTCAGCCGGGGCTGGATGGAGATTTCCATAGGAAATTTTCAATTCAGCCGGGGCTGAATGGAGATTTCCATAGGAAATTTTCAATTCAGCCGGGGCTGAATGGAGATTTCCATAGGAAATTTTCAATTCAGCCGGGGCTGAATGGAGATTTCCATAGGAAATTTTCAATTCAGCCGGGGCTGAATGGAGATTTCCATAGGAAATTTTCAATTCAGCCGGGGCTGAATGGAGATTTCCATAGGAAATTTTCAATTCAGCCGGGGCTGAATGGAGATTTCCATAGGAAATTTTCAATTCAGCCGGGGCTGAATGGAGATTTCCATAGGAAATTTTCAATTCAGCCCCAGGGCTGAATAGATTTTTCCATAGGAAATTTTCAGCCGGGCTGAAATAAGAAGAAAGAATGGGGATTTCAATATGACATTTTCAATTCAGCCCTGGCTGAGGTTCCCTTTGGGAAAACTTCTTTTGTTTCTTCAGAGCTTTCCATAGACAATCTTCTATTCAGGACCGACTGAGGAGTGTCCTTCAATTGAAAATATTTTATTCAGCCGCTTTCCCTTGGGAAATATTTTATTTTTCACTCAAGATTATTAGAGATTTTCTTAGCAACCTTATGCTGAGCTATATTCCGATGTCCATTAATCACTGCAATTGTCCACAATCAAGTATTGTCCACTTCCATGTTGTTGCGCCCTCCTGATTTTTAATTGCAGCCCATCCTTTTGCCTTTAATTGCTTTAATGGTCTATCCTCTCCAAAAGGGGTGATAATTTCCATCCTGCAACAACAATTGTTTTCATTTTTATTGATGCCATTAACTGCATCTTAAATTTCAATTATAAATTATAGGCTGATGGGAGAGCGGGGTAGAGGGGGGGTAGATGCTCCCCATTTTCTTGGGAAATAAATATCTCATTTATTTGTTAAGAACATTCGTCGTCATCGACTTCGTGGCAGGAAGATTCAGCGCCCATGTCCAGCATTCGCTTCCTCGCTTCCCATTTTATTTCAACTTCGCAATGTTTTTGCTTTTGGTGGCATGGCATTTTGTTGTTGAAGATAAGCAACAAGATTGAAAGATATGGCCAGCCAGCGAGCATGACCATCAGCCTCCTCTGCGCCCTGGCCCTTTGCCTTCATCTCCTGCTTGGCTGCTTAATGTAATCATTAAACATTCCACACGTCATTTATTGCCATAACTACATTGTTAATCGTGCAAACGACGAATGTTGCATTGTTGTTGTACAGTTGTTGTTGGTGTTGTTGCTGGTCTTGGTTGTTGCTGTTACTGCAGCTGATATCTCGTTAATTACACTTTTACTTGTTGTAATGCCCATTCAATGCTCAAACATTTACTGGCCGGTCAGAGTCAGTTGCCGGTAACAAGACAGCCATACACATGGCAGTCAGGCAGCCAGGGAGGATATGGACGAGAGAGAGAGAGAGAGAGAGGTGGAGAGGAGAGAGGAAAGGGAGAAAATGTTAAGCCACGATTGTAATGACCATGCTGCCTGACTGCCTGCCTGCCGGCTGCTGTTATTGTTGTGATGATGATAACCAGGTTAGCTCAAAAGGGGATGCCCATTGAAACTGGCCATACGTTTCAATTGGGGTATTCTTCTTCCTCTTATTTTCGGTGGAATATACGAGGGCTGGTTGCAAGTTGTTTATAGAGCTAAGAGAGAGCCATAAGGGTGTCAAGTTCTTGTTCCAACCCCACCTCGTTCCTTGATTGTTTTTCATTGTTTCCTTTTGCGCCCATTAACATTTGTGGTACACACGTAATTACAAGATTACGATAAGTGATAAGCCATGAAACCGAGCGGCGAACATGCCAAAACAAAAGAATCAGCAACAGAAAATCTCCCAGTATGGACAAAGCAGAGGGGAGGAGGAGGAGAGAAGAGGAGCAGAAGACGAACATTTCCAATGCATGCTCATAAGTCGTGCCGGGCATTTCTTACAGCGATTTCTTATCAGCCGAACTGTTTGGTCCTCTTCCACAAGCGGCCATGATATTTTGCAGAAGGGAAGAAAAAAACAAGAAAACATTGCAGGGTATTGTTGTTGTAATGCTGCTGCGTAAAGTGGGCAAACCCTAAGGCATAAGAGCTTTCCTATGGACACCCCTGAATAGGAGATTTCCTATGGAAATCTCAATTTAGATTGGGAAAGCCGGGGCTGAATAGAAGCATTCCCAATGGAAAGAAGCTACCCCAGTGGAATCTTTCCCAATGGAAAGCTCTCTGTCCAGCCAGGCTGAATAGAATCTTTCCCAATGGAGAGCTCTCTATTTAGCCGGGATGAATCGTCGAATCTTTCCCAATGGAAAGTTTTCTATTCAGGCCGGACTAAATAGAATCTATCCCAATAGAAAGCTGTTCCGATAGAAAGCTAGTCCTTCCATTGGAAAGCTCTTTATTCAGCCAGGGCTAAAAATAAGGTTTCCCAGCGAAAAAGTTCCATTCAGCCCAGGGCTGTTCTTTATTCAGCCAGGGATGAAATTAATCTATCTCAGTGGAAAGCTGTCTATTCAGGCCGGACAGAATAGAATCTTTCCCAATGGAAAGCTCTCTATTCAGGTCTGGATGAATAGAATTTTTCCCAATAGAAAGCTCCCCATTCAGGCCGGGCTGAATAGATGCTTTCCCAATGGAAAGCTCTCCATGCAGCCAGGCTTTCCATTGGAGAGGGGTTCTGGGATGGCTTAAGCTTATGAAAAATAGTTAAATTGCCCATTGGATTCATGTCAGGTAGCAAATGAGTAGAGGAAGCTGAAGTAGAGGCTTCCAAGGGAGATCCTAATTCAGCTAAGCTGAAGTCAAGGTTTCCCAGGGAAATCGTGATTTAGGCGGAATTGTACACTTCCCAATGGAGGCCTAATTCAGCTTAGCTGAATAGAATCTTTCCCAATGGCAAGCTTTCTATTCAGGCGGGGCGGAATAGAATCTTTCCCAATGGAAGGCTCTCTATTCAGGCCGGACTGAATATAATAGGAAAGCTCTCTATACAGGCCCGGTTGAATAGAATATTTCCCAATGGAAAGCTCTCCATGCAGCCAGACTTTCCATTGGAGAGGGGTTCTTGGATGGCTTAAGGTTTTTGGAAAAAGTAAAGTTGTCCAGTGGATTCATGACAGGTAGCAAATGAATAGAAGAAGCTGATGCAGAGGAAATCCTAATTCAGCTAAGCTGAAGTCAAGGTTTCCCAGGGAAATCGTGATTAAGGCGGAATTGTATACTTCCTAATGTAGGCCTAATTCAGCTTAGCTGAATAGAATCTTTCCCAATGGCAAGCTTTCTATTCAGGCGGGGCGGAATAGAATCTTTCCCAATGGAAGGCTCTCTATTCAGGCCGGACTGAATATAATAGGAAAGCTCTCTATACAGGCCCGGTTGAATAGAATATTTCCCAATGGAAAGCTCTCCATGCAGCCAGACTTTCCATTGGAGAGGGGTTCTTGGATGGCTTAAGGTTTTTGGAAAAAGTAAAGTTGTCCAGTGGATTCATGACAGGTAGCAAATGAATAGAAGAAGCTGATGCAGAGGAAATCCTAATTCAGCTAAGCTGAAGTCAAGGTTTCCCAGGGAAATCGTGATTAAGGCGGAATTGTATACTTCCTAATGTAGGCCTAATTCAGCTTAGCTGAATAGAATCTTTCCCAATGGAAAGCTCTCTATTCAGGTCGGGCTGAATCTTTCCAATGGAAGGCTCTCTATTCAGGCCCGACTGAATAGAATATTTCCCAATGGAAGGCTCTCTATTTAGGCCGGACTGAATAGAGTTTTTTCCCAATAGAAAACTCTCTATTCAGGCGGGGCGGAATAGATGCTTTCCCAATGGAAAGATCTCTATTCAGCCGGACTGAAAAGATTATTTCCCAATGGAAAGCTCTCCATTCAGGCCGGGCTGAATATGATCTCTCCCCATGGAAAGCTCTCTATTTAGCCAGAGCTGAAATAAGCTTTCCCAGTGAAATGCTCTATTCAGCCTAGGTCTATTCTGGCTGGCTGAAAAACTGATTTCCTTTGAAAAGCTACTATTCAGCCGGTCTGCATGGAAGATTCTCGTATGGAAATCCCTATTTAACCCGACTCAATATCAGCTTTCCCCTGTGGAAACCTATTCAGGCCGGGCTGTATTACAAATATCCTTTGGATTGCAAAATACCTTCAATACAGCCCGGTTAAATAGGTTTTTTTGCAAAATCTTTCCATTTTATCGGAATTAAGGTTTAAGCAAGCCATTTTCCCTTTAAAATTTGAAAAATCCAATTCAATTTTTCAATCTTTCAAAACCAAATCTTATCGCTCGAACCATGCCAAAGGCATCAAGCCCCATCTTACTTCGTTTAAAATGTTCATAACAGCACTATTAAATTTCATTTTCTTAAAGGACGAATACCATGGTTGAGCGGCAGGAAGAAAAGAGAGGGATAGGGGAAGAGGGAGGGGATGGGGTGGAAGGTAACGGCAGGCGGTAAAGCATTCTGTTTACTCAAGTGTTACCGTGAAAATTGCAGATGAAAAGTGATGTTGATGATGTTTGCGTAACACACGCACACCACGGCACACACACACACAAATTCCCTTTGATGTCCTTTTTTTGTGTGAGTGTATGAGGCAGTGTGGATGGGGGCGAGTGAGTGCGTATGACGTTTTCTTGGAATTGTGTGTGAGTGTGTGTGTGCGTAACGTATTCCTTTCTATGATTATTACTTTTATTACAAATCTCCATAAACGCTTACAATGGCTGGATGAGAGCCAGCTCCTGCCGAGTGCACACACAAACAGACACCCTACCGACGATTCCCTCCTACTCCCCCTCCCCCTCCTTTACTCCTGCCTGCACACACGGAATATGGGAATAAAACTAAAACTAAACTTCACAAATTCCTTTACAACTCCAAGAATGGACGACAACAGCAAAAAAATGGAACAAAACCTCCAGCAGAGCTCTCTGTGTTCTGTAAGAGCTTTACAAGGACAACTATTTAAAAAACATGAACTAAACAAGGACTGACGGAAAGCGATGTTAAATCCAAAAGCGGAGCCGGAGAAGACGAAGAAAAAGAAGTCAACGTTTAAAAAAAAGGCGTATCGTGCAGCCAGTAGCTGGTGGGAAAAGTAAAGAGTTGTTGGTACTATATCCAGACATCTCCTCCCACCAACCACCCTTTCCCCTGCCTCCACATAACCAGGAATTGCTGTTCATTTTGCTTTTTGTCGTTGATTTTATTTCTCTAACATGGCTAACACTGATACTGCCAATGCTGTTGCAGACCCACACACACACACATACTCACACTCAACACATGATTACTTTGAACTACACTTCGCCAACAATGTTGTGTATGAACGAACAGCGGTGGAGGATAGCTGGATACTACCGAAAAAGGGAATAATGGAATAGTTGTACAGACACACACACACAACTGCTGATTGTAAAAGAGAGCCGAACAGACAGACAGACACAGCAACAGTCAGACAGACAGCCAATGCCGGCATAATCTGGAATGTAGATTCAGCAAAACACTGATGGGTACACTGAGGAAACTTGAAGCGAGAGAGGTTTCCACATGGAAAGAAGGGCTGAATAGAGACTTCCGTTTATAAAGCCATTG
Source organism: Musca domestica (assembly GCF_030504385.1). Lineage (NCBI taxonomy): Eukaryota > Metazoa > Arthropoda > Insecta > Diptera > Muscidae > Musca > Musca domestica. Next base: position 4,782,232 of record NW_026712360.1, on the reverse strand, counting down.
AAAGGGTGGATGGACCCAGAGGCCATATACTGCAGAGTAGATGGACTCAGAGGCCACCTACTTTTGAGTATATGGACCTAGAGGCCTTCTACTTTTGAATAGATGGAACCAGAGGCCATCTACTGTAGAGTAGATGCACCCAGAGGCCATCTACTGGAGAGTAGATGCCCCCAGAGGCCATCTACTGGAGAGTAGATGCCCCCAGAGGCCATCTACTGTAGAGTAGATGCCCCCAGAGGCCATCTACTGGAGAGTAGATACCCCCATCTACTGGAGAGTAGATGCCCCCAGAGGCCATCTACTGTAGAGTAGAGTAGATGGGCTCAGAGGCCATCTACTGTAGAGTAGATGGGGCCAGAGGCCATCTACTGTAGTGAAGATGGGCCCAGAGGCCATCTGCTGTAGTGTAGATGGGCCCAGAAGGCATCTACTGTAGAGTAAATAGGCCCAGGGGACATTTAATGTAGAGTAGACAGGCCCAGAGGCCATCTACTGTAGAGTAGATGGGCCCAAAGGCCCTCTGCTGTAGGGTACATGGGCCCAGAGACCGTCTACGGCAGTGCAAATGGGCCCAGAGGCCATCTACTGTAGAGTAGATGCACCCAGAGGCCATCTACTCTAGAGTAGATGGACCCCTGGGTCCAAGAAGTCAACTGTAGAATGTGGGTTGGCAGCTGAGAAAATTTGTTGCTTCCTAAGCTGCTGGAGATTTTCCAATGAGAAAAGAGCCTTTTTGAGCAGTTGAAAAAATTACAATTATCGGATTGTCTTTCTCAGCAGCGGATATGGTCTTCCAAATTAGCTGAGAAAATTTCAACTATTAGAGAGTTATTCTCAGCAGTTGAGAGGGTCGCTCGGAGTAGCTGAGCGAATTTTAGGTATGAGAAAGTTTCTCTCAGCAGTCGAGAGAGACTTCTAAACCTGCTGAGTAAATGTCGAGTATCAGAAATCCTTTGTCAGCAGTTGAGAGGGTCGCTCCCAGAGCAGCTGAAAAAATTTCAGCCATCAGAAAGTCTTTCTCAGCAAGTTGAGAAGAACTCCCGGAGCAGCTGAGAAAATCCCAACTATCAAAAAAGTTTCTTAGCAGTTGAGAAGGTCTGCCAGAGCTTCTAAGATAATTTTAACTATCAATTGACCCCCAGCTAAATTTAAGTTCCCATGGAAAACATTCAATTCTGGCCAAGAGTTTTCCCGCAGTGCATCAGGAAAAAAACACGAGAATTGGTAATGTGAACATCCCAATATTGTGGTGGGGTAAGTCCCATTACCAACACCACCACCACCACCGCCATCACCAGGAGGAATATGTAGATGATTGTAAAGCTCGTTGTCGACATGTGTGTTTACACACTCCCGCACACACACACAGGGACACTAACACACATGTATGTAGTTAGTTAGTTTAATGGTTCAAGCAAAGGACACACAGAGAGAGACTTGGAATGAAAAAAGCAACGTTTATTTATGCCACTGTGAATGCTCAGCTTCCCCTCTCCCCTGCCGGCCCCTCCCCACACATTTGTCGGCATCGTAGTTTTTGATGAAATAAAGACTTTAACACAAAAATGGAGATGGTATTTTTTGCAGGATTTTTAAGTTTACTTGGGGAAAAAAGTGAAACTTTAAAAAATTACAGGATGGAGGAGGGGGCAGGGAGGGTGACACACAGCGAAAGAGACTCTGTCATTTGTGTGACGTTGGTACACCAGGGGAAATTTAAACAAATAAAGAGATTATAAAAATATGATGTCGGGCAAATGAGGATGGGATGATGACTCAAAGGAAGTTCTGGAGAGGGGTAAAATACGCCCTCTACCCCATCCTGCCACATAGAAGTGAATATATCCAAATTTCCTTGTCAATATCTCAATGGTCCTCATAACTAATTGTCCACTCTGGCTCTCTTTACTTCCACCCCTCCCCCCCCCCCCCCCCCCTCTTACCATTCCAGCCATTACTGCCAACTTTCCTCGAGTGTATTTTCACTAGACTAGTCAAAGGACTTTGATGTAAACACCCTGTATTTATTTTGCCTTTTAAGCGTCTTTATCATCCGACGCTCGCTCACCCCTGCAACCGGTCGCTCATTCATTTCTTTCATTATTGCACTTTCTCAATGCCTTTGAGAGGGTCTCTTGTATTCTTTCCGTCTTTTTTTTTGGGCATCTGCCATGAATATTTGTGTTGCTGATACTCCCGCTGATGATGCAGAGGATTCTGGTGCAAAAAAAAACGAATGCGAAAAAACAACATTCAGGAAAATATTCTGGAAAATTGGTGCAATGTCAATGACAAAGAAAAACATAATAGTCAAAGGAGCACAGCAAAAAAAGCGGACGCACACACACTCTCACAGAGAGAGAATGCCGGGGAACAGGATGTTAAAAGAAGAGGAGCTCGCTTATATTCATATGCTTGGCTTGTTACGTTCGAATAGCAGTTTTCCTTTTTTGCTGTCGTTGTTTTTGTTGTTGGTATGGAAATTTTCCGTTCATTTTTTGTTGCGCCAATGTCGTTCAAAGCGTTCAATGTTCAATTTGTATATCTTGGGGAATGTTCTTCCGTTTTGCACAAAAACGAAAAAAAAGAAAACGCTGAAAAGTAATAAAAAACATACCGAAAATGTTTTTTTTTTTTTTTTTTTTGCCTGATTCGCTCGTCCTTAGCAGGAGTCAGGAGTATTGGATACTTGGTGCTGGCTGCAGCATTGATGCCTTTATAACGACATTGGTCGTGGGATATTGAATTTTAAATGCTTTTCATTGAAGAGCATATTAAATTGTAGTTTGAGCTTTATTTTCCGCCATGACCACAAGAAGCTCAGACCGTTTTTCTTTTAATGGCATTTTTTTTTTGTCTAGAGGACTGTGGTTTGGCAGCTGAGAAAAATGCCGGAGATTGTTTCCAATGAGAAAATTTACAGCTATCAGAGAGTCTTTCTCAGCAGCGGAGAAGGTCCTCCAGAGAAGCTGAGAATTTTTCAAATCATTCTCAGCAGTTGAGAGAGTCGCTCAGAGCACCTAAAAAATGTTCAACGGTCGCAAAGTCTTTCTCAGCAGTAGAGAGCATTTTAATTATGAGAAAGTTTCTCTCAGCAGTTGAGAGGGAGCAGCTTAGAAAACATAAACCATCAAAAAATTTTTCTGAGCAGTTGAGAAAGCTTTCCCGACCAGCTGAGAGAATTTTAATTGTGAGAAAGTTTCTCTCAGCAGTTGAGAGGGACTTCTAGTGTAGCTGAGTGAATGCCGACTACCAGAAAACCTTTCTCAGCTGTTGAGAGGGTCTTACACAGTAACAGAGAAAATTTCAACCAGCAGAAAATATTTCTCAGCAGTTGAGAAGGTATACTAGAGCAGTTGAGAAAATTTAAAATATTAGAAAGTTATTCTCAGCAGTTGAGAGGGTTGCTGAGAGCAGCAGTGTCGCAGACACAAAGTCTTTCTCAGCAGTGGAGAAGGTCTTCCAGAGCAACTGAGAGCATTTTAATTATGAGAAAGTTTCTCTCAGTAGTTGAGAGGGACTTGTAGAGCAGTTTAGAAAACTTAAACCATCAAAAAATTCTTCTCAGCAGCTGCGAAAGCTTTCCAGAGAAGCTGAGAGCATTATAATTGTGAGAAAGTTTCTCTCAGCAGCTGAGAGGGACTTCTAGAGCAGCTGAGTGAATGCCGACTATCAGAAAACCTTTCTCAGCTGTTGAGAGGATTTTACAGAGTAACTTAGAAATTTTCAACCATCAGAAAATATTTCTCAGCAGTGGAGAAGTTCTTGCAGATTAGTTGAGAAAATTTTAAATATTAGAAAGTCATTCTCAGCTGTTGAGTGGGTCGCTCAGACCAGCTGAACATTTTCCAAGTCTTTCTCAGCAGTGGAAAAGATTTTCCCGACCAGCTGAGAGAATTTTAATTTTGAGAAAGTTTCTCTCAGCAGTTGAGAGGGACTTCTAAAGCCGCTTAGAAAACATAAACAATCAAAAAGTTCTTCTCGGCAGCTGAGAAAGCCTTCCAAAGCAGATGAGAACATTTTAATAGTGAGAAAGTTTCTCTCAGCAGTTGAGAAGAACTTCTAGAGCAGCTGAGTGAATGCCGACTATCAGAAAACCTTTCTCAGAAGTTAAGAGGGTTTTACAGAGTAACTTAGAAATTTTCAACCATCAGAAAATATTTCTCAGCAGTGGAGAAGTTCTTCCAGATTAGCAGAGAAAATGTTAAATATTATAAAGTCATTCTCATTCAGAGCTGCTGAAAATTTTCCAAGAGTCACAAAGTCTTTATCAGCAGTGGGGAAGAACTTCCAGAGCAGCGGAGAAAATTTTAACAATGAGAGAGTTTCTCTCAGCAGTTAAGAGGGACTTCTGGAGCAGCTGAGAGCATTTTAATTATGAGAAAGCTTCTCTCAGCAGCTGAGAGGGACTTCTAGAGCAGCTAAGAAAATTTCAAATATCCAAAAGACTTTCTCAGCCGTTGAGAAGGTTTTCCACAATAGTTGAGAAATGTTGAACTACCTGAAAGCCTTACTCAGCAGTTGAAAGGGTCTCCCAGAACTGCTGAGGAATTTCCAAATATCAAAAAGTCATTTTAGAATCTGAGAAGGTTTTTCAGAGCAGCTGAGAAAATTTCAAGTATCAGAAAGTCCTTCTCAGAAGTTGAGAAGGTTTTTCAGAGCAGCTGAGAAAATTTCAATTTTCAGAAAGTCCTTCTCAGCAGTTGAGAGGGTCTTCCAGAGCAGTTCAGAAAATTTCAATTTTCAGAAAATCCGTCTCAGCAGTTGAAAAGGCCTTCCAGAGCAACTGAGAGAATTTTAAATATTAAAAAGTCTTTCTCAGCAGTTCAGAAAGTCTTACAGAGCAGCAGGCTGATTTTAAACAATGAGAGATAATTTCTCAGCAGTTAAGAATGCTTCCAGAGCAGCTGAGGAAATTTCAACTTTCAGAAAGACCTTCTCAGCAGTTGAGAGAGTCTTTCAGAGCAGGAGAGAAAATTTCAAATGGCAGAAAGTCGTTCTCTGCTGCTGAGAGGGTCTTCCAGAGCAGCTGAGAAATTTTCATCTATCAAAAAGTCATTCTCAGAAGTTGAGAAGGGTTTTCAGAGCAGCTGAGGAGATTTCATATATCAGAAAGTCCGTCTCTGCAGTTGAAAAGGTCTCCCAGATCAGCTGTGAATCATTCTGAGAAAGTCATTTCTCAGCAGTTGAGAGGTCTTCCCGAGCAGCTGAGAAAATTCCTTCTTCTCTTCTTTTGAGAGTTCATTTCTAGAGGGAACTGTCCTTCTCAATTGCTGATATGTGCTTTTCCATGAAAGAGAGTTTTTCTCAGCTACAGAGAAAACATTTTCTGTTGGAAAAAATCTACGAAATCTATATTCCCTTCCAGAAATCCTCTTCCATGCCACTGTCACCAACTGCGTGTCCTTTTAGTACTTTGGCCATACAGCAGTCCTTTATGTCAACAATATGGCTTTTATTTGTCCTCGCCATTCTTTTGGCACCACATAAAGAAGTTGATTTGGTTGCTTTCTTTCGTTCTTTCTCCCATCCATTTTTGTTTTTTTTTTCTCATCCTTTTGGAGTACTTTTATTACGTTAAATATCCTTTTTACCCTAATAGCATCTTTGCCAGTGGTCCAGCAGTGTGTCCTTTTACGGTCTCGCCCGCCATTCTCATTCCCTCCGCCACTAACTTTCAAGGACTTTTGTTATTTGTCATCCTCGTCGTCCTCGTCGTTGTCGTCCTCATCATTGTCATCATAGTCGTATATTTAGTTAGTCCCAGAGTACTTATCTTTTAGATAAATGTTGTTAATATCCTCAGCACCATCATCATCATCAACATCCGAGTATCCATTCATTCGTTTAACTTGAGTAGAGTTGGGAATGGTTCTTGTGACAACTACTCTCCCCCCCTCTCCTCTATCCTGGAGCCATATTATATGGCTCTTTGATATAACTATCCCCCAATGCAGTTAAGTCCTTCTTCGTTCCTTTTTTTTTTTTTTGTGGTCCCGATTTAATAAAGTTTTATAGCTTTTTTTTCCACTCCAGGCCCTGGCTGAGGCTGAGGCTGTGGCTCTCTCTGTGTGCATTTTATTTTCTATAAATTATGCAGAAAATAAGTTGACTTTACTTCACTTGACCATTGCGCATTGATATTATGTTGATTTTCTTTTTAATTAATTTCAAATAATAGTGGTTTTCCTTTTGAGGCGGCTGATGGAAATGTGGAATGGGTTGGAGATGGGGGATAAGGGGTGTGTGGGATAGATGGTGACATCAAACGAAAGACATTGGCAGACAGACTGGTTAGAGGGCTGAGGCGTATGAATGTTTGTCTTCAAAGAGAGGCTGAGTATTAAAAGTGAGTAACATGGTTTCCTCTTAGGGGGGAGGGTAGAGACAGAAAATACCTTTGGCCATTTACAAAGTCTTTATGTTTCTTTGAAGAGAAGAGAAAAAATCTAATCGTCTCATTGCTTTACAACAACATTAAACGGGGAGAATAATAAAACAAATTTCAATTGAATCACACGACTGATATGTCCTGGAAATATTTTCAATGGGAGGAACTGTCTTTTTTTTTATAAAGGCAAAAGCCTTTCTCAATGGCAGAGAATATATTTTTATAGGACAACCAATGAGAACATTTTGTGGTAATAGTTTCGAGAGAAAAATTTTTTTTTTCAAGAGCTAAAATTATTTTCTATGGGTTTTCTGAACAGCTGAGAAAAAGTTGTCCTATTGGAGAGACTTGCTCAGCAGCTGAGAAGTTTCTTCCTATGTGGAAAAGCCTTTCGCAATACTGGAGATCTTTTTTTTGTGAGAAAAACTTTTGGTTAATATCTCAGCATTTCTGTATCATCTGCTACTACAATTTTTTCTCATGAGAAGAAGTCTCTCTCAGCTGTTTGCCATAAGAGAGAGAATCTTTAACAGCATCTGAGCAAATTTTTCAGGCAAAAACAGCTCTTTATCAACTACAGAGAATGATTTTCTTATGGAAAAAGCTACATCATAGCAGCAAAGAGGAAAAAGTCATACAGGAAAAAGTCTGTCACAACAGCTCCGAAATGTTTTTTTCTAGGGGAAAAAGTCTTTTAGCAGTTGAAAGAGAGAGCAATGAAAGAGTTTTTCTCCGCAACTCTTTCCCAACTTTCCTAGAGAAAAAATACTTTTCAGCAGCGAATTATTTATGGCCTTCAGTCTTTCTTATCTTCTAAGATTTTTTTCCGCGGAAACAGTTTTTTTCATAGCTGAAAGTCTTTCGCAGCAGCAGAGAATTTTTTCCTACGGAAGGGAATTCAGGGAGGCTCTCTCGCCTCCAGCGAAAAATATTTTTATGGGAAAAGTCTTTCTGAGTAACTTTTGGCTCCAAGAATTTTTTTGTCTTGGGTAAAGCCCTTCTCAGCTACCGAGAGATTATGTCCTTTAGAAAAAAAGTCGTTCACAGCAATTGAGATTTTTTTCATCTGGGAAAGCCTTTTCCTTTAGGAAAGAGACCTCCTCAGAAGCTAAGAACTTTTTATTAAAGAAAAAGCCTTTCTCCGCAGTTTGAGAATTGTTTTCCCTCAAAAGACTGGAAATAATTTTTCTCAGAAGCTGGAAAAATTCAGAGAACTACTTTTTCCAATAGCTATAGTATTTAACAATTTTCAACAGCTGATAGATATGTTTAACCATCCAAAAAATTTCCCAGCAGTTGATTAGGTCCTCCAGAGCAGCTGAAAGAATTTTAGGTAACAAAAAGACATTCTCACCTGTTAGGAGGCTCCCCCTGAGTAGCTAAGAAAATGTCAACTATCAGAATGTCTTTATCAGCAATTGAGAGGGTCTTCCGAAGCAGCTAAAAAATTTTCAACTATCAAAAAGTGTTTCTCAGCTGTTCAGCAGGTCTTTCGGAGAAGTTGAGGACATTTTCAATATCAGAAAGTCTTTCTCAGCAATTTAGAAATTCTTTCAGAGCAGCTGAGAAGATTTCAGCTATCAAAAAGACTATTTCAACAGTTGAGAAGGTCTTTCAGAGTAGCTGAGAACATTTTAATTATTAAAAAATTTTTCTCAGCATTTAAAAAGGTCTATCAGAGCATCTGAAAAAAATTATAAAAATCCGAAAATCCTTCTGGGCAGTCCAAAAGTTCATCCAGGGCAGCTGGGAAAATATCAACTATCAGAAATTGGTTCTCAACAGTTGGGAGGCTATTCTAGAGCAGCTGAGAGATATTTGACTATCAAAATGTCATTCTCAGCAGTTGAGAGGCTCTTCCCAATCAGCTGAGACATTTTCAACTATCAGAAAGTCTTTCTCAGCGATTGAGAATATCTTCCAGACCAGCTGAGAAGATTTCAACTATCAGAATGTCTTTATCAACAATTGAGAGAGTCTTCTAGAGCAAGTAAGAAGATTTCAGCTATCAGAAAAACTATTTCAGGAGAAAAAGGTCTTCCAGATCAGCTGAGGAAATTTCAACTGTCAGAAAGTCCTTCTCAGCAGTTCAGAGAATCTTCCAGAGCAGCTGAGGAAATTTGAACTATCAGAAAGTCTTTCTCAGCCATTGAGAGGGCCTTCCCGAGCAGCTGTTATCAATTATCAGGAAGACTTTCTCAATAATTGAGAGCAAAGCAACTGAGAAAATGTTAAGTATCAGAAAATCTTTCTCAGTAGTTCAAAAGTTCATCTAGAACAGCTGAGAAAATTTCAAGTATCGGAAAGTCTTTCTTAGCAGTTGAGAAGGCCTTCCACATTCTCAGCAGTTGAGAGCAGCTGAGAAAATGTAAACTATCAGAAAGTCCTTCTTAGCTGTAAAGATGGTCTTCCTGAGCAGCTGAGAAAATGTCAACTATCAGTAGTTCAAAAGTTCATCCGGAGCAGCTGAGAAAATGTCAACTGTCAGAAGATCTACTATCAGAAACTATCATGTCAACTATCAGAAAGTCTTTCTTAGCTGTAAAGAAGGTCTTCCTGAGCAGCTGAGAAAATTTCAACTATCAGAAAGTTTTTATCAGTAGTTCAAAAGTTCATCCGGAGCAGCTGAGAAAATGTCAACTGTCAGAAAATCTCTCTCAGCAGTTCGAAAGTTCATCTAAAGCAGCTGAGAAAATCTTTCTTAGCAGTTGAGAAGGGCTTCCACAGCAGCTGAGAGAATTTAAAATATAAATAAATCATTCTCAGCAGTTGAGAGTCTCCTCCAGAGCAGCAGAGAAAATGTTAACTACCAGAAAGTCCTTCTTAGCTGTAAAGAAGATCTTCCTAAGCAGCTGAGAAAATTTCAACTATCAGAAAGTTTTTATCAGTAGTTCAAAAGTTCATCCGGAGCAGCTGAGAAAATGTCAACTGTCAGAAAATCTCTCTCAGCAGTTCGAAAGTTCATCTAGAGCAGCTGAGGAAATTTAAAGTAAAAGAAAGTCTTTCTTAGCAGTTGAGAAGGCCTTCTACAGCAGCTGAGACAATTTAAAATATCAATGAGTCATTCTCAGCAGTTGAGAGTCTCCTCCAGAACAGCTGAGAAAATGTCAACTATCAGAAATTTTTTCTCAGTAGTTCAAAAGTTCATCCGGAGCAGCTGAGAACATGTCAACTATCAGAAAGTCTTTCTTAGAAGTTGAGAGAATTTCAAATATCAAAAAGTCATTCTCAGCAGTTGAGAGGCTCTTTCAGAGTAGCTGAGAAAATGTCTACTATCAGAAAGTCCTTCTTAGCTGTAAAGAAGGTCTTCCTGAGCAGCGAAGAAAATTTCAACTATCAGAAAGACTCGTTCAGCAGCTGAGAAGGTCCTCCAGACCAGCTGAAAAAATGTTAACCATCTGAGAGTCATTCTCAGCATATGGGACAGTCTTCCAAAGCAGCTGAGAAAATGTCAACTATCAGAAAGTCTTTCTCAGAGATTGATAGAGTCCTCCAGAGCAGCTGAAAAGATTTTAGCTATCAGAAAGTCATTCTCAGCAGCTGAGGGTATTTTCCAGACCAGCTGAGAAAATTTCAACTATCAGAAAGTCTTTCTCAGCAATTGAGAGAGTCCTCCAGAGCAGCTGAGAACATTTCAGCTATCAGAAAGTCATTCTCAGCAGCTGAGAGTCTTTTCCAGACCAGCTGAGAAAATGTTAACTAACAGAAAGTCTTTCTTAGCTATTGAGAGAGTCTCTCAGACCAGTTGAGAGAATTTTAACTATCGAAAAGTCATTCTCAGCAGTTGAAAGGCCCTTCCAGAGCAGTAGAGAAAATGTCAAATATCAGAAAGTATTTCTAAGCAGTTGAGAAGGTTTCTAGAGCAGCTGAGAGAATTTTAAATATCAGAAAGTCTTTCTCAGCGGTTGAAAGAGTCTTACAGACCAGTTGAGGAGTTTTCAACTATCGTAAAGACTGTTTCTGTAGTTGAGATGGTCTTCCTGACCAGTTGAGAAAAATGTGACCATCAGCAGTTGAGAATGACTTCCAGAGGAGCGAAGAAAAATGTAACTATCACCAATTCTCGCTTACCTGCTAAGCAAGGTTCTTAAAAACCTTGCTTAGCAGGTGAGAACTTTGAAAATCTCTAACTATGGTTGTTAAAAACCATGCTTAGCAGGTGAGAACTTTGAAAATCTCTATCAGCAGCTGAAAATTGTTTTCCTATGGGAAAAAGTCTTTCTCAATAGAAATTTTAAAATTTGTATCCCATTTCGAAAGGGTTTCCTTATTGAAAGGTATATTCTTTTTGGGAAAACCCCATTTTTTCAAATAACTTTTTTGCCAGCCATGTGTTCCCATTCCAATATATTTTTCTTTTTAAAACAACTCTCCACGCCAAATATCCTAAACTCCTCCCCTTCCCCCTTAATTTATGTAATAATTAGGCAAACATCTTGTGTAACATTTAGCTATCACTCCCCAAAGAAACTTGTCATTAAAATTCCAAGAATTTTGTTGCAAAATTCTTTTTAACTTTCAACCATATCCCCCCACCATCTATTTCCTTCTCCCACTCCTTCATCACTTCCTCTCTTCTCCCCTGTTCCTCTCTTTCCCACAAAAGTGCAAATAAGTTGAATTCATTAATTATGACAATTTTTGGTCAGGCGGCGAATGAATGACATCGTTTCCAATTTGTTGCTGGTGTCCCTTTTAATTTAAACTTTAATTAAATGATAATCAGTCGACCATAATTATATGGCAACAAATGAAGAAAAAGCAACAACAACAACACCGGGCCAACAATATGAAAACTTTTCTAATGACTGAAAAATGAAAACTTTTTGACTTTCTTTGTAATTCTGCCAATTGGAAAATTTGCCAAAAAAATGTTGAGGACAATAAGGGAAAATAAGGTTGAACATTTCATTATGCCGAAAAACAAACTCTTCAGGAGCTGAAAACAAAATCAAACTTCTCTCAAACTTCACTAAACCCTTGACAGTCATTAAGTAAATCTCCACACAGAGCATTAACAGCACTAGCGGCACTAACAGGCTTAACGTCAATGAGAATAACCTGAGTCCAGGCCGCCACTATCATCTCCCTTCCTCTCTCTCTACCTCCCTCCATCCCTCTCTCTCTCTCTCTCGCTCCTGAAAACTACAACAATAACAATCCACCACAACAAAATACATGTGCTAAGAATTGAAAATTCAATGCATTAAAAGGGTGCTCGAGGCTATTTAATTTACATGTGGTGCCACTTGCAGATGAAACGAGCAACGAATGTCCGTCCGTCCAACCGGCCGTATGTACAACTCGTGCCAGGGTAGAAAACTTTACTACCTCCACCATCATCGCCATCACCAAAATATCCACTTCTTTCCGACGACATTGTCTTTTGTCACAAAGTTCCAACACTACAATGTACCCGACCAACCAACCACAATCCAGGAATATCCAAACGAACCCAAACAGGAAACACAAAGGAAGGATCACCCTTTCGCACTCTCTCTCCTCTGACCAAGTTTTGGAGACAAAATTTCACAGTGTCATGTCACCAAAAAAAAAAAAAATAAAAAATAACTGTTAAACGAAAATTGCCGAATAATTTGTTACGGGTAGCAAGAAAATAAATAAAGACAAACGGGGGGATCTCTCTGTAAGGGTACAATAGGATGGCCTTTCGCGACTGCAGAGAAAGGGAGAAAAATTTTCTCAGCAGCTGAGAAGTGTTTATCTCATAGAGAAAATGCCCCTCAGCTATTGAGAAATTTGGTCTCCTAAACCAAATTCGAAGCTGCCTTAAAATCGCTGAAGCTGAGAGAGAAAAATTCTCAGTAGCTGTGAAAGTGTTTCTCTCAGCGACTGAAAAAGACTTTTCTTGAGGAAAAATATTTTTAGCTGTGCGGATTTTTTCCCATGAGAAAACACTCCTCAGCTGCTGGAGCAGATATTTCAAAAGCTGCAGCAACTGAGATAGTATTTTTTAGATTCAGAAAAAAAGTGTCTCATTCGCTGAGAAAATCTGGCCTCAGCTGCAAAAAAAATACCTTTCCTTTTTGAAAAAAAAATCTTAGCAGCTGAAAAAAACTTTTCAGTAAAGAAATCGCTGAAGCTGAGAGAGAAAAATTCTCAGTAGCTGTAAAGGTGTTTATCTCAGTGACTGAGAAAGACTTTTCTTCAGGGAAAACTTTCTTAGCTGTGTGGACTTTTTCTCCATGAGAAAAAACTTCTCCGACGCTGAAACAGACATTTCAAAAACCAACCAGAAGTCACAGCAGCTGAGAGAGAATTTTTTATATTCGGAAAAAATGCCGCAATTGCCGAGAAAATCTGGCCTCAGCTACAAAAAAATTACCATTTCTCCATGGGAAAAAAATCTTAGCAGCTGAGAAAAACTTTTCAGTAAAGAAATCGCTGAAGCTGAGAGAGAGAAATTCTCAGTAGCTGTGAAAGCGTTTCTCTCAGCTACTGAGACTGTCGTTTAGGAAAACCATTCTTAGCTGTGAAAGAGATAATTCAAAAGCCAACTAGAAGTCGCAGCAGCTAATAGAGCATTTTTTATATGCGGAAAAAAATCCTCAATTGCTTAGAAGAGGATTCTCTTTAAAGATAACCTTTTCCCGAACTTATTTTGAGGAGATGGGGAAAATTTCTTCTCAACTGCTGAGAAATGTTTTCCCAAAGAAGTACTCCTCAGAAGCTGATAATTTTTTTTTTCTTCAAAAAAAAAAAAAATTTTTCTTCAAAAAAAATTTTTTTTAAAAAAAAAATTTTCTCCGCAGTTGGGAAATGTTTTCCAGAAAAAACGAAAACAGCTGAGAATTTTTTTCTTTGAGAAGATCAACAACTGAGTCTGTTGGTGAATATCTTTCTCAGCAACAGAGATTTGTTTTTCCTATTATGGGGATATTTTCTCTCAGCAGCTGATAGAGAAATTCATCTACAGGAAACTTTTCTCAACGCCTGGGAAATGCTTTCCGAAAGAAAATAGCCCTTCTCAACAGCTGAGAATTTGTTTCCTTTAAGAAGATATCTCTATTAACAGCTGAGCCTGTTGGAGAATATGTTTCTCATCAACTGAGATTTATTTGTCTATGAGATTATTTTTTCTCAAAAAAACGAAATTCTTCTGCAGGAATCCCTTATCAATGGCTTTCGGTAAAATGTTTTCCGAAACTTAGTACTCTTTCTCAGCAGCTGAGAACTCGTTTTCTTTAGGAAGATATGTCTATCAACAGCTGAGCTTGTTGATGAATATCTCTCTCAGCAACTGAGATTTCTGCAGGAAGCTTTTCTCAACGTCTGAGAAATGAAAATAGAAATAGAAAATATTCTTTCTCAGGAGCTGAGACACGTTTTTAAATTGTAAAAATTCTTTCTTCTTTCCTAGCACCTGAGAATATTCTCTCCAAGGACAATGTCTTTTAATGCAAAAACTTTTTCTCAAAAGGTGACATTCTCTCAGTTGCTGAATTCAGTAATTTTCTCCAAAGTGAAAAGCTATCTCAGCTACTGAAGTTGAAAAATTCTCTCACCTGCTGAGAGACTTTCTCACCAAATCAGAACTGTCTTCTTAAAGAAGAAAGTCTTTCTCAACTTCTGAAAAAAATCTTTCTCAATGACTGAGAAAAATACTTCTCCTAACACTTTTCTCACTCTCTCCCATTGCTACGAAGCCTTATCCATCCGCTGAGCAAAACTTTTTCCCAATGACAGACAATTTACTCCCCTAATTGGTTACAACTAATGAATCTTCTGAAAAAATGAAACACATTTCCCCCCAAATTTGCTCCAACCCAATGTTCTCTTCTGTGTGTGTCCATGGAGCAGCACCCTCACCTCCTGGTGTTTGCAGGGCAGGACTTGTTCATGAAATTTAAATCGAAAATGTGGAACATAGTGAGCAATTGGTATGCTCGTATGTTTGCCAGACGTCTTTTGAAGTCGATGCCGGGGAACATATTTTTTATTCGATGTTGTTTTTTTGTAGGATGTTTTTTTTTTTTTTTTTGGCAGGATTACTCGGCGTTCCTCACGAGTTGTTGGGCGCGTGTAACGAGTGTGTGTGTTTGAATTTTATTTTTTGGAAACCCCAATGCATGTTAATGAACCTGATGGCTGGATGGTTGGTTATTCGGTTGCATGTAATGGGACAATACTTTGGCAAACAACAACAACACCGAAAAAAAAAATAGAGAAAAAGAATGGAGGCAAAAAGGCAAACAGGGCTGCTGATGATGATGGTGCTGCTCTCACACAGGATGTTAACACTGATGAGTTTGTAATGCAGGGTAGGGGTGCGAGTTGGGTTGGCATATTTTTGGTTGGCGGTCTTATTAAGATGGCAAAAATTGGGAGAAAAAACCTAACAGAGTACACACTTTAAGGAACATTATACAAATACGATCAAAGGAAATTTGTTTGCTTCGTTGTTCTCCTTTATGGGTTTTTTTGGCAATTGCTCTCCTCTGCCCCGCTCCCCCTCTTCTCAGCAATTGCTTCTAACTAACGAGCCAACGAATCAAAAATGTCTCGTTTTTTTTTTTTCTGGCGACACAAGAAAATTGTGTTGCACTCCCTTTTTTCTACGCGATTAAAGGAAATTTGTTTGGCGTTCTTTTTTTTTTTGCTCTCTTTTACGGGGTGATATTATGTTCGGGCATGTTCGGAGGAGGAGGAGGCGGCGGCAACACTTTGAAAACAAAATCAGCATTTGATGCTGATGATGATGTGTCACAACAGGAAATTAATTGGCATACAAATCATTACAATTTAGTCACATAATTAGAGCGCGGAATATCACAAAGGAGAATTTAAAAGACCATTTCATAAACTGTGCTTTAAGAAGTTCAAGAGCTGAGAGAGACTTTCTCCTATGGAGAAATCGTTTGTCAGTGGCTGGGAAAGAATGTAAAAAAAATGCTCACCAGCTGAGAGCGAATTTTTGGCTATGGGAAAAGCAACTGAGAAATAGTCCTCTCCCACTGTCAAAAAGATTCTCAGAAGCTGTGAGAGCTTTTTGTAAGGAAATTTTCTTTCAGCAACTGAGAGATCGCCAAGAGAGGAAATATGAGAAAGACTCCTTCCTAAAGGAAAAAATCTCAAAAACTGAGGAAATTTTCCCGGACGGATTTTTTTTTTCACAGCTGCGAAAGGTTTCCCTTAGGAACAAATTTAAAAAATATTTCGAAAACTGTGCTTTAACAACTTTAATAGCTGAGAACGAGTTTTTCTTATGGAGAGGTTGTTTCTCAGCAGACAGGAAAGAATGGAAAAAATGCTCACCAGCTGAGAGCGAATTTTTGGCTATGGGAAAGCAGCTGAGAAATAGAGTTCTCTCCCACTGTCAAAAAGATTCTCAGAAGCTGTGAGAGTTTTTTGTAAGGAAATTTTCTTTCAGCAACTGAGAGATCGCCAAGAGAGGAAATATGAGAGAGACTCCTTCCTAGAGGAAAAAATCTCAAAAACTGAGAGAATTTTCCCGTACGGACTTTTTTCTTACAGCTGGGAAAGGCTTCCCTTAGGACAAATTTAAAAATATTTCCAAAACTGTGCTTTAACAATTTTATTAGCCGAGAACGAGTTTTTCTTATGGAGAGGTTGTTTCTCAGCAGCCAGGTAAGAATGAGAAAGAATGCTCGTCAGCTAAATGTGAATTTTTGTTTTGGGATATCAGCTGAGAAATAGTGCTCTCCCACTGTCAAAAAGATTCTCAGAAGCTGTGAGACCTTTTTGTAAGGAAATTTTCTTTCAGCAACTGAGAGATCTTCAAGAAAGGAAATATGAGAGAGACTTCTTCCTAAAGGAAAAAAGTCTTAACAAGAGATAGAATTTTCCCGTACGGATTTTTTTTTGTAAACAACTGAAAATGGCTTCCCATAGGAAAAAAATCCTCAGAAGGTGAGAGATATTTTTTCGCAAGACAACAAAATTCGGTATCAGAGAGGCACTTTTACATTTTGGAAAGACTTTTCAGATGCTGAAGAATATTTTTAACCAATGTAATTTTTTTTTTTTCAGGAGAGAATGACTTAGAGAAAGTCCTAATAAGAAATCAAGTAATAACACTGTAATTTCGGCCGGTCCGAACTTTTAATACACTCCACAAATTGAAACAAATTTGGCAATTTTCAAAAAAATTCTGTTAAAATCTTAGCAAGTAAAAGAAAACATTAAGTTTGGCCGGGTCGAACTATTTATACTCTCCACCTTAGAGTAAAGAAAACATTAGAACCAATTATTACCCACAAATACCAATTTTTAGATTTATTCATGGGAAAATGTGGCAAAAATTATCAAAATTCCGAATATCAGGAGATAAACCGAATATTGGGAGGTACCGTTTTTAAGCAGATACCTCCCCTTAGGGAATCACCAAATTTGAAATATATATCTGATGAAATTCCTAGGAGAATTTCAAAAAGTTGCAATATTACATAATATTTGGAATTTTTAGAGATTTTTTGCGTAGCTCGATTTATTTACTCAATTCTTCGAAATTCCACCATTTTTTGCACACCGTCATTTTGGGTCCATAGCTTTTGAAATAGTTAGTATATCTGACTAAATTTAGTTGAGCACTACCAAAGAGGCCTCTTCGTTAGGAATTACAATATTTGAAAAATATATCTGACGAAATTCCTTGGAAAATTTTGAAATTATAGTGTTACTCTATTTTTGGAATTTTTTCCGTAACGCTTTTCTTAAGTCATAATTTTGGAAATATTTGGTAGATCTAAGTAAAGCTATACCAAAACGTGGACCGATATATTATATCTCATTTTCTCTCTCATTTTCATTACTAACCATCCCAGACAAAATACAAATTGTTCTGCTAAATTTTGAAGCTCTACGTCAAATAATGTGGGCTGTATCGTGATTTTAACAGACAGACGGGCGGATAGACAGACGGACATCGTTAAATCGACTTCGAATTTTATGCTGATTATGAATATATATATACTTTATGAGGTCTACGACGAATATTTAGGGATTTTACAAACGGAAGGACAAAATTAATATACCCTAATAATATAATATAATATAATATTTCTCAGATGATTGGAAATACTTTTTCCACAAAAAAAAACATCCCAAATCCTACCGTTAAAAATTATGTTCAAAATCTTAAAAATACCGAATGTAGCCATTATATTAGGGTCCATACGACGATGTGGACCTGCATAGACAACTTTTGTCATTACAATATTCAAATTCGAAACTTGAAGAAAATCGGTGAATAATGTAGCTAAAATCATCAAAATGCCGAATATAGGGAGGAACTATTATTATGGGGGCTATACGAAGGCGTGGATCTGCACGGACAATTTTCCGTCACAGGCTGTAGTATCCATTACGAACTTCGAATACCAAATTTGAAACAATTCCGGTGATTAATGTCGTTAAAATTGTCAAAATACCCAATAACAGGAGGTACCGATATTTAGGGGCTATACGAAGGCGTGGACTTGCATAGACAATTTTCTGTCATAGGCAGTAGTATTCATTACGAACTTCAAATCCCGAATTTGAAAAAATTCCGGTGAATAATATAGCTAAAATCATCAAAATAGTGAATATCGTGAGGTACCGTTATATGGGGGCTATGCGAAGACGTGGACCTGCACAGACAATTTTCTGTCACAGGCTGTAGTATCCATTACAAACTTCAAATACCAAATTTGAAACAAAAACAACAATCAAAATACCGAATATCGGGAAGTACCGTTATTTGAGGGCTATACCAAAACATGGACCTACATGGCCCATTTTCAATACCAAAAGTCCTGCAGACATAATATACATTTGAGTAAAATATTATCAACCTACTTCATTCGTTCGGAAGCTAGAGTGAATTCCGTAGACGGACAGACGGACGGACCTCTCTAAATCGACATATAATTTTTTGCTGATTAAGAATATATTTACTTTGTGGGGTCTAAAATGTATATTACGAGGTGTTACAAACGGATTGACAAACTTAATATACCCTCCAAACTATGGTGGAGGTTATAAAAATTGTCTGCTGCTGAGAGAAAATTTGCCCTATAGGACACAATTGAAAAAGACTGAGAATGACTTTTTCCCATAGGAAAAGTTAAAAAAACTTTTTTCTTTAGGAAAAATTTTATCAGCTGCTGAGAAAGACGTTTTCCCTTAGGAAAAGTTTTTTCTCAGTTGCTGAGAAAGACTTTTTCCAATAGGAAATGTTTTCTCTCAGCTGATGAGAAAGACTTTTTCCCGTAGGAAATGCTTTCTCTCAAAGCAGACTTTTTTCCCATAGGAAAAGTTTTATCAGCTACTGAGAAAGACTGTTTCCCATAGGAAATGCTTTCTCTCAGCTGCCGAGAAAGACTATTTCCCATAGGAAGTTTTCCAATAGGAAATGTTTTCTCTCAGCTGATGAGAAAGACTTTTTCCCGTAGGAAATGCTTTCTCTCAGCTGCTGAGAAAGACTTTTTCCCATAGGAAAAGTTTTATCAGCTACTGAGAAAGACTGTTTCCCATAGGAAATGCTTTCTCTCAGCTGCCGAGAAAGACTATTTCCCATAGGAAGTTTTCTCAGCTGCTGAGAAAAACTATTTCCCATAGGAAATGTTTTCTTTCAGCTGCTGGGAAATACTTTTTCCCATAGGAAATGCTTTCTCTCAGCTGTTGAGAAAGACTTTTCCCATAGGAAACGTTTTTTTTCAGCTGCTGAGAAAGACTATTTCCCATAGGAAAAGTTTTCTCAGCTGCTGAGAAAGACTTTCTCCATAGGAAAAGTTCTCTCAGTTGCTGAGAAAGACTTTCTCCATAGGAAATATTCTCTCAGCTGCTGAGAAAAATTTTTTTTTCATATGAAAGGTTTTCTCAGCTGCTGATAAAGACTTTTTCCCATAGGAAAACTTTTCTCAGCTGCTGAGGAAGACTTTTTTCCATAGGAAAACTTTTCTCAGCTGCTGAGAAAGACTTTATCTAAAGGAAAAGTTCTCTCAGCTGCTGAGAAAGACTTTTCCCATAGGAAACGTTTTCACAGCTGCTGAGAAAGACTTTTTCCCATAGGAAAAGTTTTCTCCCTCTCTCTGTGAGTGAGACTATTCTCCTTTAGAAGAAAGATTTTTCAGAGAGGCAGCAATTGCTCCATAATAAAGGCAGATTGTCAGCTGCTGAGAATGATTTTTTTCCTATCTGAAAAAATTTCTCAGCTGAGAAAGACTTTTTGAATAAAAAAAATGTCATTCGCAGCTGCTGAGAATGACTTTTTCTCTTAGAAAAAAATATCTCAAAAGTTGAGAAAAAACTATTTTCTAGGGAAAATATACGATATAATACTACAGCAAAAAGTTCTAAGCTGTTGAGAAAGATTTCTTATTTCAGAAGAAAAATTCTC
The DNA here is from genome assembly GCF_030504385.1 of Musca domestica. NCBI lineage: Eukaryota > Metazoa > Arthropoda > Insecta > Diptera > Muscidae > Musca > Musca domestica. The sequence continues at coordinate 4,762,478 of NW_026712360.1, read as the reverse complement.
TTCACCTAAAAAATACTTTTCCCAGAGAAAGGAATTTAGTGAGCCGTTGATCACGGGAATATATTGTTCAGCAGCTGAGGAAGAAATTGTCTGAGCAACTGAAAAAGACTCTTTTTTTCTTAGCAGCTGAGAGAGGCTTTTTTATAGGACACAGACAATCAAAAAGTAGTTATTTCCAAGATTCCAAATTGAATTTCTCTTCCTCATATTCCCTATTCTCAGCTGCTGAGAAAGATTTCTTCTTTCAGAAAAAAATTCTCTTCATCTAAAAAATACTTTTTACTGAGAAAGGAATTTGGTAAGCCATTGAGAACGACTTTTTCCGTTGAGAATGTATTGTTCAGCAGCTAAGAACAGGGGTGCTCAAAAAGAAATATCTCTTTTCAGTCAAATTTCTCTTTGCTTATTTAAATCAAGAACAAAACAGTGTTAAGTCATTATTTATACAAATATTTTTTATCCATTTGCTTTATAAATTATTTAGGCAAACATTCATGTTAAAAAAAATTAAATTGAATCGTAAAATATAAAGAAAAACAGAATTTTAATTTTCTCTTAAATTATCTCTTTTTTCTCTTCATGTTCTAGAACACGGTTTTGAGCACCCCTGCTAAGAAAGACTTTTGCAAGAAAGAGAAATTGTCTGAGCAACTGAGAGAGACTCTTTTTTTTCTTAGCAGCTGAGAGAGATCTTTTTAAAGAGTTCACAGAAGCAAAATCTAGTTTTTTTTCGAGAATGCAATTTAAATTTCTCTCTCTCTCTCTCCCTCATATTCCCTTTTTTGTGGAGAGAGAGTAGAAGAGAGTCTATATTTTAACACAATTTGATAAAGTATTTAATTTTTCTTTTTTTATTTCTATGTTTTTTTACTCACCATTTTTTAATTGCAGACTAACGCCAACACAGCTCGTTAACACCAAATACAAAACGAAGATAATGAAACGTGACGATGTAAACTGAAATTTGTTGTTTTCGCTGCAATAGCTGCTGCTGCTCCAACTGCTGGTGCGGCCTCTTCTGCTCCATATATGGGAGAGAATGTGGCTAAAGCTTGGGGAACTGGAAATAGCTGACGACAATGGTGGCGACAATGGTGATGACGTTATACAGTCGAAGGTGTCGATGATAGTTTTGTTTTTGTTGTTGCCATCATCGTCATTCTTGTTATTGTTGTTGCTGGCATTAGTTGCAACACATGTACAGCTTAAATTTGCTCTTGTATGGGAAGCTGACAAGAAGGATGCCAATATTGGGGGTGGTGTTGAGGGCAATGACGTTGACGACGTTGATGCTGATGACTGGGTCCTTGAGTATATGGATGGTGTTGTCACCTTCCCAGTCGTTGACGTTGGCGTCGTCGTCGTTGATGACGCCGCTGCTGCTGATGTGAATAATAATGACGATGTTGTTTTTGTTGTTGTTAAAGCTAAAGCTTTTGTTGGCACTATTGTTTGGCTTTGTGGCAAACCCTCCGCATTGTTGTTTATTATTGCCGTCGCTGTTCTCGTTTCCTTTTTATTCTTCGCTGCTATTTTTCGTTGACTTTTTAAACTGCCATCATTTGTTGTCACATTTTGAGATTTTATTACATTTCTTTTGCCGGAACCGGGACAACAACAACACCAACAAGGAGTACAACAACAACTGCCGCTGTTGCTGCTGCTGCTCAGGCCATTATAACTTTTGTTAAATTTCAATAATAGATCTCCATCACCCTCGCCGAAACCATGCTCAACTTCAGGCTGACACAGACCAAGTTTGGAATTGTTGTTGTTATTGTTGCTCAGACTGTTGCTGCTGCTTTTGTTGCTGTTGTCATTAAATGACTTATAATCGTAAGCCATGTCTTACAAATTTGTTGCCGGCATTAAAGCCAATTTTTTCCTGGCGTCTTGCTAGTTTTGCTTCTTCTCTCCTCCGCCGTCTCTCTCGTCTTTGCCAGCTATGTGTGGCCTGCAACAGATAAACTTTTCTTCTTCTCCTCTCCTCCCCTGCCCAGCGTTTGGCTTTGTTAAGGGTTTTCTGCTTGAATTAATTATTGTTCACAGACATTTTGCCAAATTGCTTTATAACGTTCGTTCGTTCGTTGCTTTGTCGTTTGGTTGGTTGGTTGGAACGTTCAAATCTCTTTTCGTCTCAGCTTTTATGGCCCGTATAACACCCAGGTTCAGTAATTGCTGGAAAATTGAAATGTAAATGAATTTTATGAATAAATTGTTGAAAAATTATGTTGTTTACAATGATAGCTTAGTCTCTTGTTGTTGTTGTTATTGTTGGTCGCTTAGTGAAAAAGTATGAATGTCATTATGTCATTACTAAAGTAACACCTTTTGTCATTGGGCGGGGGAGAGAGATAATCATTATCCCAAATAAAGAGCGGGAGATGATGAGCCCGTCAAGTTGTTGGCCAACAAATGGAGAAGAAAAAAAAGAAAATTGAAAGAAAAACTTTTTGTAATTTTATTTATTTAAGGATAAACACACACACACAGACACACACTATACAAGCGGATTTCAGAGTTTCCAATCTTGTTGTAGGGTCGGTTTGGTTGGCAAGGGCGAACAAAATGTGTCTTATTTACCTTTTGTTCGCCCTTGCCAACAAGGAAAGTGAAAAGGGAAGAGAATGATTTCTTCAGACAAATTTAAAGAAATTTTTTGAAGGGCCACGGATTTTGGATTCTTGAGAGAATACATTTAAGGACTACCATAAGATTATTTGAAATGTTAACCCTTTATGGGGGTGGTTCCGCAATAGTGGGCCAAAATAGAAATGTTTATTTCGCATTTTAGGAGAGATGATGCGAAATGTTTATTTTGCATTTTAGTAGAGTTTTTATTATTCGAAAATTTTGATCCGATGTGGGGAAGGTACCAGAAGGAGTGGACTGATACCTGCCATCTTCTCAGCTGATCTTGTGTTGGCAGTAATATTGAGATGTGTGAAATTTTAAGAGAATCGAATGATTATTTCGCATTTTATGAGAGTTGTAATTATTCAAAAATGTTAACCCGTTGTGGGGTAGGCACCAGAAGTAGTGGCCCGATATATTCCATTTTCACACCAGATCTTTTGTTGATAGAAATATTGAGATGTGCCGAGTTTAAAAAGAATCAGATGCTATTTAGAATTTTATGAGCGTCATGGTTATTCAAAAATTTTTACCAGTTGTGGGGGAGGTACCAGTAGGAGTGGGCCGATATCTACCATCTACACACCAGATCTTGTGTTAGTATAAATATTAGGATGCCTGAAATTTAAATGCAATTGTATGCTTATTTCGCATTTTATGAGAAAATTTTGACCCATTGTGGGGGAGGTACCCGAAGGAGTGGACCGATATCTGCCATCTTCACTCTTGATTTTGTGTTAGTATAAATATTAGGATGTCTGAAATTTGAAATCAATTGGATGCTTATTTCGTATTTTATGAGAGTTATAATTATTCAAAAAGGTTGACCCGTTGTGGGGGAGGTACCAGTAGGAGTGGACCGATATCTAAAATCTACACACCAGACCTTGTGTTCGTAGAAATATTTATATGTGCCGAGTTTGAAAGTAAGCGGATACTCATTTCGCGCTTTATGGCCTTATTTGTTTATTCAAGATTTTAACTCTTTGAGGGGGAGGTACCAGAAGGAGTGGACCAATATTTACCATCTTCATGCCAGACCTTATATAGGAAGTAATATTAGGATGTTTGAAATTTGAAGGCAATCGGAAGCTTATTTCGCATTTTATGAGAGTTTTAATTATTCAAAAATTTTGACCCGTTATGAGAGAGGTACTAGAAGGTGTGGACCGATATCTTCCATCTTCACAGCAGATCCTGTGTTCGTAGAAATATTTATATGGGCCGAGTTTGAAAGTAATCGGATACTCATTTCGCTCTTAAAGACTTTGATTGTTTATTCAAAATGTTGACCCTTTGAGGGGAAGTTACCAGAAGGAGTGGACCGATATCTATCATCTTCACGCCAGAACTTATATAGGAAGAAATATTAGGATGTTTGAAATTTGAAGGCAATCGGAAGCTTATTTCGCATTTTATGAGAGTTTTAATTATTCAAAAATTTTGACCCGTTATGAGAGAGGTACTAGAAGGTGTGGACCGATATCTTCCATCTTCACAGCATACCCTGTGTTCGTAGAAATATTTATATGTACCGAGTTTGAAAGTAATCGGATACTCATTTCGCTCTTTATAACGTTGATTGTTTATTCAAAATTTTGACCCTTTGAGGGGGCGGTACCAGAAGGAGTGGACCGATATCTATCATCTTCGCGCTAGAACTTATATAGGAAGAAATATTAGGATGTTTGAAATTTGAAGGCAGTTGGATGATTATTTCACATTTTAAGAGAGTTCTAATTATTCATAAATGTTGACCCTTTGTGGGGGAGGTACCAGTGGGAGTGGACCGATATCTGCCATTTTTGCACCATATCCTGCGTTCGTAGAAATACTTATATGTGCCGAGTTTAAAAGTAATCGGATACTTATTTCGCGCTTTATGACATTGATTGCTTATTCAAAATTTTGACCTTTTGAGGGGAAGTTACCAGAAGGAGTGGACCGATATCTATCATCTTCACGCCAGAACTTATATAGGAAGAAATATTGGGATGTTTGAAATTTGAAGGCAATCTGATGCTTATTTCGTATTTTATGAGAGTTATAATTAGTCAAAAATTTTGACCGCTGTGGGGGAGGTACCAGTAGGAGTGGGCCGATATCTAAAATCTACATACCAGATCTTGTGTTCGAAGAAATATTTATATGTGCCGAGTTTGAAAGTAATCGGATACTCATTTCGCTCTTAATGGCCTTAATTGTTTATTCAAAATTTTGACCCTTTGAGGGGGAGGTACCAGAAGAAGTGAGCCGATATCTATCATCTTCACACCAGACCTTGTTTTAGTATTAATTTTAGGATATTTGAAACTTGAAGGCAATCGAATGCTTATTTCGCATTTTATGAGAATTGTAATTATTTAAAAATTTTGACCCTTTAAGGTGGAGGTACCATTAGGAGTGGACCGATATCTACCATCTTTGCACCACATCTTGTGTTAGTAAAAAATATTTAGATGTGCTGAATTTGAAAGTACTTGGATACCGATTTCCCGCTTTATGAACATTTTAGTTATTCGAAATTTTGACCCCTTTGTGGGTGAGGTACCAGAAGGAGTGGTTCGATATATCCCATTTTCACACCAGATATTGGCAGAAATATTGGGATGTGTGAAATTTGAAGAGGATCCGATGTTTCTTTCACACTTTATGATGCTGATGCTGATTTTGCGTATTTTAAGGGTTTCAATTCTTCATAATTTTGACTCTATGTGAGGGAGGTAATTGATGGAGAATGGAGAATAAAATCTGACAATCCTTTCTTGTTCCTTGATATAAATTATTTTCACCACCTGGTGGTGTAGGGTATAAAAATTCTACGGACCTAAAATGCATACCGACAAAATTATATCAGACAGACGGACATGGTTAAATCGACAATAAATCTTTTGCTGTTAAAAAATTCTATTTCTAGTGAAGTCTATAAAAATTAACAAAAAAAAAATCTAAAACCAAATCACCTTTCTTTGCAAATTCAAATGAAAACGCCAAAAATTACCGCAAACTTCCCTAACCTCAATCAGGAGTTGATATCCATCCTTCACCCAAATATTTTTTGCCAAGGGTAGAATATTTGTTAATTCCCTTAATTTACTTATTATAAAGTGTAATTATATTTTATTATTTAAATGTAAAGATTTCCACCATTTCAATAGCAGTTGCAACGATTGGTCGGTTGGTGGGATGTTACGCTTGTTGGCTGACTGGCTGGCTGGCTTCTTTATCAATTATTAAATATGCTTATCACAAATACGAATGGCAGCAATGAAATTGTTGGGGGAGGGGGAGAGGGGAGTAAATACATAATAAATATTAGCCTTATATTTTGTAGCAACATAGTTAGGGGTACCCACCCACCAAACAAACAAACATACCAACACAATTCGATTCTTTTGAAGTAGCGCCGATCTCGGTAATATTTATAATGAAGTTTACAAGTGTGTGTGTGGATGTTTGTTGGTTTTTGGGGAAATCATTTAATTTTCTGCTGCTACAACTACTACTGGCTTTATTTGGAACACAAACTACTCTTAGCAAATTGCAGTAGTAGTAGCAGCAACAGCAGCAGCAACGGCAATAATAAAATCGATAATAGAATTTGTAATAAATCCATAAAATTTGTGACGTTTTTGGTGGAATTTGGAGTGCAATAAAAAATAGATGAATGATTTTTGTTACTATAGGATAAGGCTCATACTCAGTCACCAGCGGAGAATTTTTAGAATATTTTCTTCTACATTTTTTCTTATATGACATGGAATTGTATGCGGAATTAGATCACTGTGGACAAAATAATCCATATTCAAGATGTCTTTATTAAGATTAACCCAATCACCTGAGTACGTTTTCGCCAATCGATAGTTACCAAATAAACATTTTAGGACAAGTCTCATACTCATTAACCAAAGGAGAATTTTTGTATTATCTTCGAAATTATTCCCATAGGAAATAGTATGGCATCTGGAAACCAAACCATTGCACTGAATCCATGCAAATCCATTTTCAAAATGTCTTTATCGGGTTTAAAGGAAAATCCAAATTAATAAGGTCGACAAAATGCAAATTAGCCAACAAAAATCATAGCGTGTTCCTTTCCGAACCTGAATTCTAATGCATTAAACTTGAGTTCTTTCAAGCATATCTTCGGGGGAGCATAGCTGATTGCTATCGAACGATTCCACAGGTTGCGGATAGGGGAAAGCCGAGTCGCTGACTGTCAGCGAAGCTGTGAAGAGAGTCTCGGCTTAATGCCTCGAGTGTAAATGATCCTTAGACTGACGAGACAATGTTTCGGTGTCCCTTAAATAGCCAAACATCTGGGCTGGGGTGTTATGCGATCACGTTTTTTTCAAAGTTGCAGATTTGCAGTCAGGGTACCGGCTGTATTCTAAGAGATCTTCGATCGTACCTGGGCGCCTCAACGAATATCAGGTTTAGTTACCATTCCTTCACGACAACGATGACAAAGCTAAACCTGCTCTCTTTCGGTGAATGTTGGTGTGAACGTCTTGGCACATTCAATCAACAAAGCAATGCGTTCAAAGTTTACCTCCAGCTCAAAGAGTATGACCTTAAGTCTGTGGACGAGTCCTTTCTTAACAGCCTGAGTGTCAATGATCCATAGACGACTGACGAAACGACGTTTCGGGCCCCCACATATAGAGAACCCCCTCCAAATTCTGGGTTGTTATGCGACCACGTTCCCATCAGGGGTGCAGGTTTGCAGTCAGGGTACCCACTGTATTCTAACGGATAACCAAACCAAAAAAACTCTCTTTCAACAAAGCTACAAGCATGAAGATTACCTCCGCCTCGGACTCGGACATTGATTCAGGATCGTCTGGGGCCAAAATTAGTAAAACGAAGCGGACGGGAAGCCTGGGAGACGACAAAGCTCAGCAAATAGCGATCCGAAAAATTATTGCGTATATGGGACCACAAAGACTAGGTCAACAAAGAATCTCTGCAGACTTTTGGGAAACCCCTCCAGCATCCGTTTTGTTTAAATGAATTTTCTATATTCAGGTTTAGTTACCGTTCCTTCACGTACCTTCACGACGATGATGATATATGGAAGAAAAATTATTAATACCAGCCCCAAAAAAAAAAAAAAAAACCAACTCTCTTTCGGTTGACTTTGGTGTTATTAAGTTTACCTCCGCCTCAACATGAAGATCGAACTCGGATATTGATTCAGGATCGTCTGTTAACAGTAGTAGTAGGACGAAACGGACGGGAAGCCTGGGAGACGATAATGATCAGCAGATAGCAATCCGACAAATTATGGCGGATATAAGACCGTCAAGGTTAAGTCAACACAGAATCTCTGTAGACTTCTGGAAAACCCCTCTTGTCTCATTTTGTTTGAATGAATATTCCACATTTAGTTATTTAGAGCTTTATCCTTTTCTAGGCCGTAGTATTCCCCTGCTTTGGGAGAGAGACTAAAAAGTAAAAAAATTATAGGCACAGCGTGTATTTTCCAAACATGAATGTTAATTTACAGGAGTACTTTCAAGCCTTCCTGTTCGGGAAGTACACTCCTTTCATTTGTACAGGGTTGCCCATATTCGACGGACCCATGTTTTGCTATGCGACTTGTGTGCGGTGGAGCGTAGAATATTTTGACTTTGAGAGGTCTATCATGCCACCCTCCCAACTTCCGATGTTTGTTGGACAAGAAAATTAATCCTATTAGCATGTGAGACGCTATAAATTCAAGTTTTTTTTTTTTAATGAATTTCCAATATTTAGCCCTTTGAGAGGGGAGATTTTTCCTACCACGTCATAGCTTTCTTCCTGGCTTGGGGTAGATTTGTACTATCATAGCGAACTGTTGCGTAAGTAGACATATTGAATTTGTGGAAAATTCCTTGAGAGATTTATCATGTCATCCCTCTGACTTGCGAAATTTTTTGGGCCAGGACCTTTACTCTATTAGATAGTCAGACGCTTCTTTTTGGTTTTTTGGATAGGTTGGCTTGGTTTTCTTGACCAAATTTTCATCTTCATTTCATGTTGGACAAGTGAGATTTTTCTAGATTCCTAAAAGACAATGAATTATTAGTAAAAATACTTCAGGAAATGTTTCATATCATTTCTTACCGAAAACCCTTATTTCGTCTTATTTTCTTAGAAAAATTATTTTCCTTTTGATTTATTTTTCCCTTTCATTGAGAATACCATCTTGCCCTCAAATTTTTAAATATAACAGGACATTTGAAGTCCCCACGAAGTTTCCTGCAAGTTGCTGTTCCAATTGTCACCCAACTTGTAGCAATTTTCTATATCCCATTCTTGGCACAGTCTGAGAGCTGTTTGAAATTGTCCAGACAGTCAACATCTTCAAAATCACTTAATTACACTTCTCGTCTAATGCGACTCAACGCCTTGAGTTGCAGCATTTTTTTGGAGCAACTTTGCATTTTTTTTTTTTTTGCTCTCCACCGCTTCCACATGCCATCCATCGTCTTAACAAATTGTTGACCTTAGACACATGAATATAATGAGCAAACACTCTTCCTCCTCCTGTTGGCTGACACTTGTCATCGCCTGCGAGAGAGAGCGAGTCTGGTGTAAGTGGCACAAAACTGTCTGGATTACATTTCATCATCAGCATCACAGCCATCAGATTTCATTGTCTTTTCACATGGAAAAACTAGACCTCATTTATGGCCAAAGAATCAGTCAGCAGAGCTCAGCAAAGGAGAAAAAAACAGAAACCTCAAAGCGGCAAAAAATATATGAAAACATGTCTGGCAGCAGCACAAAAATTCCACAAATGACACAATTCTTTTGGTCCTCGCCCGTTCCTCGCTCGCTTCCCCCGGAGGAGCCCTTGTCATTTCTTTTGCCACTTGTTATTTTTTTGTTACAAGTCAAAGCAAGCTTTTTGGAGTAAGTGCGTCTGGCTGGTGGTGGTGATGCTGCTGCTGCCGCTGCCACTGCCACTTGTACAATAATAATAACATGACAAACAGCGGCAGCAACAGCAACAACAAAAAGGAACGTAACATTCATTCCATGTGACCCAAATTTACTGTCTGGCTCAGTTAGTAAAGCATGGCCAGACACATCCTCCCAACGGCATGAATATGCATCATACGAAACCAGCCACCCACAAAGGAACAGGGCCCATCAAACAAAGTAGGTACCCAACACCCGGCCATGCACTTACTCACTACTGGCTGGCCTGCTGGCAGGCAGGCGGGTTGGTTGGCTGCTTTGTGCATTCCATCTTTTTTTCATTTCATTTCAAATAAACCGACGCAGACATCCGCAGACGTCTACTTTGCAAAAATTATACACTAAATCCTCTTTGGACCTGCCACTGCTATTGCTGTTAAACACCACCACCAATGTTGGGAGGCGAGAAAAAATCGATGCCAGAGGATGAGGAAGCATTAACGATGTCGTAGTTATGAGCCAAGAGCTTCAGAGCACAGCTGACTGGCTGGCTGTTTAGACTATTTAGTGGAGGGTTTTTTTTATGGGGTTACATGACTGGCTGGGAGGAGAACACAACATGTGACTGTGTGACATGAACTCAGAAGAATATTACAACAGCAGTAACAATCACACCTACATCAAGGAGGAACACGGAAAAAGCAGAGATTTAAAACAGCCACCCACCACAAGGCAACAACATCTTGTCTGGAGGGGCATAAGGAATCAAATAATAACAATAATAGGGGATTCCATTTAAATTCTAGATAATCTCATAAGACCTCTAAGAAGGGCCCCAAAATAACAACAACAAAACAAACAATTCAAGAAAAGACAAGCGGATTGAAAACAGCATTTTTTCCTCGGAAACCCCAACAAACTTTTTTTCTTTCCTAAGAGGAAGTTATACAAAAACACGAAGGGCGGCCAACACACAAGAATAGAACAAGACGAGGAACAAAACGAAGAAGTTTGGGGAATGGAGATGAAAAATACACCTTAAAAGGAACAACAAATAAAAACAAATGTCAAGATAAAAATAAACAAAAAGTAAGGCAACAACAAATATCTTGAAATCAATGGGCCAGACACACAGAGAGAGCGACAGACAAACAACAGGGGTGCTCAAAACCGTGTTCTAGAACATGAAGAGAAAAAAGAGATAATTTAAGAGAAAATTAAAATTCTGTTTTTCTTTATATTTTACGATTCAATTTAATTTTTTTTAACATGAATGTTTGCCTAAATAATTTATAAAGCAAATGGATAAAAAATATTTGTATAAATAATGACTTAACACTGTTTTGTTCTTGATTTAAATAAGCAAAGAGAAATTTGACTGAAAAGAGATATTTCTTTTTGAGCACCCCTGCAAACAACAAAACAGCCCATGCAATGAGAGCATAGAAACTTTGAAACACAATGCACATACCTTTATTTTCAAAATCCCAACAGATTTCAATAACAATTAACTACTTTCTTCAACACTTTACACAATTTTAAACACGAAAAAGAACATTCACGACGACAATTCACGTTCTTGCCGCACTCTCTTTTCTTGTTATTTTGGCTTCTCTCACAATTTAATGGAAATGTGGTGACTGACTTTTGTTGATTTTGTTTTGTCCAGACATTCTTATTTGTCTTCTCTTGAGTGTGGCGCTGTGTCTACGACCAATGTTGTTGCGGCATTTTGTTTTTTCACTTTATTAATTTCTTTCCTTTATTGCTTAAATATTCTACAAATTGCTTGAAATTCATTTATTTATTTATATTTCTTTAAGCTCTCTATCTCTCTTTAACACTGAGGCTGCAAAACTGCATTTGACATTATTATTGCTTTTATTATTGTAATTCTCTTTCAATCAAGAGCAGCCATTAAAAACCGCCTTCTAACTTTTTAACTCATGCTCTTCTGGCACACACAACAAAAACACAACACAGAATGTCAATTCGATTTGTTTTTCTTTGTATTTTTTTCGATTTGTTTTAACGCATCAAGTTATGGCATATTAATTAATCGCGACGTTTTCTGTATTATATTTCTTTACGTAAATAAATAAATTATCAAAAAACAGCGCGCGCGATCGTCTCGTAGCAAGTAATTCACACACGAACCGTCCGCCACAAAAAATATTTTACGAATGAAACCCTCTCTGAGTTGTGCTGCTTTTTGTTATGCCACAGCATTCATGGGGGAATGGTAGCCAACTAGAACGATTTCATGTAAATGGCAACACCATCGAAACGATTATATCGATTTATCGGCTGAGAACATGAAAATAGAAGTGAAAAGGGAATTAAACAACTAAAATGAAGTTAAACAAACAAGGAGATATATGAAATTAAAATTATTAAGAAAATTAATTATAAAAAGAAGATTAAATTCAACAAAAATGTTAAAAAGTCAATAACAATTTAAAAAAGTGTGTGACAAAAGTGAATAACAGAAAGAAAACACCCTTGCTGATGATGCACCATTGCCCTTCTTCGGTATAAAAATAGCTCCGTAAAGTTTACTCGGTCAAATTGTATAATAATCTAAAGTTTCACATGCAAATTTCCTTGCCAAATAAAAAATAATCATAAATAGCGGAAATTAATAAAAATCTGCACTAAATTCTGTGAGTTATGACATATGTGTAACAAATTTGTCGCGATATTATATTTTTAAAAAACAGCATTAATTTCAAGAAAATATAAAAAATAAATTAAATAATTTTGGCTTAACTCTAATTTAGTAAAAACTCTTCATTTTTTCATTTTCATTTTCCACTGGTAGGTATTTTTACCCTAATTCCGGGAAAAAATGTAGAGTTTTTACTAAATTAGAGTTGTTCTCTCTGAATTCTCTGAATATTCAATCCTCATTTCGTATTCAATATATTTTTTTAAATTTTGTATTTGTCCAGAAGGGAGCAAATTTATCGATAAAAAAATAATTCAATTACACCACATAATGTTCACATTCTTAAACCGTTTTCTCTTTATGATATCGAAAAATATTGCAAAAATAGTATATTCTTGAAGGTCCACATATGGTTTGTTCCTGCAAGAATTTACTAGCTTTGCAATTTTCTTCGATATCATAAAGGAAATATCGGTTATCGTAATAAAAATTTTTACATTCTTGCAGTTCTGGAACGAACCATTAGACAAGTAGCCGGTTCCAAAAATATAAGAGTGAGTGAGTTCACTTTGGCAATTTTTACCGTTCTCTTTTGAACTTGCTTCATGCATTTATAGGACTGTTCCAGAACTGCAAAAATTTAAAATTTTTACTACGATAATAGATTTTCCTTTATGATATCATACAAAATTACAAATCTAGTAGATTCTTGCAGGTTCTGGAACAGAACATATACAAACCGTTTTTCAGCTATTTTCGCATTTCACCATTTATTTTATTTTTGTCATTGTTATTTATATTTTTATGAAAATAAGAAGACAAAAAGTACTAGTAGTTTTTGCCCATTTATTTTTTCCAATAAAAACAGTTTTGGCAATAATTTTTATATAAAATTAAGTGAAAAGATTAGTTTTTATTTATTGTCAAAAAGGAAAAATCTGGATTAACAATTTACATTTAATCTAATGCATTATTTCCTGAAAACGTCATTAAAAGCCGTTCAGACGCTCTCTCCAGTCATTATCATTGTTTTCCACTCACCACAATACAACACTTGCTGGAATAAAACATAACTATCGATAACCACCATCGATATCTTTAAAATGGCTACCCGAAAAAACACAACCCTGTACATGTTTTCCATCTCCAATTTTTCCATGATTTTAGTATTATTCTCGAGTCAACCAGGTTATAGAGCATAATCATGCAAGGTCTCAGTTTCAAATCCATCAAGAAGAATCCAGCCCTTATCCCACTCTATGTGTGTGTCGGCGCTGGAGCTTTGGCTTCTGCTTTGTACACCCTCCGTTTGGCCACCAGGAATCCCGATGTAACATGGAATCGTTCCTCCAACCCCGAACCATGGGAAGAATACAAAGAAAAGCAATATAAGTTCTACTCTCCCATCAGAGATTACAGCAAAATCAAGTCTCCAGCTCCCAACTATGAGGAATAGATTGCATTTGCGTTGAGTTAATTTAAATAATTAAAAATGTTTGTGATTAATTAAAAAAAGGAGAGTAATAAACGAATGTTTAGTAACATTACGAACGAAAATATGCTGTCTTGTATTTGTGTTTGTATTGGTGTCAGTGGTGTCACACGTCTGCGATGTTTATATAATCTCAATGCTTCCAAGACGTAAATGAGAAAATATGGAAGAATTGGAGACACATTTGTTGAAAATTTGTGGTAAAAATGTTTTCTGTGTTTATTAAGTGTTGTTTAGTCCAAATGTAGTCCGGAATTAAAAGAGAAATTATTACATAACCAAAAAAATTGTTGGGCAAAAATGTCAAATTGTGTTGTTTGTGCGATTGTTGCCAACTTTGACCAGTTGGAAAAATGCTTGCAAATAAGTTAGATTGAGCCACTCCTCGCCACTGTAAAAGGTGTTGATGTATGTGGTTCAATACTGGGTAAAGCAGGGGGCCACATTATCGTGACGTAAAGGGCTTATATGGTACACATTTTTCAACCAAGTCCTATCCAGATTTATACCAATTCCTAGATGCTAATACAAATTCTGAAATTACCCATAGGGTGGTTTTTGATCTCGTTAAGGCTAAAATTCTATATTAAAGTTAGGAATTGTGGTCCAGGTACTCAATTCTTGATCTATGAAATGAAACGTTTGTAAAGGGAAGAAATGCGCTGTTTCAGAACCTGCTGGAATATGCTATGTAATTTCCAAAGTCTAAAAACCGGGTAAAGTCTCCCGGTAAGAAGTGTTTTTGTGTAGGAAGGTCCAAAGAAAAAGCGTTATAAAACTATTTTTCCATAAGTTTTCTCTTTGAAAAAAAACAATTTTGCATAATATATAGTAAATGTTTTAATTTCTGTTCAATACCCAAATATATCAATATTTTTAATAAGCCAGAATTAAGGAGGCATTGATGACAAGTTGCAACCCTCTAATACACCAAAAAGATCTTTGTGGTAAACATTTGAAGTAATTCTGAATTTAATGTCTTAATATACTAAGAAATCCAATAAGAGAAATTAAAGTTGACTATAAATTGCCAATATAACTTATCGCAGTTTTGCTGTTTCAACAATTGGCATGCGTTGATACTCAAGTATCGCTACATTTATTTTCGCTTTGCGTTACGTATCGCCAATAATTGTGTTCACATTTCCCTTACCAACACTATTTTCTCATCAATAGTTTTAACTCCGTTAAAAGTCGACTTATAGATTCCTAGTTTATTAAGATTGATTTTGTGCACCGCAATTTCTTGTATTAAATTTTGATACCAACTATTAATTGAATTAATTGGTACTTTTAATTACCATTTGCATTCAAATTTCTTTTCTATCTGTTTCTGTGTAAGTTTTGCGTTAGGCTGTCGTATAATTTCCCCTGTTCCTTAGACAAAATTAGATTTTTAGATCCCTAGTACGTTTTTGTGGGTTTTGGCGCGTGTTTATGATTATTTCTTTGGTTCTTTGTGCATTAATTGAGATTATATCTATTAAATAATTATCAGTTAACAAATCTGGAAGCATCATTTGTGAAATATGTTAAAAATTAATTAATTGATACATTTAGTTCCACGGTACTAGTAATCAATTTGTTTGTATAGTTTGGAACGTTTTTAATTTTGATTTGCCAAGATGGCGCAAAACAGTCAAAAGGTTGCAAACTTTTGAAAGGGCGCGTAGTGGGTTGTGGTGTTTTTGTAAATAAATATAGTGTAATCATATATCTTTAAACTAAAATTCTCATACTGTAGCTACGCAATACCAATTAATTAACAATGCCTCGCGCCGGACCTCGTTCAAAAGTCAAAGAAAGTGTAATTGTTCAACGTCGAGGTGGTAGTCTGGGAGAAAGCAGCACAAGTAGTCAGGATGAGGACGATACAAATATAAATCAGACAACAACAGATGATAGTGCCACTGCATCACCCCGGCGAAGTCAGCGACGTAACACAATGTTGCCAGTTAAACCAAGCGATGGATTTCGTACGCCAGATAGTGATGTAAATGCAACGGATTATGGTTTGGAGTTTACTACCAGCCACATACAGAATCCATCGCCCAGACGTTGTTCTACCCTGAGAACTGGTAGTTCTCAAGAGGAGTCGGCAACAAGAAAACGCGTGGAGCCTGGCGATAAGGAGAATAGTGTAGTTGGCAGTGAGCAAGGTAAGTTAATAGGAGTTTAAAATTTTAATTTACAATTCATTTATGATTTCTTTGCAGATACAACAACACCAACAACGACGGCGGCAGCATCTAAGGCCAAACAGAAATCTGCCAAATCAAAGGGAAGGGGAAAACCTTTGGCCGAAAAGCAAAATGTTCAAAATGCCTCAACAGAATCAGTCTCACAGGAAGACACTATTAGCAGAAAAGAAACAGAGGCAAGGGATGCTCATGAAGAAAGTGAAAATAGAAGAATAGAACCTGCCAGTACGCTGAAAAGTAAGTTGAGGGAATTCTACTACAAAGTCCCACCTCTAAATATGGTTTGAAATGGAAAAATCAGCGATACAGTCTGGTTCGGCCAATTCCAGTTCATTAAGCTCGCCTCGAAAAGAGAAGCAACCAATAAAATCATCAACATGTGATATTCGCCCTAACAAGAAAAATGTTCAATATAGCAAAAAGAACCAGTCACCACCCACCAAATCGTAAAAAAAAATTGTGAAAAATTTTTGATTTTCCCTTTAGGAGTCTCTTGGCGCTTACCACCTTCAACCACTGATTGTTGAGTAGTTCCTTCTACAGACTATAAACAACACTGAGAAACTTATTTGTTTGATATCCTTAATTAACCTTTGTTTTTTTCCTTTACAGAACCCCCTAAAAATTCGGCACCAAAGAAGACGACGACCATAGCCAAAAACAAAAAAGCCACCAAACCCGCGCAACAAGATCCGCAATCATCTGTGGCACAAGAACCATCTGCGGCAGCGCCCCCACCACCTCCAACTACGAAAAAATCACGAAAACAAAAAACTCCCATACAAAAGGATCTAATGTTCTTGCGGGATGTACAAAAATTACAAAATCGTACTAATTTCTTAATACCACGTTTACCATTTGCAAGGCTTATACGTGAACTTATATTGGATTCATCGCGGCAAGTGGATCGAATCACCCCAACGGCATTGGAAGCATTGCAAGCTGCCTCCGAAATGTATGTAACACAACGGCTACAGGATGCCTATATGTTGACACTGCATAGGGGACGTGTAACACTGGATGTTCGCGATATGGAATTGATTAACTTTTTGAAAATGCATATTTGAAGGAGGGAAGAAAAAACACTCATATCGGATAGCCAAATTAGCATTTACAAATATGAAATTTTGAATATCTTACTTTTTTATTTAAAGATAGTTAACACGTAGAATATTGTTCTGTTCCAGAACCTGCAAGAATCTACTGGTTTTAATTTTTTTTCGATAGCATAAAGAGAAAATCGCTTATCCTAGTAAACATTTTTATATTCTTGTAGTTCTAGAACAAAGCAATATGTTCCATAATTTATTTTCATTGCCCTAACCTTTTTTATTTATACGATTTTTTGTGTTAAAGGTATTGTTAAAGTTACTAATTTTAAAAAAAAAGTATTGTTAAAGTTTTTTTTTTTTTATTTTAGAATGTGAAGTCTAAAACAGTTCAATAAATGTTAACAACTCGAAACAAATTGTATTAAAATAGTAAGACAAAAATTCTTTGGATCCAAGTCGTGTTTTGATCTGTGTCCCCGAGGTAATTTCACTGTAAGGAAATTGAGTTAAGAATTCCCAGAGAAGTTAAATCTATTATTTACTTCAAAAAAATGGAAAAAAAAGGACACAGGTTCTTTCATTAGATATCGAAAACATATCGATCGAAAATATGGCGTTTGACTTTGTTGCAGTTTTTTTATCTCACCCTGTAATTTTTATCTACTTAAATCATCTATCCCACCACCTTGTTTTTCACTATTCCAAATATTTTTTTAAACCATTTTCGTTTACATTGAATTGATATTTATTTCTTTTTTTGTTTGTTTTCATCAATAATTTCCATTGTCTAAACTAAAAAATAGTTAATTTCCTTTTGTTATTTTAAATATTTTTTTTTTAATTTTTCATATTTATTTGGTTTTTTGTTAATCCGTTTTTCAATTATCATCTTCGAATTAATTCTTTTATAATAGGTATATATTCTATTCCTTGACACACACAAATATCGTACATATACAACAGAAAAAAACTCAAAAGCAAAAAAAAATTCTAATAATAAATTCTATTTAAAATTAAAAAATGAAAAAAAAAAATAGAAATTATAAAAGAAACAATAAGAAATAGTTGTAGAAGGAACCACCGTCTAACATAAATAATAATTCTCAGAGTCCATTTAAATCATCTTTGGCCTCCCACAGATGATTGTTGGTGCTGTTGTTTGTCTTCTTTTTGTGTTTGACTGGGGGGTTAGTACCTTGATTAACAGTTTGTACGTTTTTGGTTTTAGCCGAGGAGGCTGATGAAGCGCCGCCGCCGCTCTGTTGTTGCTGCTGATGGCCTCCCTTGGACGATGTTTGAGCTTTTACACCCTTGGGTGGATAGGGTATGGTGAAGAGTTGGATATTCAAGTGGGCACAGATTTCCAGGCAAACCTTAAATATAAATTCGGGAAATTTTTTAAATATATTCCCACACTAAAAAAATGTAGCGCAGTAGTAACATACCTGCGAACAGTATCTCACAAGATCTTGTGTACCCCAAATCAGTGTAAACCAAAGCAACCAAATTTCTGGCACCACACAATTGAAATATTGATTCAGGAACAATAAACCGGGTCCCAGTAAAGACCAATCCAGGTATTCCATTTCAGCCTTGGTCATGTGGGCAATCTGAGGACAAAGACAAAAAAATAATAATCAATATTTTTGTGCAGAGTTCCTTTTGGGTCCTTCCACTTACCACAAGTTTATTCGTCACTTTTGCTGCCACCATGCCAAAGGCAATAATGTAAAGGGCTGAGTGTTCGGTGAAAATATTTTCAGGCGATTTTTGAGCAATTATAAATGCGGGTAGCACTACCAAGGTCAATGGTATGCTGGGTGACAAGACACTGGTACCCTATTTTGGATATTTTCGATATTTCCGAAGGGGACCGTTGAAATATTGAAAAAAGTAAATATTAGTAAAAATGGAAAATTGTATGGAAAAAATATGTAAATATGTATGAAAACAAAATGAAAGGAATTAAAAAAAGCAGACGATTTTATATTTTTGAAGAAAATATTTTTAATTTTTTTTTCAATATTTTTTTTTTATTTTTTAATTTTTTTATTTTCTATTTGTTTAATTTTATATTTAATTTTTTTTTATTTTTAAATTGTTTTTTTAAAAAAGTGTCTCTTTGGGGTGGTATACTCCAGACACACACAATTATTATTTTTAGTTTTTTTTTTTGGCAGAAATAAGACTTTTTTAATTAAAAGGAGTTTTTGCCAAGCTATCTAAAAATTGTTTTGAACAATTTAAAGTAAAATGATTTAATTTTTTTTTCAAAATCACGGGATTCATTATTTGGATACGCTTTTTTTAAACTGTACCAAAAAAATATATGTATAATTTTTTTGAAGAAAATTTTTCAATTTATTCCTTCATTTTATTTTCAATTCAATGCAATCTCCAAATAAATGAAATATTTTCTTCAAATACTATGGGTTACAAAAAAATATTTCATTTAAAGGGATTTGATTTTGCGCAATAGTAATTGACAAGCATGTTGTAATACATCTTTTGGCTTTAATTATTGTTTATAGGTGAATTTTCATATGCAACTGGGGGATAGAGAAAGACAGAGAACTCGAGATAGAAAAGGTAGTCGAAAAAGAAAAGAAAAATGACTTCGAACGTAGGAAAACATAAATTAACACTACTATACAAAGATGAGGCTATGAGGAGAGTGGGACAACACAAAATTTCCGATGGAAGTATATTGGTAACCTATAATTAGACAATTATACCACCAACCCATGTTAGGTTAGACACATACACAAAATACAATATGATATCGTTTTGTTAGTAACTAATGTTATAGACAAATGAAAAAGTGTTGGTTTTTTCTTAGAGTAGAAGGGTTCGTCTTAATATCTAATGTATGTTTTTGAGGTTCCGAATTGCTTTCATAGGTTAACATAAGAATGTTATGCAGGGTTTATACGACATCGTATTATTTGTTTAGTATCATTAATTTGCATTTGTTGTAACAATATATGAATACTTTTTATATTTTTTTCTAATACAACATTTTCAAATTTCCTCTAAAATCATTTAATTCAAGGTGTTACCAAACAACTTTATGTTAACGTTATCATTTCAATGTGAATTAATAAATCATATCACAATTATTTCCTATTTATGCATTTATACACATATTCCTTGTACATTCACATTCTTTTTGTCTCCGCAATTCGAAAACCCCTATGCTTTTTTGCAATGACATTTTATGAGGTGGCTATATGAGACAATTATTCTACATTTTTTATAAACTAATCTACAATAGACCAAAATACAACTGGTATTGTTTAAAATAGCTTAATGATAAATTAAGAGACTTAGTTTACAAAACAACAAAATAAATTAATATATAAAAAATTGTTATATATACAAATAAAATATTTTGCAATATGATGCGTTAAATAAACATGTGTGAACGGTGTATTATTTCTTCAGGTGTAACTGTGCAAAAAAAAAAAAAAAAAACAAATAAACAGGAAACGGGAAGCGGGAATTCACAAGGAAGAGAGGGAGAGAGAGGGAATATGTTTTCATATATGAAAACATAAACACAGGTGTGAAATCTCAAGTATAACCAATACACTCTTTGCTGAAGAGAAATGCTTTGGACATGGGAGTCATTTGATTTGTAAAGGGGGGAACAAAAATATATGCTCTGTTAATGGCTGTGACATGGAAGAGTCAGAGGAAAGGAGAAAGAACGAATTTGTGTAGTGTATGAGTGATTTGCATGATTTTTTGTATGCAATTTCTTCTCATTATGTGTTGAGAGAGATAGAGAAATTGGCACATTAATGCAGTAATGCTCACACATATGTAATGTATGTCCCTTGCGTTTGCAAAATAACGGTAGAATAATGAAGAAAGAAGATGGGTGTTTTGTTTTGTTCATGTTACAAAAAAAACGGACACTGGTGAGCAGGGTTGCATTTAGGGGCCTATCAATGTTTTTTCTATTATGAAATATACAAAATTATGATTGATTTCTTGGATTAAACAACACAAAAAAGTGAGTGCAATTGGCAAAATTAAAAATAAGAAATTAATTGATTAATAAAACATAATAGTGTTGTTGGTAACATGTTATATTCACATTTGGCAGTGAGTTGAAATGTTGCTTGCTTTGGTGCTACACGAAAATGCACGAATATTTTTTGTCTCACTAAATTAATTTCAAACATACATTCTAATTAGAAAAAAATAATATTGATTTAAATGCGACAACGACAAAATTGTAACTCAATGAACTTAAATTGATTTTAAATGCATGAAAACAAAAGAAGTAAACTCATTCTTACAGCCACTGAAGATCCATTTTTGCCACATCCTTCAGTTGTGATTACTTTCGCGTAACGTAATGCTAACAAAATATCAATGCCAAAGGCAAAATATAAGGGCAGTATGCGCAACTCACAGCCAATAAATGACAGCTATTGTAACCACATTTGCAGTAATCAATCAAAAAAATAAACGTTGTGATCGAAAACGAGATGAGTTTGTTGTTGTTTATTTTTCGGTTTTCGTTTTTTTTAAGAAAATAAAGGATATGAATAGATTTGTTGTTGTAAATAAATATTTGTATACGTTTTAAATAAATATAATTACTAATAAATAAATGTAATTGAAACTTAAGAGTGAAAAAAAAACAAATTTCCAGAAGACTTAAAACCAAATCGAAATTCTTAAATTTAAGGGGCCTAGTATATAATTAGGATGTCTACATATTCCTAATAAAAATGCAGGGGAGCTTAATAAGTCGTTGCAAAGAAAACAAAAATTCGAGGGCGTAATAACACATACTTCATAATTTGCATAGGTGATTTGAATTCTATAAATAAATATAAACTTAAAAATAATGCTATCCCCTATAAATAAGATGAAACCCAATGAATTTCGAATTCGATGTGAATTTCAATGTAAAAAAAAAAAACTCAAAACCCATATTAAAAACATGATTTTAGGTTGTGAGATGGAGATTGTGATTATTTCAGCAAACAAACCGTGAGCAGCAAAATGGCCATAAACAATATAAATAAACCCATTGGCATGATGAATATCAAATGCGGATCTTAAATAACAAAAGGGAGCTAAATCAACCATAAAACCAAACGGTGCCTTAAAAAAAGTTAAATTAAAATTAACTCTGACTCTAGTTTATTATTATTTCCAAACTGACAAGCAGCAATGGCCATATCCCAAATTTTAAACTTATTTAAATACCAAATATTACCAAAAACCCCTCTTTTGGAGGGCCTAGGGTAGGAGATAACACCAATTATGGACCAATGAAAAACAGAAAAAGTAGGAAAAAACCCAAAAATAAATGGTTGGTGCTGCATAGAAATGTTAGAAAACAAAAAACCAACCAACCAATCACTGTTAAGGGGATGGTGAATAAAATATGTTGTTGAACAATTGGAGGTTAGGTCATAAAAAATGTTTCGATTTTTTTTTGGGGTGGGGGCATATTTTTTTTAGTATTGAGTGGTTACTGTGTTAGAATATTTTAAAGCCATTTCTTAGAAATTAAAACAATTTTGTTTTTAATTTTTTTTTTTTGGTTTTAAAATGTTAAAGTGAAATGCTTACAGCAACTGAAGAGCCATTCTTGCCACTGCCGCCTTGTAGAAACATTTTGCAAAAATTCACAAAATTTACGAAATAACAAATGGTAATACCAAACAATATGATATTATTTTTATTGTAGCCAATAATGGGTAGCTATAAGAGAAACGGGGGGAAATTTTGGGGATGAAAATTTATATATAATAATAATTTTTTGGGAAAAATAATAAATAATTAATTATTTATAAAGCTATATTGTTTAAGTCACATAATAGTTCCAGGGTTTTGTTTTATTATGGTTTTACATAAACATATGAGGACACAAAGAATATATATTTGTTTAAATAATGTTACATACATATATGTATTCTAACATAAATACAAACTATTTCCAGTCATTTTAGCAAAACACAGATATTCTAATTTTAATAATTTGCATTTACGTCGCCCTCAGAAAAAGTCCAAGTCATTTCTGAGATTAATTTAATATTTTGACTTCATTTAAAAAAAGTCTAAAACATTTCTGAGTCTAATTTAAATTTGTCTTTTTTATTTTAAACTGGAATTAGCCGTTTCATGGAATGTCATTGTTATTAACGTATGGCACAAAGGTTAATGATATGTATATTTTAATATTATACGGGTAGGGTTCATAAGCTTTTACAGGTTTCATTTAGAAAATTGAATAAAGTTACCATAAAAAATTAAACGATTTTTTTGTGGATTCTTTTTCGAATAAAAAATTATTTCCCATAAAAAAATGAAAAAAAATTAATTTCTTTTTTTTTATCTAATATCGAATGTGTAGAAAAAAACTGATAGAGATTTTACTGAAATGTAAAATATATAAATTTTGAAAAAAAAGGTATCAGTATTAAATTGACCGGACCTACTTCATAAGACACTAGGAACACTGACTCTAGGAATTTTAGCAGATCACTTTAATGTAGGCTATATAAGGATGAAGAAGAGCCTGAGATGATTTAAGAACTTTTGTGACACTATTACAAAATTATTTAGGATTGTAGGATAAAAGATTTTTGGGTACCAGGTATACCCCAGAGCACATCTAAAATCAAAAAAAAGGCTAAAATCATCAAAACACCGAATATAGGGATGTACTGATATATGGGGCCTATACGAAGACGTGGAACTGCACACACAATTTTCTGTCATAGGCTGTAGTATCCATTACAAACTTCCAATTCCAAATATAAAACAATTCCGGTGAATTATGTTACTAAAATCATCAAAATACCGAATATCGGAAGGTGTCGTTATATGGGGGCTATACGATATCACGGACCTATACAGGCAACAATCTTCCAGGGGGTTAAGTACTTAAAAGGAACTCCTTGTGTTTTTTTTTTTTCAGACAATTTCATTAAAAAATGTGGCTAAAATCATCAAAATACCGAATATTGGGAGGTACAGTTATATGGGGGCTATACGATATCGTGGACCTATACAGACAATTTTCTTCCACGGGGTAAATTACTCAGAAAGAACTCCCTGTATTTATTTTCAGACAATTTCATTGAAAAATGTGGCTAACATCATCAAGATACCGAATATCGGGGGGTACTGTTGTATGGGGGCTATACGATATCGTGAACCTATATGCACAATTTTCTTCCAGGGGTTAAACTAGTCAGAAAGAACTTCTTGTGTGGATTTTCAGACAATTCCATTGAAAAATGTAGCTAAAATCCTGAAAATACCGAATATCAGGGGGTACCGTTGTATGGGGGCTATACGATATCGTGGACCTATATAAACAATTTTCTTCCAGGGAGTAAATTACTCAGAAAGAACTCCTTATGTGCATTTTCAGACAATTCCATTGGAAAATGCGGTTAAAATCATAAAAATACCGAATATCGGGGGGTACTGTTGTATGGGCACTATACGATATCGTTGACCTGTATAAACATTTCTCTTCCAGGGAGTTATGTACTCATAAGGAACTTCTTGTATTTATTTGCAGACAATTTCATTGAAAAATGTGTCTAAAATTATTAAAATACCGAATATCGGTTGTATCATTGTATGGGGGATATACGATATCGTGGACCGATATAGTCCATCTTTGAACTTGACCTGCCTAGAGATAAAAGACTGATTTGTGCAAAGTTTTAGCTTCCTATCTTTATTCGTTTTGACTCTAGCGTGATTGTAACAGGCGGACGGACGGACAGGGCTAAATGGTTTTAGAATTATACGCTGATATATATACTTTGCGGAATGACGAACTTAATATACCCTCCATACTATGTATGGTGGAGGGTATAAAAACGTTGCTCTGAAGGCAGTCTGTCTGCCCGTTAACCCGTTAAATATCCTACATAGCCTCTCATTATCTTTAAAGGATTTTTGTTGTCGTCAAGCTTATGTGCGCAACTCCTCCTCACAGTGCATATAAGTTCCTGTTACCTTCTCCATCTTTGAAGCATCAATGAATATGGTTAGGCACTTCCGAAGGATATCTTCAAAGTAGACATTTTTAATTTTAATTGGCAATTAACAAAAATTACATGTTTTTAGCAAAACAAAAGTAGAATCTCTAACAGTTTTTTTCAATTCTTTCCCTTCCAAAAATAAGTTAACCATAAAACCAAGAATTAGTATTGTAAAAAACACAACTACAATTATACAATAATATTAATACATGTTAAAACTATTATACTAAAACTATATATATGTACGGAGGAGGGTGGTAGGTAACCATGTAGAACATTTAATATACAATGAGAAAAGGCAGAACTTTCAAAACTATGTTGTTTCTGTTCAATGTTCAAGAGGACTTGTTGTTTCATTCTTTTCCCAAAGGGATTATTTTATCACAAAACACAAAAGAATACTATTTAAACCTTAATGAGGTGGGCGGGGCCAAAAAAACACTGGCCAAAAGGGATAGGGATTCCAAAAAGGAGAGCTGGGAAATCACTACTTAGATTAAAGGAATAAAGGGAGTTTATTTCAAGTCAAACTAATAGCAAAGGATATTTGTTTTGATATAAATAAAAAATAGCAAAAAAGGGGGAAGGAAGAAATGTTTTTTCCTTTCAAAAGGAAAAAAAAGAGATACAAAGAAATTCTCCAGTAAAAACTTTAGCCAAAAGAGGATATAACCAAAACATTGATGATGAACATTTCAAAGCTCGGTAAATATTGTTTGTTTTGTTGGTAGTTGGGTGTTTTTGTTGTTGTTTGTTTGTATGTTTTTGTTTTTCAAAAGCATATAACTTACGGCAACAGTTGAGCCATTTTTGCCCACACCTCCGGCCAATATAACAGTGAATATATATCGCAATGACCATAAACCACAAACTAATGTCATTAGGCATAAGGTGGACCATAATTCTAAATTACCGAATATCTAAAGGAATATATAATAATGGGAGGGTAGTAGGAGTTTTATATTTTTAGATATAAATATAGGAGGTAAATATATCAATATATATATATGGAGGAGGGTAACATATAAATAACAACCCATTGTAACATTTGTGCGTGTGTTTTTACTCAAATAAGTTTTAGCAACAATCTTTTTTCCAAAAAATAATAATAATTATGATAAAAATAACAAATATTTGTTCCAAAAAAAAAAAAATAAAAAATAAAAGGGTAACACAAAAAAGGTATCAATCTCCTGGAAATATTATTTCTTAAAAACAAAAAAATTAACAAAATCTTTTGGAAAATTAAAAAAGGCAAACGAAAATTGTACAACTCAACTTACCTTAGTCATCCAGATTTCGGGGCCAAAGAAAAACGATATCATGTGTATACCGATAATGGTAAATTGAGCTTCAGTTACATCGATTTTGCCAAAGCGTAGGGTGCCGGAGACATATGTTTGCCAGTGGGCACAATAAAATAAACCTATAGCACAGAAACACTGGAAATGAAGAGAGACAGAGACAGAGAGAGAACATCATTGTAAATTAAATTAACCTTAATGTCATTGAATTGTTGTTGTTTTTTTGGTGGCCGGCCACTCTGCTATACCTGAAAGAATAACCAATTGGGATAGTGACCCAATTGACATGATATACAGGCTGATAGTGCCACAAATACTGTTGATATTGAATCACAGCCATGATCGAATAGCTCTCCCAATGGTGATGATGTATTTGTACGTCTCGCCTGCTTGCCATCGATGGAATCTAAACTTTGATAAATGAAAAGGCCAATGGCACATAGTAGGCAGGTCCATCGCGGGGGTGGTGCTGTGCCTTCAGGTGCATAACTGCAAACGAATAGGAAAATGGAAATTATTAGAAAATTTCATATAAAAATTTTTCGAAAAAAGGCAGAAAATGTTAGCCGGATAATGTTTTCGTAGAGAAAATTTTATCGGGATAATGTTTTCGTGGAGAAAATGTTATCTGGATAATGTTTCGGTATAGAAAATATTATCCGAATAATGTTTCCGTATAGAAAATGTTATCTGAATAATGTTTCCGCAGAGAAAATGTTATCCGGAAGATGTCTTCGTATAGAAAATGTTATCCGGATAATGTTTTCGTATAGAAAATGTTATCCGGATAATGTTTTCGTATAGAAAATGTTATCCGAATAATGTTTTCGTGTAGAAAATTTTACCCGGATGATGATTTTTTTGTACAGAAAATGTTATCCGGATAATGTTTTCGTACAGAAAATGTCATCCGGATAATGTCTTCTTAGAGGAAATTTTATCCAAATAATGTTTTCTTAGAGAAAATGTTATCCGGGTAATGTTTTCTTAGAGAAAATGTTATCCGGATAATGTTTTCTTAGAGAAAATGTCATCCGGATAATGTTTTCATAGAGAAAATGTTATCCGGATAAGGTTTTCGTATAGAAAATGCTATCCGAATAAGGTTTTCGTATAGAAAATGTTATCCGGATAATGTTTTCGTATAGAAAATGTTATTCGGATAATGTTTTCGTATAGAAAAGGTTATCCGGATAATGTTTTCGTATAGAAAATGTTATCCGGATAATGTTTTCGTAAAGAAAATGTTATCCGGATAATGTTTTCGTAAAGAAAATGTTATCCGGATAATGTTTTCCCATAGAAAATTGTTTCCGATTCATGTTTTCGTAGACAAAATGTTATCCGGGTAGTGTTTTCATAGAGAAAATGTTATCCGGATAATGTTTCCGCAGAGAAAATGTTATCCGGATAATGTTTTCATAGAGAAAATATTATCCGGATAATGTTTTCATAGAGAAAATATTATCCGGGTAATGTTTTCATAGAGAAAATGTTATCCGGATGGGGTTTTCGTATAGAAAATACTATCCGGATAAGGTTTTCGTATAGAAAATGCTATCCGGATAAGGTTTTCGTATAGAAAATGTTATCCGGATAATGTTTTCGTATAGAAAATGTTATCCGAATAATGTTTTCGCATAAAAGATGTTATCTTTATAATGTTTATCCTCTAGGTACTTTATCCGGATAATGTTTTCGTTTAAAAAATGTTATCTGGATAATGTTTTCGTATAGAAATATAGAAAATGATATACGAACAATATATTTCTTCCTAGAAAATATTATCCAGTTGACAATTACTCATGAAAAAGGTTATTGCTTTTTAATATAAAAATAAAAAAGAACCCCTTCTTATTTATTATAGACAATAAATCGACAGAGCCTTGCAGAAATAAAGCATCACCAAGTCTAAAAGCAAAGCCAAATTAAGAAAAAAAAATAATAAAATAAAACTGTGTGCATTTCAACGAGAGCGAGCAAAATGAAACAAAAAAGCAAATCACCTTCAAAATGTGATTCATTGCACTTGATTTTCAAACCACAACTTTGTTCACAGCCATTTGCTGTTATATAGGCGGTATAACTAGCTACACAAAGAGACAGCCTCGCAGATTGAAAATTGTATTTGTTATTTTTTTTTTTTTGGTTTGCAAATCATTTTGTATTTTCTCTCTATTGCCGTTTAACTCATTTCATTTATTTATTACTTATTCACAGCTGCTATTAGCAAGTCTGTTAGTTAAATGGTGCTGCTATTCACTTCTCAGATTCTTCTGCTCGAGAATGTAGTTCATCATGTATGACCGACTGACTTGACTGTTTGATTTTTTCTTGCTTTTCATTCATAATTTATTTAATCAAGAAAGCCGAATAGTTTGCTTTTGGGTAGGAGGGGACAGAATTCTTACAAAATTCATTGACTTTTAGTTGCCCTTTTTGCACTAGATATTTGAATGGTGTGTACGTATGTATTTTTTTTGTTGTATTTTCATTTACATTTTCTTAGATTTAAATTTCCAATCAGGCAGGCAATCGATTTCTGCTGTTGTCAATTGGGCCAAAGGTGGATGAAGAGTCAAATCTTTCAGCAAAAGGTTTAATTTTGAAATCAAATTACATGGGAATAGAAATTCAAATGGTTGCGACTAATAATATTACTTGTTGGGGAGAAAAATCTTTTGATAACAAAAATAAGCAATAAATTATTCCAAACTTTGTTGATCGGTATCACCAGCTGTAAACTAAACCAAACTCTCTTCAAATGCATATGCTAAAAATAACAAAATGCTAAATAATTTTCAATTTCTTCACAAAGTCAGACAATTATTGACCGATAAGAAATTTCACACAAAACCGTTATCAAAAAAAAAAAGAAAAAAAAAATTATATTTCAAAAAACCAGGAGACACTATCCCGCATAATGCCAAAAAAGTGATAGGAGGGAGAATATTACGTATGCAAAGATTTGCTTTCTTTCCATTTCAATACAAAAAATGATAGACTTTGGACATAATCTGGCGATTCCGCCTCATTCCAGTAGTTGCTATATGACATGAAATTCATTTAAGCTACATAAAAAACAGCGCAAAAACAACAACAACAACGTTGCCAATAGCATTGAAATGTGAGAACGGCAGCACTCGTTATCACAGTCCAGCGATAATATACAAAACTAACAAATGAAATGCATGAATATTATAGAAAAAAATTAGGAGGTCATTCTGTGGACCTTGTATTAGATATAAAACAGCTTGGAATTCCCAAAGCAAGTTTAATATTTTAAATCTTTAATGAAACTAAATCAAAATTTTTCTCTGCCCTAACTAATAAATCTGGGATTTTTTTTATCTCCCCAAAAAAAGAGGGTACTTAAAATAAATCTTATCAATTTTAAAAACCTATTTAATCTCATACGCATTTAACATTGCTACAAACCCCCCAATACAGTAGTTGTCTGTCATATTTTGACGTTATTATGGCGCATAAGTCTTATCTGCTCATAGAGCAACAATAACAACGACTTGTGGGCAAAAAACGTGTCCATCCTACGTAATATAAAAAAATGATATGAATCTAAGTAACAACAAAGACATTTCAATGATAAGAGTGGTCTGTCTATGAATAAGACGGCCCAATTGGTGGGTCTTTTATAAATAACGTACAACGGAAAACATTTTCTATACGAAAACATTATTCGGATAAAATTTTCTATAGGAAAACTTTATCCGGATAATATTTTCTATTCGAAAATATTACCCGGATAAAACTTTTTGTATGAAAACATTATCCGGATAACATTTTCTATCGGAAAACTTTATCCGGATAACATTTTCTATGGGAAAACATTATACGGATGACATCTTTTATAGAAAAATTTATCCGGATAAAATTTTCTATACAAAAACATTATCCGGATAAAATTTTCTATACAAAAACATTATCCGGATAAAATTTTCTATACGAAAACATTATCCGGATAAAATTTTCTATACGAAAACATTATCCGGATAAAATTTTCTATACGAAAACATTATCCGGATAAAATGTTCTATACAAAAACATTATCCGGATAACATTTTCTATAGGCAAACATTATCCGGATAACATTTTCTATAGGAAAACATTATACGGATAAAACTTTTTATGCGAAAACATTATCCGGATAACATTTTCTTTTGGAAAACTTTATTCGGATAACATTTTCTATGCGAAAACATTGTCCCGATAACTCTTTCTAGAGGAAAACATTATCCTGATACGATTTTCTACAGGACAACATTATACGGATAACATTTTCCATAGGAAAACAGTATTCGGATAAAATTTTCCATAGAAAAACACTATCGGGATAACATTTTCTATAGGAAAACATTATCCGGATAACATTTTCTATAGGAAAACATTATCTGGATAACATCATCTATACGAAAACATTATCCGGATAACATCTTCTATACGAAAACATTATTCCGATAAAATTTTCTTTAGGAAAACATTATCCGGATAACAATTTATGTACGAAAACATTATCCGGATAACATTTTCTATACGAAAACATTATCCGGATAGCATTTTCTCTATGAAAACATTATCCGGATAGCATTTTCTCTATGAAAACATTATCCGGATAGCATTTTTTCTAGGAAAACATTAACCGGATAACGTATATAGGGCAGGACATACTTCCTCTTATGCAGTCATTTTTTTAATTATCTTTTCCAATGAATCCCCAATAAATGATTGTCCAAAGATAGCCCCCAAATCACATTTAAATGCTACTAAACGCTATTCAAACGTCATGCTCAAAAAAAATAAAAAACAACAAATATTTAACGCTTGAATGCATTAACCTGTTGAAATGTGAACTAGATACCCCATTATTATTTCCATAAGCTTAGTTGGCATTTAAATTCCATCATTTTCTACTTCATTTCCAAAAATAAAAAAAAACTTCAAACTAACTTTCTCTAGTGCAGCGACGACGACCCCATTTCTAGTTCATAACCTAAGGTGCTCCTCGGGGTTGTTAACTAGGTTATCTATCTATGACTATTTCGGGCTAACTACAAATTATACTTATTGTTGTAATATTAATAGCCATACTAAACTGTAACTAAAATGTGAGGTTATTTAAATAGATGTGATTTGTTTGATGGAGGGTGGGAATTAATAACTACCCTCCTTTTGGTTTACTAATTGTTGGGAATAGACATGTGGTGTGATGGGGGGAATGTTCTCTTGGTAAATTTGTTGGAACATTTTTTTATGAATCATTCAAATTTTCACTCGAAGCTGGTATAGACTAGACTATTATAATGACATGTTTTCAATGGAAATAGGAAGTAATATTGGTTACAGGTGCTTTCTCCAAAATACATTAAAATCAACGAGAATTTTTCTCCAATATTATTGGTTTGGAGCTTGAATTGTAAATGGACGTGGAGTCGTATTTCACCTAAAAAATTAGAAAATATTAGTGTCATTTAATATTAAATATATTCATTATTATTTACAAATTACAAATCCACTTCTTTTTAAACTCCTTCCCTCCTCCACTATTGTACTATTGTTGTCTCTCAAATTGATTAGTCATTCCAAACAATTGTTTTCCTATAATTCCGGACAATTGCAAAAAGCATTGCACAATTTATAAACTAATGTAATAATTCTAAATAATTCTCTATTTTACTTTTGTTTTTAGCATTACGTTTCGTACCGGCCGGCGGCACATGGTTGGTTTGGTTTCGTTTCGTTCCGTTCATGATATGAATATCAAACAGCCTAATCATTTTTATTTTAATCACTTTGAAACAAGAAAGATCAGACGAAATAGTCTGTAGTCATTGTTGTCTACAATGAACAGCTGATTAGCCGTTAAGTCAACGTCAGCAAAAGAGCAAGAGCGAACAGCGCTAATAATCTCAATGTTGTTTCTAGTAGAGAAATGTGACAAGAGTAGAACGAACGAGATAATAAGTGGGTCATTCATAGATGGAAGAAAAACTAGTATTCTCATTCAACGGGACTTTAATATATTCAAAATACAACAAGAACATCAATTTCCTGAAATTGTTGTTGGCTTTCACAACACATTCCCCCAAGAAAATCTCTAAATTTATAACAGGAAATAGATTTCTTGACAAGTGAGAGCGAGAAAGAGCGGGAAATTGATGAAAACATGATGCATTTTAATAAAAATAAATACGATTACAGGCCTATTCCATTGGAAATAAAGAACAAACGTTGGCAATTTAAAAACGATGACGTTTAATTCCTCTGCTCTGTCCCAAAAATAAAACTGTCTGCCAAAACCAAAAAAGAAAACAGCAACAAGAGACACAAGTGGGAGATGCGCTAGATGTGGGAAAATCTAGCGCAAATGTTGTTGCCAAATAAAAATGAAAATTTCAGGGTCAAACAGAGAAATTAACACACTTGTAGCAAATCAATCGAATTTGGTGGACAATAGAAGAATGCGAAATTTAAATGCAATTAAATACTTACGCGACCAATATCAAAGTTGTGATAATATTTACAGCCAGACCCACAATGGTAATTAGATTTGGTGCCAGCCAGAGGGGAGTTTTTGACACAAGCCAATTCCACCATGGCTGCAGCCAAGGATCCATTAGACTTGAGTTGGTACATGAGTATTTATGTTCGGACAATTTCTTTAATTGCTGTGGTGACAGAATGCGATCTTTGTAGGCCATTTTTGGTATGGGGGTGGTGGTGTACTGCTTATAAATTCTACTATATTTGTTTTTTTGTAAAAAAGCAAACTTTTGCAAATCGGAGGGAGTTTTCTTTTTTTTCTTCTTATTCTACAAGAACCATTTAATTCCGTTTCTGTTATAGCATATAGCAACAACGACGAACAATGTGCTATTATTTGAACTTTTTAAAATGCACTTTTTGCTGTGGTAAGCAACAAACACACACGTATACACGCATTAATTTTTTTTGCACAATCCTCCCCTTTGCTTTTCACACACTGCTGACCGACCAACCAACAAATGAAAAAGTAAAGAGACACCGACCGTCCTCCTTAATTTTTTGTTCTCTTATGTTTTTTTTTGCGATTTCACGTGCTGACTTTTGTACTTTGCTTAAATTTTAATTGTTTAATTAATAAATTCTTTGTTTGTCACAAGCCATTTGATGAGTGGAATTCCTTCTTGTTATGTGTTATATTTTTTTGTATATTTCCAATGACACTTGATTGCGTGTATTTTCTTATTTCCACACGTTTTCACCGTACTTTAAATTTTTTCCTCTGATTTTCATCGTATGTAATAGGGATTTGTAGGCTGACATTTGAGCAATCGAATGAATGTCGATTGTATGGGGTGAAATAATCGAACAATCGATTTTTTCATGATGACATTTTGCTGGGTTGTTTCTAGCTGGGAAACTGTTAATTTGAAGTTATTTCTTGAATAAGAATGGCGTTTATTTGTTGTTATAGGTTTTTTTCGTGTCAAAAATGCCAGCGTTTTTCCATTGTTACACATATTAAATGAGCAATTTATGAAAATATTTTATTACAAAATTTCTTCCTTTGACATATCTAACCTTTTTAAAATAACAGTTTTAAACTCTCATTAATCAAGAATTGAGGGGACCAAGGAGGTAGGGGCAGTGTCCATTCACTGTATAAAACGAGGTATAGATTCTTTAACCCATTTTTTGTGGACGGTAATAGTCAAAAACAAAGATATGAATGAAAAGTTTAAATAAAAGTTGACAAGTTGCTGTTGTCATGACTAGGACATTGTGACTACTTTATTTTGGTACATAGCTCCCCTATAACTTTCGTTAAATACCGAGATTATTAGTATTTTAATTTTAGTAATTTTAATGGGTAACTACAGATTTCTGCCATTGATATTTCTTATTACCATCTGGATGCTGCCTTCCCAAAGTATGATAAATCATCCTAGTGGATCAGCCAAACTATTGTTCAAGAAGAAATTCATAATTTTGTGAAAAATTATCAACAGAAGAAAAATATATGTGATATTTATTGATATTTAAGATGATAGGGATCTGTAAATCGATTTTTGTCCAATCGATTAGTCTTCTTGTGAAGTTACAGGGCGACTGGTGAAACTTGAAATAATTTTATATTAGCATGTTTACATCAAAGCTCCCTACTCCTACACATGCAAAGACCGTTATTTATAGGAAAAGGCGCAATAATGTTTTATTATCTGAAATGTTTTTTAGTTTTGTATGCAGAAAACGGGTGAAGTATGTGTATTCCTATGGGTTTTAATAACATATGTGTTTTTATTGTCCATTATATAGACGACGCTCTCTTTAAAGGAGATGATGACATTCACGATTTCTCACCCTAACCTCAAACCTTGTTTTTTTAAATGAAGCTTGAAATAAATATAAAACACTACTTTGTTTGTTTGTTATTGTATACATATTTTATTCTTTAATTTATAATTTATTATTACTTTTTTTTAATATTACCACTAGACACTGTTCGGATATCGACGATATATTTTACCTTGTATGTATATCATTTTTTGTATTTATTTTATGTTATGCATAACATAATAAATTTCAGTGTGGATCAATACTAAAAAGTGCTTCATTATATCAATATGTTTAGTTTTTTTATATCATATCTTTAAATTTTATATAAAAAAATGTTATTCGTATATTTATTTTGTTTTATGATGGCAACCTTTTACTTAATTTGTTTATGTATATATAAAATATGTATGTATATGTGCACTGAAATAGCGAAAATTGAATGATACATTACCTTTTTTTGGGTGTGAGTGAATAGCTGCTATTTGGATGGCGGGAAGACTTTTGGTTATTGGGTGGTGTGAACGCAAAGAAAAATCAAGGAAAATCGAAATGAGATAATTATTTATTAGTTTCAAGGGGAAAAAATCAGAATGCCATGACATTTTAAACCAATAGTTTGAAAAGAGAGGACATTTAAAAGGAAATCACATTTAAAAAAATGAAAGGCTTTAAAATAAACAATAAATCATAACAATGTAAACGTAGTATTTTTGCCCAAGTTTGACTTAATTTCATAAAAAACGGTGAATTTTTGCGAGTACACAGTGAATTGATTAAAGAACGACAGGGAGATAGCAAGAAAATAAGAGTTCGGGGAAAATGGTTATATTTGAGGTTATGTTCTAAATGAATAGGAAAAATATCAAAAACGTTACATTATCTCCGTTTCCCTTTGGCTTTGTATATTATGTATATTTATATAAATAATCTATTAATTTTAAATTTATTTTAGCTGTCTCCGTTACAAATAGTAGTTTAAACAATCCCTATATTTAGTTCCTTGTTTCACATGAAAATATTTAAATAAAAACAAATTAATGCAAAATAAAAACAAGAAATTCCATAGCCAATTAACAACGTTTGAAATAATAATAATAAAAACAAAATTTTCAATATAAGTTTTTTTTTAAATAATTTTAATTTTTATTATTTTTGTTTTGTTTTTAAATATTGTTTTAAAGATTATATCAAAGGCATATAAACGTATAATTTCTAAGCAAAAAAATTGTTTTCGTTTTTTTTTTCTGTTATAATCTAAAACAAATTATGTTTTATTTATACTTTTTTTAATAGGACATGTGTAATTTAAGTTTATCGTTTAAAGCATTATAAAACCGAAGAAATGATTTCCAAAAATTTGGCATTTTTTATGTAAATGTATATTTAAATTTTTATTATATATAATAATTTGTTTTTATTACTTTAAAATCTACAAATCTATATATGGGATAATGAAAAAAAGAAAGGAGAATAAAAGGAAAATAATTGTTTGCAAATGATTTTTGTTTAATATACACAAAATTATTTATATATTTATATTTTATTTATTTATTTATTTATATTTTAATATATTTATATTTTAAATATTTATTTTTTTTATTTAGAATATATAAATAGAACAAAACTAGAGAAAAAAACACTTAAGCTTAAGAGCAAACACAAGAAAATAGCAAACCAGTTTTTAGAAACATAGCAAAATAGTTTTTAAAGTTTTTTATTTTATTTTTATGGTGTTTTTGTTTGGTTTTTTTTTCTTGTTATTATTATTAAATATTTCATGATTGATTTTTTTTCATTCGGTACGGTTTTTGTTGTGTTATATTTTGTATAATGGATACGAATATTCTTACATGCTTTCATTTCTATTGGGGTACTTCTTTTAGCTAATATTTTTATAAAGAGAAAAATTTATAAAAACACTTTTTTGGAAAATAAATTTTAAAATTAGTTTGTAATGAAAATAGTTAAGGAATATTTTAAATTTCAAATTAAATTAAATTCATTCATTTTATTTTTTAAATTTCAAATTAAATTAAATGCATTCATTTTATTTTTTAAAGAACTGAAATAGGTAACCTTTTAAAAGGATATCCATAATCTTAACATTTTTACAAAATTTTGTAGAAAATTTCGGCCATAACTTCACTTCAAAAATGTTCACAAAAAAAACATAAATAAATAAAAATAAAAGCACTGTTCCCGATCCTGCAAGAATCTACTATCTTTGCAATTTTCCTCGATATCACAAAGGGAAAATCGGTTATCGTAGTAAAAAATTACATTCTTGCAGTTCTGGAAAAAGCCAAAAATGTTGTACAGAAATTTAAGTATCAAGAATAATAAAATCATTCCGAATTTAAATCTATAAGATTTTTTCGTCCATAACCTCACATTTCTTTTGTTTAAAATTTGAGTGCAGGCATTGGAATTTTATTTTTTTTTTTTACGAAAAAAGCATAAAATTAGGAAATTAAGAAATAAAATAAAAATTTTCCTTTATTTTTTTTTTGGATTTTTTTTTTTGACCTGAGCTTAAATTTCCAATTTCCTATTGTGTCTGGAGTATTTTGGAAAGCAAGATTGCCACTAAAAAATAACAAAGTGCCAAGCAAGCGCTTCGCCGGGAATGGGCCAAAATACCGCAGAGCAAC
Source organism: Musca domestica (assembly GCF_030504385.1). Lineage (NCBI taxonomy): Eukaryota > Metazoa > Arthropoda > Insecta > Diptera > Muscidae > Musca > Musca domestica. Next base: position 4,725,200 of record NW_026712360.1, on the reverse strand, counting down.
AGCGGACAGCGTGTGACGGCGGTTTCATTGGCCGTTTGAAGGCCATAATTGGTGCCAAAGGTGACGAGTTCGAACAAATTTAAACTTATTCTAAAATTTTATGCTATTTGCGACATTTTCTGTATTTGTTATATTTCCCCAAATATCGTTGATACAGAGTGCATATTACGGCTGCGAAGGACAAAAATAACAAATCGGATGAACAATATATATGGTAGCTATAGCTATATCTGGACCGAATCCGATCAAATTTGCCAAACATATTTTCAGGCCTTATCTGGTCGTATGTGCAAAATTCCATAATATTTGGTCTGATATTACACGTTTGGTGCACAAAAAAAGGCAAATCGGACGAAGATATATATGGGAGCTATATCTAAAATTTGACTGATTATCTCTAATTTCTATAGGCTTCGTCCTCGGGTTAAACAAATTATTTGTGGGAAATCGATCGGGCAATAAATGCGACCTGTACTTTGTTTACAAAAATACATGGACAGACGGACGGACAGACAAAGACATGATACCCTGAACACCTTGTGGTGTAGGGTATGAAAAGGGGACAACAAATGTGCGTTTCAGTTAAAGTTTCAAATACTAAACCTTAAAATATTCCTTAACAATATTTCCATTAGAGTAGACAGCTCAATATTTGTAAAACAAACAATATATGGCTCCTAAAATAAAAAAGAACTAAATTCGAAAATGCAAAAATATTAAAAATACAATTTTTTCAAATCTGTTTAAAAAAAATGAAAGAAGGAAAAGAAAAAACATTGCAAAAAATTTTGTTTTCTATAATTATTTTATTTAACATAAAATACTTTAATTAATTATTTGTTTCTTTTCATTTTTTGTTGTTTAGTTTTTATGTAGATGCGGTATTATTTTCGCTTTTCATTTGTTGTTTTTCTAAAAAATATGGCAATTTGTTGATGTTGTTGTGTATTAAACAGCATTTTTCACATAGTTAAATTTTTCAATATCAAATTTTTGTTTTTAATTTTATTTAAAAAAATGGAAGCAAAACAATAATAATTTTTTTCTTAAAAAATGTTTTCATTTTTTGTGGGCGTTTTTTAGTTTAAATTTATTTTTTTTTTATTTTTTGAAAAATCTTGATCTTAGCAAATGATTTTAAATCGTTATAAAATAATGTATAATAGTTAAATTATCTTTTATATATTTATAGTTTAAGATTTGTTTTTTTTTTAATTTATTATTAATAATAATTATATAAATTATCATGGTTTGTTGTATATTTTTCTTGTTTTGTTTTTTTACTCATTTTAGGTAAAAAATGTTGTATTTTTTTACTAAAAAATATCGTGGTTTTCTTCATTACATTTTGTTGTTTTTAAAAAGTAAAAAAATTGTTTATCAGTTTCTAAACAAATGCATTCATTACGGGTTTTAGTTTTTGTTGGTTGGTTTTTTCTCTGTTTTAATATTTTTTTTATTTATCATCGTCATCTTTATCTTGATCTCTATTTATAGTTATCGTATTGTTTGTTTGTTTATATATATTTATTAAAACATAAAAAAACATATGGTATGTGTGTAAAAAAATGTGGCGTTTATTTAAATAAATTGCGTTTGCGTTTCTTGTTGCTGTTGTTGCTGTTCGGGTTGTGGTTCAATGACGGTGTTTACAATGGTTGTTTGGGTGTTGAGTATGAAGAGCATGAAAAAAAGATGGACGAGGAGGAGGGTTTGGTTTTTTTACTTTCTAAAAGTTTTCCGTTTTTTTGTTTTATTCGATAATTTTTTTTTATAATTTAATAGGATATTTTGTTGGGATATTTGCTGATGTTGTTGTTGTTACTGTTGTGGGGATGTTGTGGCTGCTGTTGTTGTTGTTGCTGGTGATTGTTGTATTTAAGCAATAATTATGAGTGATGATATGGCGTTACATAGGTAGCTGGGAAAATGCCCTTACGATTGCCAATCTCACCATTCCACCAGTTCTCGTCGGAACGATCTGTTACGGTGATGACATCACCACGTCTGAATTCCAATTCACCTGACTCTTGTGGCACAAAATCGTACAGGGCCTGTACAAGCATCTGGAATAAAAAGGACAGGAGGGAAATTAGTGATTTTTTAAAGAAAACTTTTCGATAGGAAATCTTCAATCCAACCTGGCTGAATTGGGATTTTCCATAGGAAATCTTCAATTCAATCTGGCTGAATTGGGATTTTCCATAGGAAATCTTCAATTCAGCCCGGCTGAATGGGGGTTTCCATAAGAAAACTGCAATTCAGTCCGGCTGAATGGGAGTTTCCATAGAAAAGTGCAATTCAGCCTGGCTGAATGGGGGTTTTCCATAGGAAAACTTAAAAAAAAACAAGTAAAATTGCTGTAAGTTCGGCTGGGCTGAACTTTGCATACCCTCCATCATTTGAAACAAATTTGGCAATTTTCAAAAAAAAAATCCTTAAAAATTCTGTTAAAATCTTAAAAATACCAATTGTAGCCGTCATATTAGGGTCTAAACGACGACGTGGACCTGCATAGGCAACTTTTGTCATAAGCCATTACAATATTCAAATGCGAAACTTGAAAAAAAAAACGGTGAATAATGTAGCTATATAGGGAGGTACTAATATATGGCGGCTATACCAAAATGTGGACATGCACAGACAATTTTCTGTCATAGGCTCCAGTATCCATTCCAAACGTCAAATATCAAATTTGAAACAATTTCGATGAATACTGTATCTAAAATCATCAAAATACCGAATATCGGGAGGTACCGCTATATGAGGGCTATACGAAGACGTGGAGCTGCACGGAAAATTTTCTGTCATAGGCTGTAGTATTCATTACGAATTTCAAATACCAAATTTGAAACAATTCCGGTGATTAATGTTGCTAAAATCATCAAAATACGAAAATATCGGGAGGTACCTTTATATGGGGGCTATACGAAGACGTGAAGCTGCACGGAAAATTTTCTATCATAGGCTGTAGTATCCATTTTGAACTTCAAATACCAAATTTGAAACAATTCCAGTGAATAATGTCGCTAAAATCGTCAAAAACCGAATATCGGGAGGTACCCTTATATGGGGGCTATACGAAGACGTGGACCTACATGACCCATTTTCAATACCAAAAGTCCTGTATATATTATATACATTTGAGTAAAATTTTAGTAATCTATTTCATTTCGTTCGGAAGCCAGAGTGATTTCCACAGACGGACACGAATCGCTAAATCGACAAAGAATTTTATGTTGATCAAGAAAATATGCACTTTGTGGGGTCTAAAATGTATATTTCGAGGTGTTACAAACGAAATGACAATTTTAATATACCCTCCATACTATGGTGGAGGGTATATAAACATAACATTCAACCCAGCTGCAAATGGAATTTTCCATGGGGAAAACTTCAAATCACCCCCACTTTAATATATCCTTCTAATAGTGCCCTACTATTCAACCAGTCTTTCCGTCTTTTCATTTTCCAATCTTTCATATTTAAATTTATTTTATTTTTAATTATTTGCAAAACCTTACCTCTTCAGGTATCATATCTCTTAATTTGACATCTTGTGATCTGGATACGCTTGCCGTTCGATGATATTCAACCAATTCATTTAATGAATTAAATTTAACCACCCAAAGGAAGAATTTACCTTGTGCGTCACGTAATACTTTAAAATGTTGAACACCATCGGGACACCTAAAACGAAAGGAGAGAGAATTGGATTAATAAATTTGTGAAAAAAAGAACAGAAAACAATAACAAACCACATTACTTACTTAACCGATAATGAAAAATCACCCGGACTTGATTCACTAATACGTATTAAAAAAGCGCCTTCATGTTTGTTCGATAATAGTTTTTCAGCATCAGCGCGGGTAATGCGACCATAGTACCAACTAAAAAAAGAAAGAAAGAAATTGGAATTATTATCACAGTTGTGGTGTGAGGGGATGCGTTGGCTCGACTTACTCATGATTTTTCATTTCTATGTAATTGCTGGGTATGAGACCTTCTTTGCCATCTAATTCAGCACGATACCAATTTGAATCATCTTCCATATTTAAAATCTGAAAATAGAAAAAAAAAAAAAAATAAACGAGTTAGTCATTGTTTTTAGCAAATATGTGGCATGACATAGGAAAGTTGTAAAAAAAAATATAAATAAAATAATATAAATAAATAAAATAAATAAAAAATTACTTTTTTGAAGAATAGCAATCGAGAATTGTTAAAGACTAGTTTTTGGAGGACTATAGAGAGTCACAAACCTGGATTCTTTTGAAAAACTATCAGGGCTGGAAATGTGAGCTGTGTTTGAAAAAATATTTAGAGGACTATTAGAGCCGCAAACCTAGATTTTTTTGTAGGAATATCAGGGTTGGAAATGTGAGCTGTGTTTGAAAAGATATTTGGAGGAATATCGAGGCTAAAATCCCGGAATTTCTAGAATATTTTTTGGAGGAATATCAGACTTACAACAGTAAGTTATTTTTGTTTGGCTATTAAAACCCCAATTCAGTATGGAAAACCCAAATCAGCCGAGCTGTATAGAAATTTTTGTCATAAATATCCATTTTACATCGCAGCCTCTTTTCATGCCAAGTCTCCCAATCTTTAATTTGATCGATAACTTCTTTAAGGTGAAGGGAGCTGCTTTCATACATTCTCTGTGCGTATGAAATTAATTCAGCAGATTTGAAAAGCAGAGCTAACTGATTTATGAATCATAAACCTGTATCAGGAGACCATTCTTTTGCTTTGTGCAGGTTATTTTTATACAAATCGAGAAAAAAAAAAACACAGATATTTATACCATTTTATGTTTTACGATTATGGCCGACACATGCTAAACAGCAGCAGCGAAAAGTGGAGAGAAAAAAAGAAACATATGTTTTATTTGTTCGACCTGTTTTCTCTTTTTTTTTGCTTCTTTGATTGACTGAGAACTAGAGGGAGGGAGGTGAATAATTCAATACGTCAGTATTTATGTCAAATTATTTATAGTCAGTAGATTTCGTTGAAATTAGTGGCAAATTATGTATGTATTCGTAATCAATTTTAAATTTTATTGGAGGGCAATGACTCATGGATTGGGTTAAGTGGGGAGATATCGGATTAGGGTCTCATGGGGGAAATATATCACACCATTAGATTTGTTATTTACTAATTAGGAGGAGGATCACCCTTAAAAATTCTGTAAATAATTTAGGTACATTATCTGAATTATTTAAGTATTATATAGATAATTGCCATAATAACTGCATAATAGGAATATTATATAATGCAGATAATACAGGGGCCAACGATACGGCGCCTTGCTCCCCACAGTGGTGATGTTCGTTGCAAGTTTTTGCGCATAGATTCATATTTGCATGTTGCCCCTTACTTGATTTCTTTTACGGTATAATGAAAATAATTTATCAACAAAATCCCCTTAACGTATATATTTTATGCAAATAAAAAATGCTGTATTTTTAATTTTTTTAACTGATCCTTTTAGGGATGTGTAGGTCGACTTTTCATTGGCATACTGAATGTAAAGTGAAATGATAACATAATGATATTTGTCTTGTTAATTTGTAAGGAAATGTGGTAATGCTATTTGCAAATATTAATATCAAAATATATGTATATGGTAATAATAAATTTAATCGCAAGCCTTACTTGATATTTTATCTATAATCTCTAAATTTTGTGGATGAATTGTAATTTTTCCATTTCTTTACATATATGCTTTAGGGATATGTAGGTCGACTTTTGCGATAGCATAGTAAATGCAAAGATAAATGATAACATATGTTACCATAAAATTAAAAATGTCTTGTTTTCAAATAATTTTTTCGTTTCTTTGATTGGCTGAGAACCAGAGGGAGGGAGGTGAATAATTCAATACGTCATTAAGTATTTATGTCAAATTATTTATAGTCAGATAGATTTCGATGAAATTAGTGGCAAATTATGTATTCGGAATCAAATTGAAATTTTATTGCAGGACAATGACTCAGGGATTTGGTTTATGGGTAGATAGGAGATCAGGGTCTCCTAGGGGAAATATATACCATCATTACACTTTCTATCTATAAATGAGGAAGTGGTACACCCTCGCCTTCAAATGTTATTTTATATTTCCAAGAGTGTAGCTGGGATGATAGTTTTGGATTATCCCTCCCTCCATCCCCACTTTTTTGTGCCATTAACATAAAAGCACAAATCTACAACACAAAAGGTAATTAAACTACTACAAATTTCGCATAAATTAATTTAAAATAAATAATCCAGAATACAATTGAATTCAAAAAAGGCCAGGCATCACCAGTTTCCAAATGACTGAACATTGTGGCTGGCTGGCGGGCGGTCATCACAAAGTTACGAAATGGCCAAACGAAACAACAAGGCCAATATAAATATTTATGTTTCAGAACTATTCAATAAACAATGATGTTAAATGGAAAATAAATATAAAATTTTGAAAAAGAAAAACTTATATTTGATCTAGTTCAATTGGCTCAATAGGTTCTGCCGTAGGAAAACTTCATTACAGCCACCAGAATGGGGAGTTTTCATAAAAAAGGTTTTAATTCAGCTCGCCTGAATGGAGGTTTGTTTCAATTCAGCCCGGCTGAAATAGGTATTTCACGTCGAAATTTCAATTCTGCCAAGGATTTCCTTACGAAAACTTCCCTTCTCCTTGAAGCAAAGATTCGCATTCTTTGTTTTTATTTAATTCCTTTCCGGTCTGGTGATAATACGAAAAGCGAAAGTTCAAATGTCCTGTTTAACAACCCCATAACCATAATTTCAACTTTTTTTAAATCAAACCTCAATTATCCAAAATGAAAGAGAGAGAAAATCACAAAATATGATTAAGGACTTGTTGGGGAAACAATAAACCAACGAAAGGACAACATGGGAAGGACAAACAAGCAGCAGGGCTATTATTATTAAATCAACAGCAAAACCAGATTCTATTAAAGTCATGCAAAAATTTTAGGATGAAACAAAAAAGACCATTAACACTTGGCCTGGCAACGGGTAAAGAGCAAAACAAAAAAAAGAAACTCCAAAAAAAAAGACGTCTGCTAAAGTATTCTATGGTTCCGTTTGGAGCAAAGGAAGCAAAAAAAAAAAGAAAATCACAAAAGAGAGTAAGAGAGACGTCCCAACCAGCAAACAATTCCAAATTGTTGCTGCTATGGACTGCAACAATCTGGTTTTTTGCTTCCTTTTTCTTTCCTTCATTGTCGCTTTGGCCACACGACAAGGGCAAATGAGAAGCAGGGACAAACGAAATGATGGCAATGGCCATGTAGCAAGGATATCTGCTGCTCATCTTGGCTTTGAGGAGACACATGCTGGTCAAACAAGTTTTTTTGTTGGTTGGTTGGACAATGCAGCTCTTTGGCAGGTCTACACTCTAAAAAAAAACATACCCCGAGGGGGAGGTTTATGGTTTTCAATTTTTGTCTGCCAAAAAAATGTAGATCTCTCCCCGCGTCGATGCAATAAGGGCCACTGCGCCTAGGCGTCTGCCTTCAATGGTATGGTGGAATGGAAAAATGTTTTGCCCAGCGCTTCTTCTGCTGACAAATATCATCATCTTCATTGAAGTTGTTGTTTTTGTTGCATCTGCTTAGCATTGTTAACATGATAATGATGCAGTTTTGCCAATGATAATCATATGACCATGTCAGACACAAGGCTAAGCCTGATAGCTGTGATGCCATTGCACTTTTTGTTGTTTTCTTGCATAGTATATCTGAATGTTGCTGACTGCCTGCCTATCGGGATGCCTGTATGTCGTCGTCGTCGTTGTCTGCTTGGGTCACACGCTTACAATGTCGCGTATAAGCTGTGGAACAACGGCATTGTAATGGCAACCGGCTACAGCAGATGACTTTGTGGTTATTAAGTAAATGATATTTGCGACCGCTGTTGCTGCCGATGATGAGGCGGGTTTCAGTTATTGTTTTTTGTTGTTGTTGTAATTGTAGACTAATGATGTTCTGGCTGATTGAATTCGCTTGCTATTGCCATAACATGGATTATTTATTTACATTTTAGGAACGTTTCAGATAATTTCTACAAATTCTGTAAATAATTTAGGTACATTATCTGAATTATCTAAATATTATGTAGATAATTACCGAAATTAACTGCATAACAGGAATATTTTTTAAATATTGCAGATAATACAGGGTGGCCACGAAACGGCGCCTTGCTCGCCACAGTGGTGATGTTCATAGAAATTTGTTACAACTTTTGTGCGGAAAGATTGCCTGTTGCCCCATATTTAATTTATTTTACGATGATAAAGTACATAACGTATATATTTAATCCATAATAAAAAATTGTGTAAATCATTTCTATTTTTTTAATTTCTTAACTAATCTGTTTTAGGGATATGTAGGTCGACTTTTCGTTGGCATAGTGAATGTAAAGTGAAATGATAACACATGTTAACTGTATTGTATTTGTCTTGTTCTAAAATTGTAAGGAAATGTGATGATGATATTTGCAATTTATAGCATTAGAATGTAAATATATAATAATAAATTGAACGGAAAACCTTACTTGATATTTTATCTATAATGTAGGGATATGTAGGTCGACTTTTGCTTTAGCATAGTAAATGTAAAGTTAAATGATAACAGAATTATATTTGTCTTGTTCTATAATTAAATGGAATGTAGTGATGCTATTTGCTAAATATAAGCATTGAAATATGCATAAATGCTAATAATAAATTATTCATTGCTCATAAAACGTATTAAGTAATAAAATATTATAAATTTATCTTAATTTTGCAGCAAGTTTTATTGATGAATAATTTTTTGCAAAAACTAGGAACATACCATACCAGGAGCCATTCCAAGATAGTTTTTTTTTTTACTTTTCCAAATTGTGTCTGTAAACCCCTCTAACCCTAACCACTGTGCCGCAATAACAATGCATTTAAACCCGTGCAAGTAATTTAATAAGAAAAAAATTTCAATAGAATCACGTATCGATTGTCTTATTCAAGAAAAAATTGCACATTTAAAGAGAAATCGAAATTTCAATGACAAAACTGAAATTGTAGAATAAGCACGCAAAATAGTTTTGTTTTCGTTTAATACAAATGTAAGTAAAAAAAAAACATTTCAACAAATCCTCTTCTCTTCAAATATAGCCAAATAATTTTGTTGGACCAAAGGTCGCTTGCACGAAGAACCAAGGGTCTTTTGCAAAAAGAGCAAAGGTCTTGTACCAAAAAATCTTTTTTTCCAGATGACCCCAAGTTCTCAAAGAGCTTCTATTAGGATGCCCAAAATACCAAAAAAATCTTCTATAAGAAGACAAATGAGTTGACTTTAAAACGACCCTAAGGTATTTTCGCTATAGAAGTCCAAAATGTCCTCTATAAGCATTTTAAAAGGTCCTATATAAGAAGACCAGGATCGCATATTAATAGGACCAAAAACACTTTTATGAGAAAACTACTTCTGCAGAAGGACTCAAGGATCCTCCAAAGATATCGAAAAGCCGCCCCAAATCGTTTCGATAAGAAGACTCAAAAGTCTTTTTCAAGAACACCAAAAGATTTATATATTTTTCGAGCATAGGCAAAGTTCACACACCTTTGCCTTTTTTCTCTTCAGAAGGCTCAAACTACTTCTAAAAAGGACCCAAGGATCCTCCAAAGATATCGAAAAGCCGGCCCAAATCGTTTCGATAAGAGGACTCAATAGGTTTTTTCAAAAGACATATATATCTCGAGCATAGGCAAAGTTCACAAACCTCTCCCACCAAAAATGTAAAAAAAATAATTTACAAAAAAAATACGCTGACATCTGTTATTTTATAAAGCCACCCAAAAAATGCACCCACACACGTTTCATATATTCGAAATTCTAAATAGTATTATTACATCATTAGCTTGTATATTTTGTTAACAAACTAATAATATTTTACAACACAAACGACAACACCAACAACAACAGCAGCAACAAAATCAGAACAACAAACACGAAAACAGAAATATCTCTGACGGCAACAAATTTTCAAATCTAAACGCCATCTCGACTAAAAAACAAAAAAAATGGCAAAAACAAAAATGAAAACACGCACGCAACACACATTTTCACATGGTCGAGAAGAAGCAAAAGCAAAGAAGAAAAAATTCCGACAAAAAATTTAGGCGGAGAAAATGCAGCAAAACAACTCATTACCAAATAAGGGATTTATTGAGAGCAGAACAGTAACTTTTTACTTCCACTTTTTTTTTAGAAAATACTAACATAGCTGCAAAAATTTGATAGAATTTCTTAGAATAACATCTCGTTACCAAATATTTGTTAAGTAACATCAACTCATTACCAAGTAATGAGTTTTTTTGGATTAAATGCTTAAAATAGCTATCAAAAGTCGTTAAACAGGCCGAAAAAGTATTTGTTGTGTATTTGGCATCAGTAACCACTCTACTCACCAACCTGTCTACCAATCCCTTACTGTGACATGGAGATGGCCACAGAAGGATATATAAAATATATTTTCATTATTTTTTGACCTACTGGTAATGGAGAAGGTATGTTGTTGCATACAGTACTGCCATTTCTCGGAGCATAGCCAGTTGCTTTGGGTCAAAAGGTAATTATTTTTTAGCCTCCTGGGAATATCGAAGGTATATTGTTGATATTTTAATGTTAAATATGGCTAAATATGCTCATTACTGGTAATGCAGGAAGTATGTTCTTGTCTTACTTGTCTTACAGCGAAAATTTATAGTTTGTCCCCCGAAATGACTTCGAAAGGCATTGCCTGGTGGCGCCCAACCAAAAAAAAATATCAAACCCAAAGGCCTGAGAACAGGGCCATTAATCCCATACATACATCCCTCAATTTCCCAAAAAAAAAAAAGAAACTTTGACTATGAGGTAATAAAAATAGTCCAAAAACAGTTCCCATATTGCCATGGCGGCATGGCTACTCTCCCTGTATGCTGAGAATTTATGCCGCACATAAAAATGATATATGTACGAGTGTGTATGGGAAACGGGTGAGTAAGTGGCTGGTTTATTTTCTCATTTGTCTCTGTGTTTTTCTTTGTACATTTTTATGTCAAAATCTAAACAAGTGGGGATATGAAGAAAATGGCCGAAAAACACCATTGGCAACAACAAAAATACGAAAAAAAAATTGTTTTGCAAATTCCATTGAAAATGAATTGCCTGGCTACGGCAACTATTCAAAGCTGGCGCGCACATGAACTATTATCGATATTATTTGCATATTTCCAAAAAAAATTCGCATTTTGAAATTTTGTTTATAAAGCCCACAACAACAACAAGAACATGAAAAATAAATAAAACTAATGGCGAAAATATATGCCAGGGAAGGTAATTATTCAAAAAAAAAAAACTTTTGTGCGGATATTTCGGTACAATGCAAATAATTTATCAAAAATATTTACATTACGTATATATTTTATCCATACATAAAATTTTGTAGATCATTTTTAACTTTTCCATTTCTTAACTGATCTGTTTTAGGGCTATGTAGGTCGACTTTCCGTTAGCATAGTGAATGTAAAGTGAAATGATAACACATGTTACCAGTATTATATTTGTCTTCTTCTAAAATTGTAAGGAAATGTGGTGATGATATTTGCAAACATTAGCATTAGAATATACATATATGCCAATAATAAGTTGAATAAGGCATGCCATTCAATGCATGTTTGAATCTATAATTTTTAAATTGTGTGGAAATTTTTTTTAATTTTTCCATTTCTTAACTGATCTGTTTTAGGGATATGTAGGGCGACTTTTCGTTAGCACAGGGAATGTAAAGTGAAATGATAACACATGTTAACAGAATTATATTTTTATTGTTTAAAATTGCAAGGAAATGTGATGCAATTTGGAAATATTAGTATTAGAAGTTGTATACGTGTATGTTAATAAAAAATTGAATGGCAAGCCTTACTTGATATTTTATCTAAAATCTCTAAATTTCTCTAACGGACAAGTTTCAATTTTTCTAATTCTTTACTGATATGCTTTACGTATATATAGGTCGAGTTTTCGATAGTATAGTATAGTTGCCTTCAAATAATTGTGGAATGTGGAATGTAGTGATGCTATTTGCTAGATATAGGCTTAGAATTTGTGTATATACAAATAAAAAATAGTTCATTGCTTCTAAAATTCAGTAAATAGTCCAATATAATAAATTTCTCTCCTGGGAGATTTTCGTTAATGGTGCCTAAGTGATATAATACAGGTTCTGGAACATAACTATATTATAGTAGTCGAAAAATCGATTATTCCTCATCTAATTCTAATTCAGTATGTCTTTTGCAAAAACTCAGAATTTATCGAGCCATTCCGAGAGGGTTTTATTTTTAATTTTAAGATTTGTCATTGGAAACCTTTATACCCATAAACACAGTCCCAGTATAGCAATGCATTCAAATCCGTGCAAGTAATTTAATAAGAAAAAAATTCAATAGAATCACGTATCGATTGTCTTATTCAATAAAAAATTGCCTACTTAAGGTGGATTATTCAAAAAAATGGGAGACATATTTCTGAAAAATTTAAATCCAACTAACTAGAGATACATATTAGTTGATTTTGATTTTTCAAGTAGAACACAGAAATTTTGGGAATATTTCAAAGGAAATCTTCATAGAAGTCCAAAAACTTTCTCCTCGCCGATCCAAATAAATTTCCTTTACAACAGTCCCCAAAAGCCCGATCTGCTTTTTTATTTCTTTTTTTTTTTGTACCCCAGTGTAATAATTGATAGTTTACTGAACTTTTTTCTTCATAAACATCGTCATCTCTTTGAAGGAAAAAAATATAACTGTTGATGCTGTTTCTGTTATTTACTGGCTAGATAGTTGGCTGACTGGCTGTCTGTCTCTTGGCGGCTAGCCTCGGCTGATATGAGCAAAGCAATTGTCTCTGTGTTTTATCCATTTGTCGGTTTGGTTTTTCTTTTTTTTTTTTTTGTTTTGTGTACTTGGCCCATTCCATTCCATTGGCCATTATTGCCGCATGAGTCATGGGAAAAAAGCGTCTAAACAACAACAAGAACACATTATAAATTTTTGCGGTGTTGTAATGTCGGTAATAAACAATTATCTTCCACATTGAATGTAGCCATTATAGAGATTCTAAATACATTGAAAGCGATTTATTCACACACATAAACACATTGACTTGATAGCAGAATAGTTAAATAATAAACTTTGCAACTCGCTTCTGAGAGATTTGATTTTGTGGCAAAATTAATCCTATGACAACATTTTGCCCAATAGAAAGTAGTTTTTTTTTTGTTGTTGTTTCGTTTTGTCTGAAGGTATTCTCAGCCAGTCGTAACGAAACGAAAAAAAAAAAATAATAACAAATAGGAATTTTCTATTTACTTTAATAATTATATCTATTTCAGTGCTATAAAGACGTTTTTCAAAATACAAAGGGAGATGTAAGTGATAGAGATTAGAATTTGGAGAATAATTAGCAAAAATAGCAAGTTCGGCCGGGCCGAACTTTAGATACCGTCCACATTTTGGAACGAATTTGGCATTCTCAAAAGCAATAAAAAATTAAAAAAATTGTTAAAATCTTTAAAATACCGAATGTAGCGGTTATATTAGGGTCTATACGACGACATGGAGCTGCATGGGCAACTTTTGTCATAAGCCATTAAATATTCAAATACGAAACTTGAAATAAATTATCCGCTGAATAATGTAGCTAAAATCATCAAAATACCGAATATCGGGAGGTACCGTTATATGGGGCTCTACGAAGACGTGGACCTGCACAGACAATTTTCTGTCTTAGACTGTAGTATCCATTACGAACTTCAAATACCAAATTTGAAACAATTCCGGTGAAAAATGTCGTAAAAATCATTAAAAAACCGAAAATCGGGAGGCATCGTTATATGGGGGGCTATACGAAGACTTGGACCTGCACGAACCATTTTCTGTCTTAGGCTGTAGTATCCATTACGAACTTCAAATGCCAATTTTGAAACAATTCCGGTGTAAAATGTCGCTAAAATCATCAAAATACCGAAAATAGGGAGGTACCATTAAATGGTAGCTATACCAAAACGTGGATCTACATGGCCCAATTTCAATACCAAAAGTCCTGCATACATAATATACATTTGAGTACAATTTTATCAATCTACTTTATTTCGTTCGGACGCTATAGTGATTTATATAGACAGACGGATGGACATCGCTAAATCGACATAGAATGAATTTTATGCTGATCAAGAATATATATGTAATTTTGTGGGGTCCAAAATGTATATTTCGAAGTGTTGCAAACGGAATGACAAACTTAACACACCCTCCATACTATGGTGGGGAGTATAAAAAAATAATTGAAAACAACAACTGATACCAGAAATTACTTTAGAAACCTACTATGGGGTAAGGGGATTTTCTCTGGCTTCTAGGATGAAAAATCTTCCAAAGAAAGGTTTTTTATGCATTTTACCCCTTCTAAAGTTTCGGGGAAAGAAGTTCATACAAACGTCTTGCAAAAATAGTGTCTTAAAAGGACCACACACTTTTTCTCCAGCTCTTCTATAGTTCGGAAGACATTCTCATTAAATAAATTTAATTATTTTCATTTCCATCCATTCATCTTCCTTCCATTCTCGCTTCCCACTCACAGAAACATATACATATTCCCTTAATGATCAACATATTTGTTTGGTTTTGTTTTCATACATTTTTTTTTGCATTGACTGTTTATTGACTCATGAAAAATGGGTCAATTCAAGTCAATTACACGTGTCTTATCACTATTTCTTCTCGAACAGTCAGACGGACGGACAGGACAGGCAGGCAGTCAATCAGTCAGTGGTTTGTCATAACTCTTTTTTGGTATCTCTTTCTTCGAACTATGAACGAAGGCACAAGACAAGACATCATTCAATCGACAGCAGCAGGGCAGCAGCAGCAACAACAAAGACTTTGGAGTTTCTGTTTTCCAAGATTTCTACGCTTTGTCCATGAAGCGATTTATGAATGCCGCCTGGCTTTTCTGGGTGAGTGAGTTGGGTGGGGGGTGAGGAGAAGCTATCTATTAAATAAGCCATTATGTTGATAATAAAAAAGTAAACAAGAAGTGGGGGGAGAGTGCAAAAAAGAAAGAATAGTATCTTTCTTTTGGAAAAAAAAAGAGAAGCTGCTTCTTCACAGGCCACCTTTGGGCCATTGTTTTGTTATTGCTGTTTATTTATGATAATTTATGAAGTCTTTTTTTCTTTCTTTCAAACAAATTATGACTAGAAATGAAGTGATTCATTATTGTGAGTGAGTTAGTGCCCTGCTACGGCCGACAGACAAATGCTGTCAATTTGTGTTACAAATTTAGAGGGAAAATAGTTTTGAGTTGTGATGGATTGAGACAATGGAATGTCGCGAATAAGTAAGTAAGTGACGAATGTGATTTATTGGGAAATTACAATGAAGGTATGAAGGTATCATGGGAACATCCTCTGAAATGTTTCAATTTAAAAATATAATTTAAAAATTGGAAAAAATCGATATATTTTTTATATTTATTTTTTACACAATAGATGCAATTTTTCTCTGCTCTGATATGCTGTCACCGCAAAAGGTTATAAATATTTACCTTTGAAATAAATCTTGCGGTTTTACCGTAAATTTTTTCATTGCAAATTACACAAAGCACGTATGTAGGGAGGGAAGGGGCTATGAAATGGCATTACAATTCCGACAGTTTTTGTACATTTAAAAAGTAAAAGTTATTAAAAATGTTGTTGCAAAATGGTCAGGCTTATCCCTTTGTTGTTGTTTTTATAAAAACAACGTTTGTTTATTAGTGGAGAACGATGGTAATGTTTACCAGGGGGTAAGGCAGGGAATACCTAGGTTTCGGAAAGAGCCACCAATCCTCATCAGTTCCCTTGTTTTTGTCTGGGATATTCTCCCCAGAAGTTATTTTAAAAATAACTTCTATGACAAAAAACATTTTTTACCCAAGTGACGAGATCGTAAGCTCAATAGAAGAGGAACCAAAGAATTATATAAAACTAAAATTCTTTTGGAAAGTCTTCTAAATCTTACAACCGCACTTATAAACATTTTCATCTTTCTCCACTTGTTATGCTTTCGTTCAACCTGAACGAAGTAGCATAACCATGTAAGTTGGTTTTGTCTGTTACAACAAAAACCCCTTCGTCGACCGTGCCTTGTCTATAAATAGAACAGTGTGGCTTGTTTGTTCGGGATACCGTAGTATTTTGTTGTTGCAAAATGGTCAGGCTTATCCCTTTGTTGTTGTTTTTATAAAAACAACGTTTGTTTATTCTAATTTTTTATTAAAAAATCTAAAATTTTTTAATTGTTTGTTTTCTCTTTCGAGACGAGCTTAATGATCTGAAATTTGCAGTGAAAAGGAAAGCCAGATAGACACTATCACACACTCACCACTATGCGACGCGTTTCGCCGTTGGTTAAGCGGCTCATCAGGCATATTTGGTGTGGATGATGGCTTACAAGGGCCGTTCTCTGGAAAGTAGTATATATTTCGAACTTATTGCAAATTAGCATATGCGAATTATACACTAGAAACTCTCCAGGTTCGACTCAAGTTCTATTGGCAGATCTTTTTCCATAGCAACGTTTTTGTTTTTTGTAGTGATGGATTTTTTGTCCACAACAACTACATTGCTTCCAATGCATACACTTGTTTTAGTGCTGCTTTAGGAAGACGGGTTAATGGCTCTGAACGTAGAGACGGCAACTTCTAGTTGGCTGCACACAGATTTTTTTTATTTTATTTAATTTTATTTTATTTATTTTTATTTTATTTATTAAAAAATTCAAAAATTTTTAACAAATTTTTTTTTTCATGGAGGAGCGGACCTAAATTGTGTTTTTGCCAGTACGGCACAAAAAAATTTTGGAATCGTTCTACATTTTGCTATGCCCCCCCAATTTCGACCAAAATTTAATTCATCCAATTTTTCGAGAAGAAGTCTTTAAAGAAGCACCTTAATCTTTTAAAGTCTTCGCCCCGAAGAATTTAAAAATCTAAGTTTTGGTCGAATTCGAATACTGCCTTTGAAAGGGAAATGTGTTGTCAAGGATGGACACATAAAAAAATTTCCAAAATTACTTTTGAGACCGGTAAAAATAAAATTGAGATTGAGGCTGGGAAGAAATTTTTACGACCTCCATCAAGGCGTTATTCAGATACACATAATACAGATCATGTAAGAACTGTATTCACGTTGTCCATATGACGAAGACATGTATCTACGATGACATAACTTGACATAAAATGTATCTATGACATCTAGATGACGTGGATAATGTATCTTTGACATCTCGATAACGTGGATAATGTATATAAGACATGTGGATGACAAGGATAATGTATAAAAAACATCTGGGTGACAATGTATCTATAGAATGTGGATGATATGGAAAATGTATCTACGGCATCTAGATAATACGGATAACATGTTTATGACATCTGAATATTGAGTTATGGATTGGACAATGTATATACGCTATGAAGATAACATTGAGAATGTATCTATGACATCTAGATGACGTGGATAATGTATCTATGACAACTGGATAACGTGCAATAATGTATCTATGGCATCTGGATAACGTGGATGATAAGGATAATATATAGGGCGGTGGACGTGGACCTTCGCAGTCAATTTTCTATAGTCTGCAGTATCTATTACGAACTTCAAATGCCAAAATTGAAACAATTCCGTTGAATAATGTCACTAAAATCATCAAAATACCGAATATCGGGAGATTCCGTTATATGGGAGCAATACGGAGGCGTGGATCTGCACGGACAATTTTCTCTCATAGGCTGTAGTATCCAATACGAACTTCAAATACGAAATTTAAAATAATTCCGGTGAATAATGTCGCTTAAATCATAAAAATACCGAATATCGGGAGGTACCGCTATATGGAGGCCATACGAAGACGTGGACCTGCATAGATAATTATCTGTCATAGGCTGCAGTATCCATTACGAACTTTAAATACCAAATTTGAAACAATTCCGGTGAATAATGTCGCTAAAATCTTCAAAATACCGAATATCGGGAGGTACCGTTATATGGGGGCTATACGAAGACGTGGAGCTGCACAGAAAATTTTCTGGCATAGACTGTAATATCCATTATGGACTTCAAATATGAAATTTGAAACAATTCCGGTGAATAATGTAGCATAATCATAAAAATACCGAATATCGGCAAGTACCGATTTAGGGGGTCTATAAGAAGACCTGAACCTGCATAGTCAATTTTATGTCACATGCTGTAGTATCCATTACGAACTTCAAATACCAAATTTGAAATAATATCGCTTAAATTATCAAAATACCAAATATTGGGAAGGTAAGGTTATATGGGGGCTGTACCCAAACTTGGACCTATATAGCCCATTTTTAATACCAAAAGTCCTGCAGACATAATATATATTTGAGTAAAATTTTATCAAGCTACTTCATTTTGTTCGGAAGCTAGAGTGATTTCCACAGATGGATAGACGGACAGAATTTTATGCTGATCAAGAATATATATACTTTATGGGGTCTAAAATGTATATTTCGAGGTGTTACACACGAAATGACAAACTTAATTAACGTCGAAACCTTCAAATTAACGCCGAAACCTTCAAAGTACCGAAAATCTGCAGATAACGCAAAGGGAGGAGCAATGCAAGGTCTTCGGCAAAATTATAGATATTATTGCCTATAAAACTCCTTTATTTGGTTTAAAACATAATAGTAAAATTCCCGCGGTTCCTGATGAATTGCGTCATCAGGGAGTTTAACAATACCTACGAGCAATTCTGCAAAGTCCGATCTGGATTTCAAATATATACAGTGAGAGTCAAATGAAAGTGTACACGAATGTTTATTATGTTCCCTGTTTCATATAAACCCTATCATGTAATATTTTATACAACAAATTATGTTTTTTGAAAATGGTATTTACCCCTCTCTTATTTTCTAAAAGAAAAATTAACAAAATTTTACAAATAGAAAAATTGCATAGCGAAAACAAAAAATAGTCCATATGTGACGCGTCAAAAGAAAGTGTACAACATGTTATTCCAATACATGAGAGATTGGACACAGTTAGATTTTACCGTTATTTTTTCTTTTTTCCTTTCTGCTTGTTTTTCTTTTATTGGTTCTAATACTGTCAATGATTTAGTAGTGAATTGGTCAGCAACAATTGAAGTTTGAAGACATTCTAAAAAATTTTCCATAATGGGTAAACAAACTTCACTCGATACACGTGAGCTTATCATAAAATTTCACAATGAGGGAAAAACACTGCGTGAAATTGGTTTAACTATCGGCAGGTGCCACAATACGGTGAAAAAAATAATTGATAAGTACAAAAAGTTCCAAAAATTGGAAAATCGTCCTAAATGTGGCAGGACAAGAAAACTGAATGAGGTTCAAATACGATCGATTGTACGAAATGTAAAGAAAAACCCTGTAGAAAGTGCCGTTAAAATATCCAAAGAAATTTCAGAATCGTCTGGAACTACTGTTAGTGCCAGTACAATACGTAGAGCACTACACGCTAACGGGATTCATGGAAGGGTTCCAAGAAGAAAACCCTTAATATCCAAAACCAACCAAAAACGTCGACTCGATTTTGCTAATAAATATAAAAATAAAGATATTTCTTTCTGGAATAATATAATATTTAGCGACGAAAGCAAATTTGAAATTTTTGGCAAAAGGAAACCTGCTAAAATTTGGAGGACCAAAAACAGTGAATTTGCGGAACAGAATTTAGTATCCACTGTAAAGCACGGCGGAGGTTCAGTGATGGTCTGGGGATGCATGGCAGCTGGTGGAGTTGGTAACTTGGTTTTCATAGAAACCACAATGAATAAAATGGAATACCTTAACATTTTAAAGGAAAATTTGAAGCCTAGTGTTGAAAAGTTGCGCTTGGATCGAGGTTGGATCTTTCAACAAGACAATGATCCAAAGCATACTTCAAAAATAGTTAAGGAATGGCTGCTTTATCACACTCCTAAGCAATTGGATCACCCTCCCCAATCTCCGGACCTCAACCCAATCGAACATTTGTGGGAACATCTCGATCGCGAAATAAGAAAGAAAGAAATTCGTAGCAAGGACTCGCTCAAATCGGCTATATTGGAGGAATGGCAAAAAATTTCACGCGAAGTAACCGAAAATTTAGTCAATTCGATGCCGAGAAGATTACAGGCTGTAATTCAAGCAAATGGGAAGCAAACAAAATACTAATATATATATTAATATATGAATTTATATATTAAGTTTGCATTGTACACTTTCTTTTGACGCGTCACATATGGACTATTTTTTGTTTTTGTTATGCAATTTTTCTATTTGTGGGATTTTGTTAACTTTTCTTTTAGAAAATAAGAGAGGGGTAAATACCATTTTCAAAAAACATAATTTGTTGTATACAATATTACTTGATATGGTTTATATAATACATGGAACATAATAAACATTCGTGTACACTTTCTTTTGACTCTCACTGTATACTACCAAAAATATTACAAAAAATCTTGAGGTATATAAATTGTCCAAGATAACGATTTTATATCTGAAATGTATTTCCGAATATTTTTAGATAAATTATTGAGACTACAATTACATTAATTGAAATATAGCCTTCATAAATGTAAATCTCCGGTAGAGCGCGTGTAGTTCTTCAATGGCCATAAACCCCCCTCGCCCATTCAATTGCATGACCTACACACGTTTTGTGACTTATTGGCCATCAATTTGTTGGGCGTGTGTGTCTGAGTTTCTTAACGCATTTTGCTTTTTCATTTTCGCTGTGTCTTTATTCCATTAAACGTGTTTGGACTATGAATTGTTAAAATTGTTTTAATGTTTTTTTTCTGTTTCTGTTTTTTTTTAATGTTTGACACCCAAAATAAATAACTGAAAAAAACACACAGTAATAAAAAAATAAACAATGATAGTTTTTGACATGTGTTTTTTTTTTCCATATCATGGATTTCGAAATGTCTCAAACTCTCAGTTTATTTGTTGTTCTCGTGGTAACCTTCTACGGTGTTTTTTTTTTTTTTTTTTCAATTAAATTGACTAACTGTTAAATACCGTCTACTTGAGAAAACAAAAACTGAGACATGTTCCACACACAGACAGGCAATTATTATTTTCTTGGCCAAAAGACAGTAAATAGTGCGAATGGGACTAATGAATGGATGGCTCATTCGTACGTCCGACCGACCGACCGACCGACCGGCCTGTCATCCTGACGCTGTTTCGTTTTTTTTTTCTTCTTGTAATTGTTGCAATTTCGCTTTCATTGAATTGCTTAACTGGTTTTCTTTCCCGTCTGTCGTTTTTTTTTCTTCTTCTGATGCCGACAACTTTATGGAAGATTGTTGCTCTGGTTTTGTGTTTCTTTTATGGTTTTCATTTTTCTTTCAATATTTTGTAACCACTCTCTTGTCCATTATCAAGAAATAATGTTGAAAGCTTTCAATTTCAATTAAGAAAGTCTTTATAGAGTTATTTTCTGTTGGTTGCCTGGCTTGGGCGGGGGGGTTTCTTCTTCCGAAAGGGGGGCATATTCACACGCACTCATTCAATTTTAGTTATTATTGTCAAAGGCAGGCAAGTTGGCTGGCCGGCAGATCTACACTCGACAATTGTTGCGAGTTCAATTGAAAGGGGGTCTAACCGGAAATAATTTAGGTCAATTTGTGATTGTGGGTCAAAAGATCAGAAATTATTGTTATGCAATAATAAATTTCTTAATGCAGTATTTTGTTAAGAATGGGGGAAAGAATAAAAAGATTTGTTTTGTGGAAAATGGGAGCAAAAGGAGAGAGAGAGAGACTACGAGACTCTTTCGTCATTGCCAAAAAAAAAAACAAAGGCATATGACAATGTGGATGAAGTATGTGTTTTTTTTGGTGTAACGAAAAGGGCATTAAGTCCTACACTCCAATTACCTCCAATCGGACAGTTTTTGCTCAGAGTTGCAAGATCCAATCTTCCAATCTGGCTGGTCTTACTTTTTTCAATTTATGCCAAAATTATACAAATTGGGAATACCTGGTATTGGGCGACAAGGACACACCTATTTTCATGTTAGTCCAATCTCACAGACAAATGCCCCATTTATCTATGGAGAATACAAATTGAGGTAGCAGATTTCCTACTTAGTAGGTTTTCTGGAAATTCCAACCACCATTACATTACCAAGCAGATCCAAACATGTTGTGTCAATGACTCAAAGTAAGCAAAGTTTACTATAACACTTTTTCCAAAGAATTTCTCTAAACCAACCGATAAATCACAAAGGAAATAGATTCAAAATTGTTATTCAATTTTCTTGGAATTCTGAAAAAATCATAATTGCGAATAAAAATCCAATCCAAACATCAATGACCCTATGCGACAAAATTCAATAATTTTGATTCAGGAAAAATCCAGCAGAAGAGATAAACATCGGTAATCCAAAGTTTTCTATAAGTCATCATCTGAGGATCTTCTTTGAGAAGATCTACATATCTTCAATGAGAAGATCTACAGATTTTTCATGAGAAGATCTCACAGATCTTCTATGAGAAGATCTCACAGATCTTCTATGAGAAGATTTACAGATCTTCTATCTTCTGTAAGAAGATTTCACAGATCTTCTTTAAGAAGATCTAACGATCTTCTATGAGAAGATCTACAGATCTTCTATGAGAAGATCGATAGATCTTCTATGAGATCTACAGATCTTCGATAAGAAGATCTACAGATCTTCTATGAGATCTACAGATCTTCGATAAGAAGATCTACAGATCTTCGATAAGAAGATCTACAGATCTTCTATAAGAAGATCTACAGATCTTCTATGAGAAGATCTACAGATTTTATACTGGAAGGTCTAAAGATCTACAGATCTTATACTGGAAGATCTACAAATCTTCTATGAGAAAATCTCACAGATCTTCTATGAGATCTCACAGATCTTCAATGAGAAGATCTACAGATCTTCTATGAGAAGATCCTCTATGAGAAGATCTCACAGACCCTCTATG
This sequence comes from Musca domestica, assembly GCF_030504385.1. Taxonomy (NCBI): domain Eukaryota; kingdom Metazoa; phylum Arthropoda; class Insecta; order Diptera; family Muscidae; genus Musca; species Musca domestica. The sequence goes on along the minus strand of NW_026712360.1, from coordinate 4,702,096 downwards.
AGAAGATTTCACAGATCTTCTATGAGAAGATATACAGGTATTCTATGAGATCTACAGATATTTTATGAGAAGATCTCACAGAACTTCAATGGGAAGATCTACAGATCTTCTATGGGAAGATCTACAGATCTTCTATGGGAAGATCTACAGATCTTCTAAGGGAAGATCTATAGATCTTCTATGAGAAGATTTACAGCTGTTCTATAAGAAGATCTACAGCTGTTCTGTGGGAAGATCTACAGGTGTTATATGAAAAGATCTACAGCTGTTCTATGAGAATATTTATAAATCTTCCATGAGAAGATCTACAAATCGTCTATGAGAAGATCGACAGATCTTCTATGAGAAGGTCTACAGAACTTCTTTGAGAAGATCTATAGCTCTTCTATGAGAAGATCTACAGATGTTCTACGGGAAGATCTACAGATCTTCTATGAGAAGATCTACAGATCTTCTATGAGAAGATCTACAGATCTTCTATGAGAAGATCTCACAGATCTTCTACGGGAAGATCTACAGATATTCTATGGGAAGATCTACAGATCTTCTATGAGAAGATCTCACAGAACTTCCATGAGAAGATCTACAGATCTTCTACGATAAGATGTACAAAACTTCTATGAGATCTTCATATATTGTATATATGGCTATATGGAGCCCCTAAACATTTTTGAACTAAGAACTCCGAAAATTTGCAAAAGTTGGATTGAAGAGGGGGGAACTTGTCGATCAATTTAGATTACTTTGTGATGTAATTTTTGAGAACGCCATTATACATGTCTTCTATTTATAGCTCCACTTTCTGGATTTTCCCCGAAATTATTTTTTGTTTTGCCCAGTCTTATTTGCAGATAATGATCTCAAATCTCTGCCATATCCCCGCCTTTGGACAAAATTTTCCCCAAAACATTCAATGAATAATTTTCTAAATAAAATCCTCAGCCTGTGATTTCCGAACTATACCTGCAAAAGAGTGAATCTATATCTATTTGTTTCTTAAGTTCTATTCCAGCTTCTTACTTACCTTTAAGATTTGATTTTTACGAAAACAGAGCTCATCATCAGCCGTTGCTGTGAAATCATGTTTGGCAATTGCTTCCATTGTTGTGTGTTTTTTGTTTTTGTTGTGTTGGTTGTGGTGGTGTTTGTTCTACTCGATTCCTGCTACGCTGGGCTGATGCTGGGTTTTTTGTGCTTTAATCCTTTGTTTATGCTGCTACCTCTTCTTGTTGTGTTTCGTGATTCTTGGTAAACCCCTGGGCTGGAGGCTTTGATGGCTGGTCGGCTGGCTGGCTGGCTGCTGCTGGTGGATATATAAATATGTGTATATGTTGTATATTTTGTGTGTATGTTTTTTTTTATTTAGGTTTTCTTAATAAATAAATGAACACCAGAAATAAGAGCTGGAGCTTCTGCTGCTGTTGCTGCCGATGCTACTGTTGTTTTTGTTGTTTTTTTTGTTAAAGCCTAAGTGAAGAACCTTTTGTTTCTTTGTTGTGATATTTTTGTTTGTTTTCCTTTTTTGTTGCTGTTGTTATTCTCTTTTTAGGTTATCAACTTTCGTTGTTGTTATTTAAAATATATATTTAGCACTATCATAAATTATTATTTCTTTTTCTTCTTATTAATTATTCCTTGAAAAGAAATAAATTATTTTTATTAAATTCTTGAATTCTTTTTGCACCGAAGAAACCACTATTTTTCGTTAATTGCTCTATTTTCACATCAAATGCCGTCTAATTTTTTTTCTTTTTTCGTTATTTTTTAACAAATTATTTTTATCCAAATTATGTGTGTCGCTGTGTGTTCCACTTAAAAAGATTGCCGGCGACCGTGATGGCTTGCTTTACCGTTTCGATTTCCTATTGGCGGCGGCGGTGGTGGCTTTACGCGGGCGACTGACCACCTCACTTGTCTACTCAAAATAAAGTGCAAAAATATCACCGCCGGACGTTTCGTTATTTTTTGATCGAAATAATACCCAACTTATTTTGGTGGGGTTGTGCGACAATGACGAAATGACACCAATCACATTACGCGGTACTCTCTAGTCAGTCAGTCAGCGAAAATTGGGAGCACCACACAATTATAGTTTATTTTATTTTTGGTGTGCGGATTTTGTTTAAACAACTCAAAACATGAAAAAAAACAACAAAAATTATTCGAGAAATTCACAAAAAATCAATTCACCGACGACGACATCTACCACCAACAGTGCGTCTCGTTTACGTGCTCCTATGAATGTATGATTTTGTGGTGTTGTTGTTTGTGCGAGCATAAAATTGTCGGCATCTGCCTGTCTTGTTTTGTACTGAGTTGAGTTGATGGGTATGTTGCCGTTGTTTTTGTGTGAATGATTGCTGCCTTGCCTGTGTGGTTTTTGTTTGTTTTACTCCCTCTCTCTCTCTCTGTCATTGTCAGGTCGTGTCGGGTGCTCAATGTCTCTCGTGTGTTTGTCCCCCCATTGAGAGTTGCATAGTTGCTGAGAGGGAGCCAAACATTGTTCAGACAAATTCTTGTATGGCATTGCCAGATGAGAAAAATGTATGTAAACCTGTGTCAAGAGGTGGGAGTTATTAATTATCAGAGATTTTAACGAATATTTAGTCAGAGAAACGCATAAATTGAAACTAGGAATATCAGCTTATTTTTTATTGCAAAAAAGGACATTAAAATGAGATTATTTATTCTGATTTACCAATGCACATTTTATAGCATGTTCACACGATAAATTGAATGACGTTGTTTACTCTCAGAATCACGTACACGAATTAACCCGTTCATACGGCACGATTCGTAATTCATAGTAAAATAATTCCTTTTTTCAAAAATTTTGTTTGTTTAATTTAAATGGGAATTTATACGAAAATACATTAAATTCACACTAATATGAATAGAAGAATTATTGTTTTCCTCCCAAAGATTTGTTATATCATTAATTTTACAATTTTCATTCATGTTTTCAACTTTTTGTGTAAATGTTGACATTTTGGTCATATTTTATTATTTTTCTATTTTCAAATTCTGCTGGAGAGACACTTGTTAAACATTTTTTCTGCCGACACAAACATTTTGAAAATATTGAATCTTTTGTTTCCAGTTTTCTGTGGAAATTTCAACTCGTGGACAAAATGCGCACCTCGGATGAGAGAGAAAACAAAATGTACTTTCGTTTGAATGTACATACGCCATTCAACATTGTAGTTTTCATTCATAATTTTCAGTCTTCCCAAAAATTTTTAAAATTTCATTAAATTTTCCTATTTTTAATTTTTAAATGTCATAATTTATTTTTTCGATAAATGCTCTCATTTATTAGGGATGGGACATATTTTTTCGTTGTTCTGAGAGTGATTTGATTTGAACAACGTACAAATATGAGTGTTCGCTCAGGAAATTTTGTGTGAAGAATTAGATAGTTTTTTCATAGCTAAGGGGCAAACAACGAATAGAGAGCGAATCAAGTGCAGTGGAAACGCCACATTATAGGTGCCTTTTTTTATTCGACGACTAAAATATTTTGTACATTTTCTTCTTCTTTTCTTTACCGAATATTGGGAGGTGCGAAAGCGTGGACTTTCGCGGACAATTTTCTGTCATAGGCTGTAGCATTCGTTACGAACTTTAAATACCAAATTTGAAACATTCCCGGTGGATAATGTCGGTAATATCATCAAAATACCGAATATCGGAAGGTGCCGCTATATGGGGGCTATACGAAGACGAGGACCTGCACGGACAATTTTCTGTCATAGGCTGTAGTATCCATTACGAACTTCACATACCAAATATGAAACATCTCCGGTGAATAGTGTCGCTTAAATCACGAAAGTACCGAAAATAGGGAGGGGGCCATACCAAAACGTGGACCTAAATGGCCCATTTTCAATATGAAAAGTTCTGCAGATATAATATGCATTTGAGTAAAATTTTATCAACCTACTTCATTTCGTTCGGAAGCTAGACGGACGGACATCGCTAAATCGACATAGAATTTTATGCTGATATATACTTTGTGGGGTCTAAAATGTATATTTCGAGGTGTTACGAATGGAATGACAAAGTTAATATACCCTCCATACTATGGCGGAGGGTATAATAAAGAAGTAATGTTAATTTAATGAAGGCCTTACTTCCAAATAAAAAAGTTGTTTCGGTGTACCCCACCTAAAAATGACTCATTTTCTGGCAGTGCCCTTTCTTTTATTATTGCTCACAAGTGATACTAGGCTTTTGCCCTATCATATTCTCTATTTATCTTACTGTTCTTGTAGTGTAACCCCCTTGGATAGATATTAATCTCTGTATTGCTAATTAATGTGATTCAAAGTGTATACCCCACTTAATTGAAGATATCTATAATTTCATTCATCTGGCAATGTTGTGGCCCAATAGTATCGTTTTTTTTTTGCTTACTACTCAGATTATTGCATTTACTCATATCTTCGTTGAGAAATGACTATAAAAAATCATTTTTTTAAATAGATGTCACTCATAAACCAGGAAAATTTTATTCGTGTATACCCTACCTAATAATATATTCAAATTTCCCATCTGGCAATGCTGTGAACACATGACGTCCTTTTATATTGCTCCGCTCTATTCACAAATGATAACACTCCTTTTTTCTCTATTGCACTCTCTTCTCTCACGCTCTTTGTCTTTTTGTTGTTTGCTTGCTTGCCCCCCACAACACACAACAAACGACTCTTTGTTGAATTCTTCGTTTGGGGGTTTTTGGTTTTGGAAATGTCGGCATTCTCCGAAATTGTTGTGATGATGACGTCGTGTTTGTTCTGTTCTACTACCTCTGCTGTCGTCTCTTGTTGTGTGTTATTAATGGCCGATTGCTGTTCTGTTATGCTCGCTCTGTACCAATGTCTCTTTTATTGGGTGTGTTGTGTTGTTGTGCTCTTAACAATTGCATGCTGCCGCTGTTTTTGTTGTTGTTTCTTAATTTTGTATGTGAAGTTGATGATGCTTTTTTGTGTGTATTGTTTTTTGTTGTTGTTGTTGGGTTCGTTCTTTCTGTTTGGGTTTTGGTTTGGATTGTTGTAATGTTCAACAAGAAGGAAAATCTCTTATAGTCTGGCATCCAATTCCAATTGATGTTGTTGGGCAAAAGGAAGAAGAAGAACAAGACAATATAAACTAATGACAATTATGAGGAGATGATAATGGTGTTTTCAAATACCGATGATGATGATGCTGCTGATTTGGTTTGTGTTGATAACGAAACTATGTGAGAAACTATTTGGGAGTTATTTCAGATGGGATTGATTTTTCCTCTTTTTTTGTTATTGCTTTGATGTTTTTTTTTCTGTTCTTTTTGAAGGGGGATGTAAAAACTGATTGACAGATGAATTTTGTACTTCGAGAGCAAACCGGCGACGACGACGACATTGGCCTATGCGTGCGCTTGCATGGAGAATGAAAAAAGGGCAAGGCGGTGTCACTGAAAATGTGTAATGGTGGTGGCTGGCTTGAGAAAGCCATAAAGAGGGGGAGGCAGCAATAAACAACAAACAAAGCCGTTTGGAATGTTTAATGAAATAAAATTTGGAAAATTATGTGAATTTAATTATTTAAAATTGATTACGATGCCCAGAGAAGAAAGAAGAAGAAGAGGAGCAAGAAGCAGAAGATGCCGCCTGCCTAGACTGATGGGAGAGGATAAATTCGGCCAGAGGAAAACTTGTTTTCAAAGGGAAATTCTACTTTAATTTTTTTGTTTGTGGTGTGTATGTGCGCGGAGCAGTAGTTAGCCAGAATGAACGTCGTCGTTGCTGGGTGCAACTTGCTTGCTCATTTTGTCTTCTCCCCAACATTTTTTGTTGCACTTTTTTTTCTGCTGGTGGTAACGAAAAGGGCTGGTTGGCTGGCAGGCAGGCTGTATGAACAGCTTCAGCCAGCCTGATTTGCCAACAACAACAACAAGCCGCCACAGCAACACTAACCAATTTATTACATTTGCCAGAACAACAAAAAAAAAAATGAAAACGGGGGGCAACGAACTAGAATTTAATTCTTGTTGTTGATTTTTTTTGTCTTTTTTTGATTCGAAAACAAGGTGGAAATCTAAATCAAAACCTCATATACACACATATATTTATACATTTTTTTTTTGACCAGAAATTTCCTCCAAAAATTCTCCTCACATAAACACACATCAAAAAAATCACCTTAATTTCCCCAAAATCAAAATCGAAACAAACCAAAAGGCACAGCGCTCACATAATTTGATAAAAATAACTTGGAAAAACGCAGCAATCAGATTGTCGGTGGTGCTGGTGCAGAGCACGAAGCCGATCGGCTCGCAGTCGGCGTGCAGCCGCCGCCGACTTTTTTTAAGTGATCTGAGCCGCCGCTGATGTATGCGGCTCTCATCGGCTCAAATTTTTAGCCGACTGAATCGGCTAAGCCGTTGAAAAATATAAATTTATACAGCAAATTTGTATAAATATGTCTTTTAATCTTATCGATAAATTAACATATTATAATGCTCATTATTGGATAATTTACATTGCGCACTCGTCTTCGAGAGGCAAAAACGTGTAGGCTATTTATATTAATTATACCCTACACCACATTGTGGTAAGGGTATTATGTCTTTGTAGATTTGCTTTTTTTATCAGAAAACCTTTGGCAACCTTTTGCAACTTACGAATTTTGATGGAGTGGCAACCATATTGTTTGCCAAAGATTCGTTGTGTTTTTGCTTGTTCAAGGAAAATAATGCAAAATGTACCAAAGGAATATTAAAAATTATTTTTCCGCTGACCGAAAGGGTCAAACAGTTTTGACTAAATCAGAATCCGATTCAGACGAATCTGTTGATTCTTCTAATGTACAAAATAACGTAGAGTTAGAAATAAGAAAATATTTGGAAATGAAAGTCGAGGCGGTTGAGCCTCTAGATTGGTGGCGACAGAACAAACAAGTACGTTAAAGATTCACATCTTAAACTTGTTTTAAGCATGTTACGTTTTGACCATTTACTTTTTATAGATTTTTCCAAATGTTGCTACTGTAGGAAATATGTGCTTTGGAATTTCAGCCACATCAGCATCTTCAAAGCAAGCATTTTTATATGCCGGGAATTGTGTAAATGCTAAGAGAAGCAACCTGCATCCGGCAACAGTAAAGAAACAATTGTTTGTTCACGATAACAAGGCGGTCGTCGAACCATTTTTATCAAATTGAAGTATTTTTATTATAATTTTTAATGTGCTATAAGCAACAAATGTGCATATAAACTTATATTTTCATTTTTATTTTAAATGAAATGAATTGACAGTTATTAAAACAACCGAAATTATTTGTTCACGTTAAAGTCGTCGGCTGTAGCCGACTTTTAGCCGCCGCCGGCCGTATATTGCTTTAGCCGCCGCCGCCGAGAATTTCACATCGGCTTCGCCCTCTGTGCTGGTGGTGGCAACGACGGTGCGACGGCGGCGTTTGCCAATTCTTCACAACCAAACACACGCACAGAGGGCGAAGCCGATGTGAAATTCTCGGCGGCGGCGGCTAAAGCAATATACGGCCGGCGGCGGCTAAAAGTCGGCTACAGCCGACGACTTTAACGTGAACAAATAATTTCGGTTGTTTTAATAACTGTCAATTCATTTCATTTAAAATAAAAATGAAAATATAAGTTTATATGCACATTTGTTGCTTATAGCACATTAAAAATTATAATAAAAATACTTCAATTTGATAAAAATGGTTCGACGACCGCCTTGTTATCGTGAACAAACAATTGTTTCTTTACTGTTGCCGGATGCAGGTTGCTTCTCTTAGCATTTACACAATTCCCGGCATATAAAAATGCTTGCTTTGAAGATGCTGATGTGGCTGAAATTCCAAAGCACATATTTCCTACAGTAGCAACATTTGGAAAAATCTATAAAAAGTAAATGGTCAAAACGTAACATGCTTAAAACAAGTTTAAGATGTGAATCTTTAACGTACTTGTTTGTTCTGTCGCCACCAATCTAGAGGCTCAACCGCCTCGACTTTCATTTCCAAATATTTTCTTATTTCTAACTCTACGTTATTTTGTACATTAGAAGAATCAACAGATTCGTCTGAATCGGATTCTGATTTAGTCAAAACTGTTTGACCCTTTCGGTCAGCGGAAAAATAATTTTTAATATTCCTTTGGTACATTTTGCATTATTTTCCTTGAACAAGCAAAAACACAACGAATCTTTGGCAAACAATATGGTTGCCACTCCATCAAAATTCGTAAGTTGCAAAAGGTTGCCAAAGGTTTTCTGATAAAAAAAGCAAATCTACAAAGACATAATACCCTTACCACAATGTGGTGTAGGGTATAATTAATATAAATAGCCTACACGTTTTTGCCTCTCGAAGACGAGTGCGCAATGTAAATTATCCAATAATGAGCATTATAATATGTTAATTTATCGATAAGATTAAAAGACATATTTATACAAATTTGCTGTATAAATTTATATTTTTCAACGGCTTAGCCGATTCAGTCGGCTAAAAATTTGAGCCGATGAGAGCCGCATACATCAGCGGCGGCTCAGATCACTTAAAAAAAGTCGGCGGCGGCTGCACGCCGACTGCGAGCCGATCGGCTTCGTGCTCTGCACACGCACACACACCGAAATGCGGGTGGAAGATCATGGGGGGCAAAAAGCAGAGCCCACAAAGTAGTCTCTAGAATGTTTTCTACTTCATATGCGGCAAAAATTTCACTTTTTATTTTTTCATTTTTGTTTTTTTCGTATCTCGTTTTTCTTTGCATTCAATTTTCCACTTTATTTCAAATAATTTATCTTTGTAATTTTATATTCACTGTATTCTAGATATTTTTTGTTTATTTCTTTTTATTCTGTTTAAATTTTTTTTATTGAAATTATACCGAGTTTTTTTCTTCTGCGGAAACTTATTAACCAACCAACTTACAACTTACTAATATAAGAATGTCGTGGAAAGGCAAGTACAAGGGTAATCACTGAGAAACGGGTGCCGTGAATGTCATGGAATGGGGGAATTCACGAATAAACTGGCATGCCCTTTAATGGGGATGTGTAGGTCGACTAATAGCTTGGTTGAGTGAATGATTTTCGTGGCATCGTTTATTTTTTCATAAAATAATACAACATTGGATACTTTTTACAGTGCAATGAGTGATTATTATTTAAATTAATCTACAGAAAGATGTCAAAATGTCTATTAATTGTTTACATGCTGTTACATTTTGTAATTGATTGGATTATATGGAATAGGGATGAGTAGGTCGATAAATAAAAATAATGTCATCCGTGAATATTTTTATAACTTATTATATTACGCGTTTATCTACAAAATACGTATCTGAATTAATCGTGATAATTTGCCACTTATAATGAATTAAAAATTGTGGCAATCATGAAAATGATATTATATAACACATCATTTTACTTGCAATGACCAAGTGAATTGATACGATTGTTTAGTATTATTGTGCCAACTCAGCAAGAATATTTATATTTGTGCCACAGCGAAACGAAGAATTGGTATATACAGGGTGATATAAAAAACTGCAACAAAGTCAAACGCCACAAATTTTACATGTTTTTTTTAAATTTTATTGAATGAAAGCAAAAAAATGTCGGAAATAGCATCAAATTTTAGAATAAGCTTAGATTTGTTCGAATTGGTCTCCTTTGGCACGAATTATGGCCTTCAAACGGCCAATTAAACTATCACACTCTGCCCAAATGTTGCTCTGCGGTATTTTGGCTCATTCCCGGCGAAGCGCTTGCTTGAGGTGATCGACGCATTGTTATTTTTTAGTGCCAACCTTGCTTTCCAAAATACTCCAGACACAATGGTCCAACGGATTGGTATCCGGAGATGTTGGTGGCCATTGTGCGCTGGAAATGAAGCGAGGAACCTCATTTTGTAACTATTCTTGGGTGGCGCGTGCTGAGTGCGATGGTGCTGAGTCCTGTTGGAATGTCCAAGGTCTGCGGCTTTAATATACCCTCCAGAATATTTTCGTTATAATATTCGGCATTTACCCTGATGTCACGGTCGATTAATGCGAGCGGAGAACGACCGACCATCCGTTGTTATGGCGGCCCACACCATCACCATGGTCGGCGCTTGAGTTCTGGTGGCCAACCGAAGGTGCACATTTTCAGCTGACCTCTTTGGCAAGTAAACACGATCATTTTGTTTGTTTACAAACTGCTGGACAACGAATGTTTTCTCATCGGAGAAGACAAAATTCGGCAGTTCCCCACTTTCGGCCAAGCGAAGCGACTCTTTAGCTCTTTTGAGTCTATTTTCTTTCTGTTGCGGTGTAAGTTCTTGCACTTTTTGTAATTTCAATGGCTTAACCCGAGCTCCATTCATTTTTCAATATTTGCCGAATGGAATATTGCGATATGTTCAGCTCACGAGGCATTTTTCGGGCACTGCGACGCGGGTTTCGATCAAGACGCTTCCTTACATTTCGAACCATTTCTGCTGATGTTGCTGTTTTCCATCGTCCACTTCCTTAACGTCAGGCTACGCTACCGGTATCATATCATAGGGATGGCACGGGACACAAAAGATTTATTCACATTTAAATGCTGGAGTGCTCTAACGATAGCCACTTGTGGTTTTCCAGCCAAATATGAAGACATCACACTATCACGCTTGAATTCCATCGCGAATAACTTTTTTTCTGGCAAATTCTCACCAAAATGCTTTTGTAGGCTTGTAAACAATCTAATGACCTATCACTGGAATAATTTTAACAGCTGTCGGACAAGTGGCTTAGAAATGACAGCAGTCTGAAGTTGGTTGTAGTTGTTTCATCTCACCCTGTATATGACATAGTATGGCTGCAGTACAGAGTTGCATTTTCCAAGTTTCTTTGAATTATTCAGCCATGACACTTCTTCTATTTTTTCTGGTGTTCTCTCTATAAAACCCCAAAAATAAATGAGGAAAAAAGTTTTTTGTAGATGTGAATGACATAAATATCATTTGCTCCAAAACCCCAAATGTATTTTTTGTTCGACAAATTTGCAAAAGAATGGGAATATAGGTATAAAAAAGGCTGTTATTGTAGATGTACACGTATTATCAAATGCTCAGTCATATCTAATCTAGTTTCGTATATTCAAAGCATACTTTTCGGCAAGAAGGAAAAAAATACCCTTCACAGTGAATTCCCTCAGCCACGACGAAGGCAATCATTTGTGGTGACTGCCCCTGTCTTACTTAACAATCACAGGGTGCATCAAACAAAACAAGTTATACTGCTAATAACTGGGTGTGTTGCCACACAATGAAAGCGTATGGCGTTTGATGCAGACTAGGAAAGGTTGTTGATTGCGATACGAACTTCAAATTCCATAAAATCGTAATTTAAACCGCAAAAGGTTGTTGGCTTCGTTACGAACTGGGAGTGAGTACTAAATAAAAATTACTTAATTTTTGCTACATAGCACTAGATGGCAGAGGAGTAGCATGACAATTGTGACTAGATATTTTGATAATATTATATTCCGAAATTTAACTGAGGTAAACTACATGTCGATAATATAATATATATATATATAATATAATATATAAAACGTAATACTATTAATTATTTTTAACATTTTCGAGGGGTTATAATAAAAAAAAAAATACTTTTTAAAGGAATATTAGACCGAGAATTTTGGAAGTATATATAGGACTATCACAATTTTTAGCGGCAAAAACTTAGTATAATTTGTTTTAGTTGGTCTTTCAGGCAAAAAATTAAGAGTTTTTGAAAGAAAAATGTATTTGGAGATCTATATTTTTTTGAAGGATTATCAGGTTAAAAATTCTGGATTAAAAAAACCGAAGGCTTTTAAAATTAATTGTTTTATAGTTTTTTTTTTTAAAGGCTGGAGGATTTCATTTTTTGACAGGTTGCTGTTATCGTGGATAATTCTTGGAGGAATATAGGGGACTGTAATTGTAGATATAATCCTTCATCCATAACCGTCAACATTCCTTTTCTTACTGTGGAAAACACTTTGATATAATTGACCTTCATAGTGTCGTAATAAAATACGACTTGCAGGACTAAGTGAAAATCCTATAAAAACCAAGTTATATTGCCTTATAGTTTTCCAAGAAAGTCCAAGTTTTGACATTTAATCTTTATAGTGGATTTTTTTATTATTGCGGACTTTATTATAACTCTAAGAAGACCTCGGGCTCTTCCATGAGAAGATCTCGGGCTCTTCAATGAGAAGTCCTCAGGCTCTTCAATGACAAGACCTCGGGCTCATTAATGAAAAGACCTCGGGCTTTTCAATGAAAAGACCTCCGGCCCTTCAATGAAAAGACCTCCGGCCCTTCTATGAGAAGACCTCGAGCACTTCTATGAGAAGACCTCGGGCTCTTCTATGAGAAGATCTCCGGGTCTTCTATGAAAAGACCTCCGGGTCTTCTATGAAAAGACCTCCGGGTCTTCTATGAGAAGACTTCCGGGTCTTCTATGAGAAGACCTCCGGGTCTTCTATGAGAAGACCTCCGACTCTTCTATGAGAAGACCTCCGGCCCTTCTATGAGAAGACCTCGAGCACTTCTATGAGAAGACCTCGGGCTCTTCTATGAAAAGATCTCCGGGTCTTCTATGAAAAGACCTCCGGGTCTTCTATGAGAAGACCTCCGGGTCTTCTATAAGAAGACCTCCGACTCTTCTATAAAAAGAGATGCGGCTCTTCTGTGAGAAGAGATCCGACTCTTCTATAAGAAGACCTCCGGCTCTTCTGTGAGAAGAGATCCGGCTCTTCTGTGAGAAGACCTTCAGCTCTTCTATAAGAAGACCTTCAGCTCTTCTATAAGAAGACCTTCAGCTCTTCTATAAGAAGACCTCGGGCTCTTCTATGAGAAGACCTCGGGCTCTTCTATGAGAAGACCTCGGGCTCTTCTATGAGAAGACCTCGGGCTCTTCTATGAGAAGACCTCGGGCTCTTCTATGAGAAGACCTCGGGCTCTTCTATGAGAAGACCTCGGGCTCTTCTATGAGAAGACCTCGGGCTCTTCTATGAGAAGACCTCGGGCTCTTCTATGAGAAGACCTCGGGCTCTTCTATGAGAAGACCTCGGGCTCTTCTATGAGAAGACCTCGGGCTCTTCTATGAGAAGACCTCAGGCTCTTCTATGAGAGGACCTCGGGCTCTTCTATGAGATGACCTCGAGCTCTTCTATGAGATGACCTCGAGCTCTTCTATGAGATGACCTCGAGCTCTTCTATGAGATGACCTCGGGCTCTTCTATGAGAAGACCTTCAGCTCTTCTATGAGAAGACCTTCAGCTCTTCTATGAGAAGACCTTCAGCTCTTCTATGAGAAGACCTTCAGCTCTTCTATGAGAAGACCTTCAGCTCTTCTATGAGAAGACCTTCAGCTCTTCTATGAGAAGACCTTCAGCTCTTCTATGAGAAGACCTCTGGCTCTTCTTTGAGAAGACTTCCGGCTCTTCTTTGAGAAGACTTCCGGCTCTTCTTTGAGAAGACTTCCGGCTCTTCTATGAGAAGACCTCGGACTCTTCTATGAGAAGACCTCGGGCTCTTCTATGAGAAGAGACCTCCTCCGGCTCTTCTATGAGAAGAGACCTCCTCCGGCTCTTCTATGAGAAGAGACCTCCTCCGGCTCTTCTATGAGAAGAGACCTCTTCCGGCTCTTCTATGAGAAGAGACCTCCTCCGGCTCTTCTATGAGAAGAGACCTCCTCCGGCTCTTCTATGAGAAGAGACCTCCTCCGGCTCTTCTATGAGAAGAGACCTCCTCCGGCTCTTCTATGAGAAGAGACCTCGGGCTCTTCTATGAAAAGATCTCCGGGTCTTCTATGAAAAGACCTCCGGGTCTTCTATGAGAAGACCTCCGGGTCTTCTATAAGAAGACCTCCGACTCTTCTATAAAAAGAGATGCGGCTCTTCTGTGAGAAGAGATCCGACTCTTCTATAAGAAGACCTCCGGCTCTTCTGTGAGAAGAGATCCGGCTCTTCTGTGAGAAGACCTTCAGCTCTTCTATAAGAAGACCTTCAGCTCTTCTATAAGAAGACCTTCAGCTCTTCTATAAGAAGACCTCGGGCTCTTCTATGAGAAGACCTCGGGCTCTTCTATGAGAAGACCTCGGGCTCTTCTATGAGAAGACCTCGGGCTCTTCTATGAGAAGACCTCGGGCTCTTCTATGAGAAGACCTCGGGCTCTTCTATGAGAAGACCTCGGGCTCTTCTATGAGAAGACCTCGGGCTCTTCTATGAGAAGACCTCGGGCTCTTCTATGAGAAGACCTCGGGCTCTTCTATGAGAAGACCTCAGGCTCTTCTATGAGAGGACCTCGGGCTCTTCTATGAGATGACCTCGAGCTCTTCTATGAGATGACCTCGAGCTCTTCTATGAGATGACCTCGAGCTCTTCTATGAGATGACCTCGGGCTCTTCTATGAGAAGACCTTCAGCTCTTCTATGAGAAGACCTTCAGCTCTTCTATGAGAAGACCTTCAGCTCTTCTATGAGAAGACCTTCAGCTCTTCTATGAGAAGACCTCTGGCTCTTCTTTGAGAAGACTTCCGGCTCTTCTTTGAGAAGACTTCCGGCTCTTCTATGAGAAGACCTCGGACTCTTCTATGAGAAGACCTCGGGCTCTTCTATGAGAAGAGACCTCCTCCGGCTCTTCTATGAGAAGAGACCTCCTCCGGCTCTTCTATGAGAAGAGACCTCCTCCGGCTCTTCTATGAGAAGAGACCTCTTCCGGCTCTTCTATGAGAAGAGACCTCCTCCGGCTCTTCTATGAGAAGAGACCTCCTCCGGCTCTTCTATGAGAAGAGACCTCCTCCGGCTCTTCTATGAGAAGAGACCTCCTCCGGCTCTTCTATGAGAAGAGACCTCCTCCGGCTCTTCTATGAGAAGAGACCTCCGGCTCTTCTATGAGAAGAGACCTTCAGCTCTTCTATGAGAAGACCTTCAGCTCTTCTATGAGAAGACCTTCAGCTCTTCTATGAGAAGACCTTCAGCTCTTCTATGAGAAGACCTTCAGCTCTTCTATGAGAAGACCTTCAGCTCTTCTATGAGAAGACCTTCAGCTCTTCTATGAGAAGACCTTCAGCTCTTCTATGAGAAGACCTTCAGCTCTTCTATGAGAAGACCTCCGGCTCTTCTATCGGAAGTCCTCTGGCTCTTCTATGAGAAGACCTCCGGCTCTTCTATGCGAAGACTTCCGGCTCTTCTATAAGAAGATCTTCAGCTCTTCTGTGAGAAGACCTTCAGCTCTTCTATGAGAAGACTTTTAGCTCTTCTATGAAAAGACCTTCAGTTCTTTCAGAATTTTTGTTTTGAGGACTATCTGGGACGTACAGTTTTCTATTCGACAACATTCCCCTGTCAACAAAAACGATTTCTTCCAGGCTTTTAAACATCATTTCCAGCTTTTTCCCAAATTTTCTCTCTGCCCTTCTGCGAAAGTATCAATTACAGGATGTTGATCCAGTTTCCATTTCATTTTTCTAAAACAAAGCCAGCCTTTCGGAAGTCAAAATAAAAATCATTTAATTTTCTTTGTAAATTCTATTCCAAAAAAAAAATGTCTTTATTAAGGACATAATTCGGAGGTTTTAAGGAAATTATCACCTTTTTAATTGTTTGCCAAAAATCTGGAGAAACGGAAGTTATTGAATTGTAATTAAAGAAAAGGCAAAAAAATAAACAAAAGACTGTTTGGAAGGACAATTACTTGGTAAACAATTTAGGGAATGGCATTTAATGGTCATGGTCATTGGGTCCTGTGTCCTGTGGTTTTAAAAAGGAATTTCGGGAAAGGAAAAAAAAAAGGAAAAGAAAAACAAATGGCACGAGAGTTATTGTGAGTTATGTGTGACTAAGAGAAATCTAAGTGGGAGAGAGAGAGGGAGAGAGACAGAGAGCGAGTTTCCGTTAAAAGCAAAAGTGGAGCGGAAATTGCCATAGAACAAAGGCCGCACAAACAAATACACAAAACAGTAGCCCAAAAGAGCACGAGCTGTTGTTTTTGAAATGCCTTCCTAGAATTAGAGTTCATTATCCTTTGGTGGAAAATGCTGACAAGGATATTTTTAGTTTTGTTTGTTTTTCCTTTCAAGCATTAAAATGCGTAATTTGAAAGAAAAACTAGGGAAAAACTAACAAAACTGGGAAAATCGATATCCCCCGCCAGGAAGTTGAGGGAGGGTGTATTAATTTCAAAAAATAAAAAAAGGCAAGGATCGGAAAGCGGATGGTGTTAAAGTGTTCGTTTAGAGTTCTAGAAGTACTGTTAGAGTTGCTTGGTGGTGGAGTAGCCTAATAAGCCCTGCCAGCTGCTGGCTAATAACTAATAAAGTGACGAGTGGCCATGAAAAATTTAAATTTTTCACAACAACAACAACTACAACAAAAAGGAGGCCAAACAACCCATTTCATTAACCAGAAACATGAGACATATGTGTGCATTTTAATTTTCCCGGCTGAATGGCCTCCCCCACCTCCCAACTAGATTAGCATGGGCAAAAGGCTCGTGTCCTCGAAGATCCTGGGAGAGAGATAAACAGGCGGTGTTGGTGGTGGGCCACTTTCCACGTTTTTGTTATCATTTTTGTGGCATGTTTTTGTTTTTTTTTTCCGAATGCGATTCCAAAGGACATTTTAGTACGTGTCCTGGCTGGCAAATGACATGCAAGCTGTTATTTCAATTGACAAAATTAGCATAACAACCCCGTGCCAAAAAAGACCTCCACAATAACCCCGCACCTAAGCTGGGCTGCCGAGGTGGAAAAACAGCTGAATTTAGAGCAGCCCCGAACAAGTCCTTTGAATTTTAGAAAAAAGAAAACACCTTTCCAGGACAATATGTAAAATATTGATATCATTATTGACAGAGGAATAGGTACCATGCGGGTTAACATATGCAACTCCTTCGGCAACAATAATCCTGCAGAGTTTTTCTTTATTGATTTCCATTGAAGCAGAATCCTTTTTTGATCCTTCCTTTTCCATGCCAACAACGTCATTTGCCATTACAGCCATACTCCGAAGACAGACAGACAGGGTAGAGGGAATCACTTACAAAACGCTGAGGGGTGGTTTATTTTGCGCACTTCAAAATAGTTTTCCATTCATCCTCCCTCTCTCTCTTTTTGGCAGATCTGTGTCACCACTCGCTTCACAGTTTCCCTTTTGTTGTCCATATCTAAATCGCTTTGGAACATCTGTTATTGCGGTTCTTCGTCACTCTGTCTGTCTGCCTGGCCTGTCTATTTTTGGTATTTATTACCCAGCCATCCTTACAAGGCTGAAAAATATTTGCTTTCGTTGCGCCTGCGCCTCCACTCATTCCCTGGTTCGATGAACAATCATCAGCTCGTGCCATGTGCCATATTGCGCATGTTTTCCGCACAACAACAACACCAACGCATAATGAAATTAGTAAATGATGTGGAATGTGAAAGAACAGTTGGCCGGGCTCTTGTTTTTTTGTTTGCCACTCCAATTCAGGATAATTGATGACTAACGTCTGCATAATCCCGAAATTTAGGGATAAACATATGATTTTATTTTTCTTGAATGAACTTGGTTTCCTTTGCTATTTTGGGATTTGCCGGGCAGGATGTTATTTTTGTATGGCACACGATTTGAAAATCATATTTTGAAGTGGTTTCCATTCGAAATTTTTCAAATAAATCTAAAGAAGGATTAAAGGAACAGAACGTTTTTTGGAATTAGAAGAGAAGGTCAAAAGTCCAACCACACAAGATCTTCTCGAGGAAAGTCAAACGGAAAGAATTTTCAAAGAAGAAGAAGAAGCAAAAAAAGCAGATAAGCTCCGCGCCGGGCCGGGCTTAACTTTTTTACTCTCCACCATTTGGAAGGAATTTGAAAAATGTCAAAAATAAAGATACCAATAAAAAAGTACCGCTCAAATAAAAACCGAAGATCTATACAAAGACCTGGACCTGCATGGACAATTTTTCGTCAAGGTTTGAAGTACCGATTTCGAACTTCAAATACGAAATTTGAAACGATTCCGCAAAATAACATTGTTAATATCATCAAAATACCGAATATAGGGAGGTACCCATATATGGGGGGTTATACGATGATGTGGACCTGCATAGACAATTTTCCGTCAAAGGTTGAAGTACCCATGACAAACTTCAAATACGAAATTTGAAACAATTTCGGAAAAAAATCTTGCTAAAATCCTCAAAATATCGAATACCGGAAGGTATCGTTATATGGGGGCTATACGTAGACCTGGACCTGCATAGACAATTTTCCGTCAAAGGTTGAAGTACCCATTACGAACTTCAAATGCGAAATTTGAAGCCATTCGGGTGAATACTATAGCTAAAATCATCAAAATACCGAATATCTGGAGGTACCGTTATATGGGAGCTATACGAAGAGCTAGACCTGCATTGATAATTTTCCATCAAAGGTATAAGTGCCCATTACGAACTTCAAATACGAAATTTGAAACAATTCCGGATATTATGTCGCTAAAATCATCAAAATACCGAATATGGAGGCTATACGAAGACCTGGACCTGCATAGACAGTTTTCTGTCAAAGTACCCATTACGAACTTCAACTACGAAATTTGAAACGCAAAATAACATTGCTTATATCATCAAAATACCGAATAAAGGGAGATACCGTTATATGTGGGCTATACGAAGACCTGGATCTGCATGGACAATTTTCCGTCAAAGATTGAAATATCCATTACGAACTTGAAATACGAAATTTGAAACAATTCCGAAGAATAATGTCGATAAAATCATTAAAATACCGAATATGGAGGCTATACGAAGACCTGGACCTGCATAGACAATTTTCCGTCAAAGTACCCATTACGAACTTCAAGTACGAAATTTGAAACAATTTCGGAGACTAATGTCTTCTTATAGAAGAGCTCGAGGTCTTCTCATAGAAGAGGTCGAGGTCTTCTCATAGAAGAGCTCGAGGTTTTCTCATAGCAGAGCTGAAGGTCTTCTCATAGAAAAGGCCGAGATCTTCTCATAGAAGAGCTCGCGTAGTCTTCTCATAGAAGAGCTCGAGGTCTTATCACAGAAGAGCTCGAGGTCGTCTCACAGAAGAGCTCGAGGTCTTCTCATAGCAGAGCTCGTCTGGTCTTCTCATAGAAGACCAGAGGGCTGGTGGCTGGTCTGCTCATAAAAGTCCAGAAGGCTGGTCTGATCATAAAAGACCAGAAGGCTGGTCTTCTCATAGAAGACCAGATGGCTGGTCTTCTCATAGAAGACCAGAAGGCTGGTCTTCTCATAGAAGACCAAAAGGTTGGTCTTCTCTCCGAAGACCAGAGAGTTGGTCATCTCATAGTAGACCAGAACGTTGGTCTTCTCATAGGAGACCAGAAGGTTGGTCTTCTCATAGAAGACCAGAAGGCTGGTCTTCTCATAGAAGACCAAAAGGTTTGTCTGCTCATAGAAGACCAAAAGGTTGGTCTGCTCATAGAAGACCAGAAGGCTGCTCTGCTCATAGAAGACCAGAAGGCTGCTCTGCTCACAGAAGACCAACAAGCTGCTCTGCTCATAGAAGACCAGAAGGTTGGTTTTCTCACAGAAGACCAGGAGGTTGGTTTTCTCACAGAAGATCAGAAGGTTGGTCTTCTCACAGAAGACCAGAAGGTTGCTCTTCTCACAGAGGACCAGAAGGTTGGTCTTCTCACAGAAGGCCAGAAGGTTGGTCCTCTCACAGAGGACCAGAAGGTTGGTCTTGTCACAGAAGGCCAGAAGGTTGGTCCTCTCATAGAAGACCAAAAGGTTGGTTCTCTCATAGAAGACCAGAAGGCTGGACTGCTCATAGAAGACCAGAAGGTTGGTCTTCTCATAGAAGACCAGAGAGTTGGTCTTCTCATAGAAGACCAGAGAGTTGGTCTTCTCATAGAAGACCAGAAGGCTGGTCTGCTCATAGAAGACCAGAAGGCTGGTCTGCTCACAGAAGACCAGAAGGTTGGTCTTCTCATAGAAGACCAGAAGGCTGATCTTCTCATAGAAAACCAGAAGGCTGGTCTGCTCATAGAAGACCAGAAGGCTGGTCTGCTCATAGAAGACCAGAAGGCTGGTTTGCTCATAGAAGACCAGAAGGTTGGTCTTCTCATAGAAGACCAAAAGGTTGGTCTGCTCATAGTAGACCAGAAGGTTTTCTCAGAGAAGACCAGTAGGTTTTCTCAGAGAAGACCAGTAGGTTTTCTCATAGAAAAAAAAATAGTCTTCTCAGAGAACACCAAAAATTCCTCTCAAGAGAATAACAATGAATAACTCTCTCATTTCTCACACATAACAGATTTTGTTGCTTCCCAAATTATAATCGAATTTTTCAAATTATCCACAAGAAAAAAATATCAAATGACCATTTGGAAAGGATTACAAGAAAATCCAAGAATACATGACTGCAGAACTGCTCATCAAGGAATGCTGATGCTTTGCATCATAAATTTTCTCTCGGAATATGACAAGTGTGAGACTAAAAATTAAAGAATGTAATCCTGTAATGAACGATTATGGACAGCAACAAACCACCCCTTTTTTCTCTATCATCCATGGATGTAACTCATCATTGGCGGTAATTGAAAATCGTCAAACTTGACTGACCGGTTTTTTTTTTGTTGGTTGTCCAACGGTCGCCAGGACCTATAACTTATAATTTTAACTTTTTGGTCAAAGTGTCCAACATTAATTGAATCATTACATCCATCACCTTTGGATATTTGCCTTTTTGTTGTTGCTGTGTTTACTCAAAGGCTGTAAGGCCTCATAATCCTTGACAAAGGAAAATGATAACGATTATGATTTGTTTGTTTGGAAGACACCCTTTGTTGAGGCTGGTCCAGTGGTTTGGTGTGATTTTTGTTGGTTACCCATCGGAGAAAAAAAGGGTTAATTTTGACACTTTCCCCCAATTCACAAAAGAAGAAGAAACATCTTTTCTTCTACCATTCCTGATGGAAAGCTGAGATGCAAATATCACAGCTGGCTGTATTTTTCCTTCTTCAATTTCCGTTCTTCCTTGTTCTTTTTACAGCCCCTATGTTTGGTCATTTATTACAAAGGTGTTTTCTTTCAAGAAAATCCAAAAAAAGGAAACTTGACTTTTGATGTATGCAAGGGATTTGAAGACTGGCTGACTTTCTTCTTTGGAAATTTAAGACTTTTTGTAAGATGATTAAATGGTCTGTCTCCCCCCCTCCCCGCTGTGTAAAGTCCGTTGTAAGCCTCCTGTAATCCTTTATTAATTTTGAAAAATTCAAATTTTTCCTGGTAATTTTTCAAAGTAATAATCATTAATAATTAGTGAAACGTGTTTTAGTCATAGATTAGAGGTAAATTTTGGGGGTTGGGTTCAAGCTCTCTTGTATGTAATCCTGTCATTACAGGCGGTATTAAAAACTGTCGTTATTTTTTAATTTCTAAATCCAATAACATTATTCAATATGAAAAAACGGACAAGAAAAAATTACAGTTCAGAGATTTGGAGAGATTTTCAATGAGTTTTCGACATTAAAAACGATTTTAGACATTTTAGACAAGTTTTTGACATACAAGACATTGTCTACTTGTCTATGAAAAAATAAACTAAGAGTCCATAAAATGACGTTTCTTACATTCAAAAAGGTTTTATAGACATTTATGACATTTTATACAAGTTTTTGACATTTTCGACATTGACTATTTTTGATGAAAACTTTTTTAAAAAATATTCACCAATTTTTTCCAATATGTTTTTGTTATATTCAAAATGGTTTTAACGATTTTGTACGCATTTTTGACATTTACGACATTTTATACAAGTTTTTGACATTTTATACAAGTTCTTGACATACAACATATTGTCGAAAAATCATTATAAATCATATTCAAGTCTATTTTGGTATTTTAAGAGATTTTAGACAGTTTTATACAGGTTTGTGACATTTTTGACACACGCAATTTTTCACGAAAATATGTAAAAAATAATTGCAATCGATTGTACCTTACATTCAAAATGATTTAAAAGGTTTTATACAGATTTTTGACATTTACGACATTTTATACAAGTTTTTGACATTTTCGACATTGACTATTTTTGATGAAGAATGTCTTTAAAAAATATTCTAAACGTTTTTTCAATCTTTTTTTGTGAATTAAAAAGTGCTAGTGCCCTTTTTTACAAATTTTTAATGTTTACGACAGCTGCTATTTTGAAAAAAAATATATTAAAGAGATTTTTAACATTTTGGACATGGAGTATTTTTTGATGAAAAAAGCTTTAAAAGTGAATCGATTCTCCAATAAGAGTCGGAGATTTTATTTGGCTTTTTACATTTTATACGAGTTTTATACATTGTGACATTTAAATATGTTTTATACCTTTGTGAAATAAGTTTAATATGCAGTTTTTATATGTTTTCGACATATTTAATAGTTTTTGACGTTTTCTACAAATTTTTGACATTTAAAATTTTACATGGTGTAACCCAAAAAATCGCTCTAAAAAATTTTACAAACTCATTCCAATCGATTTCCCAATAAGATTTTGACATTTCAATAGGTTTTCTACATTTTATACAAGTGTTATACATTTACGACATTTATCATTTTTCGTAAAATTAATATAATATATTAATTTCTGGCAACTTTCAACACGTTAAATGGGATTTTTAAGTTTTTTTACGTGTTTTTGACATTTACGACATTTACTATTTTACAAGTTTCAGACCTAAAAATCGTTTCTAAAAGGACTTAGAAACTCATTGCTATCGAGGTTCAAAAAGATTTTGAAATTTCAATAGGTTTTATACAATTTATACAAGTTTTATACGTTTATGACATTTGACATTTTTCATAAAATAAATGTGATATATTAATTTCTAGCCATTTTTTACACATTAAATGATTTTTTGACGTTTTAATAGGTTTTATACAATTTATACAAGTTTTTTACATTTACGACATGTGTCATATTTTGTATAATAAGTATATTACATTAGTTTTTAATTAGATTTGACATGGTTTTTGACGTTTTAATAGGTTTTATACAAGTTTTATACATTTATGACATTTGCATTTTTTTAACGAAAAACATTTTACGATATTTGTCATTTTTCATAATATAAATCTGATCGATTCATTTCTAGTCGTTTTCTACACATTTTTTTAGGTTTAATAGGTTTTATACTTTTTATACAAGTTTTTTACATTTACGACATGTGTCATATTTTGTATAAAAAGTATATTATATTCATTTTTAATAAGATTAGACATGGTCTTTGACGTTCTAATAGGTTTTATACATTTTATACAAGTTTTATACATTTATGACATTTGCATTTTTTAACGAAAAATGCAAAACAAACATTTCTCAACATTTTTTGACACATTTAATGGTTTTAAGGTTTTTTACAAGTTTTTGACATTTACGACATTGACAATTTTACATGGTGTAAACCTAAAAAATTGTTCCTTGGTACCATTTACGACAAAAAATTCTTATGTTCTCACCCTCTATGGCCTGTAAAGCCCATTACTCTCACATGTGGGTAGTTTATGACGTTTAAACCTGGATTTGATGCTTCCTTTTTTTAAAAAAATAAAAATCGTTACATTTTCTCTCCCCCTAAAAAAAACAGAGTTTCATGACCAGAGAAACACTTGTTTTAAACACGTCCATAAATACTTGATATTCTTCTATTTTTAATAGGGGTTGGGGGTCATAAAAAACTTCCTTGAATGCTATCTGAAAAAAAAAAAACGCAGCAACGGCGAAGGACATTAAAATTATAATTACTTGGTTTCCTTTAAGGAAATCTTCTTCATCAAGACCATCATCCTTCATTTTTTTTTATCAAAAAATGTAACTTCTTTTTGTTGTAAAAGTAACGTATTTTTATATTTTTTTCTCAAGCAATTATGTTTAATTTTTTTTGTTGGAGAGAGACGAGAAAAGATTTCTGATCTTGATAAGAGTAGTCAAATAAAGGTAGTTACCAACCAGAAGCTAACTTATCATGGTAGTACTAAGACGGCAGCGGTGGTGGTGGATTTGGAAGCCTTAGAAGAAAATTATGAAGACTTGTGGTGTGTGTGAACCATCTACGTCCATCGTCGCCTTACGCCTTACAATAACAAAATTATGATGGTCATCAAGTGTCATTGTTTTGTTTGGGAACAGAGTCAATTTTTTGTTGTTACTTTTTTGCTATTTTTGTTGTTGTTTTTGCCTGGTGACAAAAAAAAAAATATTGTCATTGCCGGTGTCTGTTCTGCCAACTTTGTTGTCATCCAGCCCTCCTTTAAGGTAACTCATCATTGTCTTAACAATTTTCAGTTATTTCCAACGCCTTGTAATACCGTTTGTTGTAGGCGTTCTGCCTGTTGCACAACGTGTGAAAAGAGAGGAAGTCCCATGTTCCATATCTGCAGCAATTATTATTGTTGTTGCCGTTGTTGTTATTCGTCGGCATGGTTTTGAGATTCACTGACATCATTTGCAGTCATTAAGTCTTTAAATGTTGGGTATTTTTTTTAGTTTATTGTCTTGACCGTCATCATGAGACTTGAGTGAACAGGTGAGTAAACAAACACAGTGAGAGAGAGAATGAACGTCAACAAGTTTTGTTTTCTCATTTCGTTGCTGCACTTGTTTGTTTTGTAGGGGTTCTCTTCTTTTTGCATTGGATAATTGTTTTGCGTCCAAGGTGTGCTGGTGCCCAAGAGATTGCCGTAATTCTATGCAAAGTTGATTTTGCCGGTATTTAGGGGAGTTTTTACTGCAGGCGTGGGAAAAATTTGTTAAGTTGGCAGAGGATGAAGTCAGGCGAATAATTAAGGAAATAATTTTATTGTCAGCTAATTTTCATAGAATCAGAATGGAATTATGAGAGCGGATCAAATAATTATTTTATACAGATCGGCTTATGTCTGAAATGTCCCAAACCTCACAAACCTGTAAAAAATATAGAAAACCTTTAAAATCATAAAAATTGATTAGAACGTCGTTTAGAATAATTGAAAAATTTTTTCACTATTTTTCATTAAAAATTGAAAATGTCAAAAATTTGTATAAAATGTATAAAACCCTTAAAGTAACAAAAATTAATGAAAAAAAGACTAGAATAACTGTATTTTTTGTTTTCATAAAAATAAGTTTATATTGTAAACCTGTATAAAATGTAGTAAATGTCAAAAACTTG
Organism: Musca domestica; assembly: GCF_030504385.1. Classification (NCBI taxonomy): domain Eukaryota; kingdom Metazoa; phylum Arthropoda; class Insecta; order Diptera; family Muscidae; genus Musca; species Musca domestica. The sequence goes on along the minus strand of NW_026712360.1, from coordinate 4,676,900 downwards.
TATAAAATCTATAAAACCGTTAAAAAATGATTAGAAAAATGACTAGAATTATTGTAAACAAATTGTCTTCATAAAAAGAAGTAAATGTCGAAAATGTCAAAAACGTGTATAAAATGTCGTAAACGTCAAAAACCGGTATAAAATCTTTAAAAATATTTTGAGGTCAGAAATGTATAGTAACATTGATTGCAATTTATTTTTTACATTTTTTTTCCAAAAAAAGTGTCAATGTCGAAAATGTCAAAAACGTGTATAAAATGTCGTAAATGTCAAAAACTTGTAAAAAATGTTTAAAAATATTTTGAATGTCAGAAATATCTGGTAACTTCGATCAATATTTATTTTTTACATTTTTTTTTCCAAAAATTGAATATGTCGTAAACGTCAAAAACTTGTATAAAAATGTCTAAAACCTTTTAAATCACTAAATTTCATTGAAAAATCGACTATTTAATCGAAATCGAATATTTAAATTTTTTTTCATCAAATGTAGTCGATGTCAAAAACTCGTATAAAATGTAGTAAATGTCAAATACTTCTATGAAATGTACAAAACCTTTAAAAATGACAAAAATGATTGGAAAAATGGCCAGAATTGTTGTAAAATAATTGTTTTAATTAAAAAAAGAAGTCAATGTCGAAATTGTCAAAAACGTGTATAAAATGTCGTAAACGTCAAAAACTTGTATAAAATCTTTAAAAGTAATTTGAATGTCAGAAAAGTATAGTCAGTAACATTGATTGCAATTTATTTTTTAAAATTTTTCCCATAAAAAGTGTCAATGTCGAAAATGTCAAAAACATGCATATGTCAAAACGTGTATAAAATGTCGTAAATGTCAAAACTTGTAAAAAATGTTAAAAAATATTTTCAATGTCAGAAACATACACTAACATCGATCAATATTTATTTTTTACATTTTTTTTTTCAAAAATTGAAAATGTCGTAAATGTCAAAAACTTGTATAAAAATGTCTAAAATCTTTTAAAACTCAAAAATTCCATTGGAAAATCGACTCGAATATTTATTTTTTTCATTAAATGTAGTCGATGTCAAAAACTCGTATAAAATGTAGTAAATGTCAAAAACTTGTATAAAATGTATAAAACCTTTAAAATTAAAAAAAAAAATATTGGAAAAATGACTAGATTTATTGTAAAATAATTGTTTTAATTAAAAAAAAGAAGTCAATGTCGGATATGTCAAAAACGTGTGTAAAATGACGTAAATGTCAAAAACTTGTATAACATCTTTAAAAATATTTTGAGGTCAGAAACGTATAATAGATTGATTACAAATTTTTTTTACGTCTTTTTTCCAAAAAATGTCAATGTCGAAAATGTCAAAAACGTGTATAAAATGTCGTAAATGTCAAAAATTTGTATAAAATCTTTAAAATTAATGTTGAATGCCAGACTCGTAAAGTAACATCGATCAATATTTATTTTTTTAACATTTTTTTCCAAAAATTGAAAATGTCGTAAAGGTCAAAAACTTGTATAAAAATGTCTAAAACCTTTTAAATCACAAAATTTTATTGGAAAATCGGCTAGAATATTAAAAAAATCGTCAAAAGTAGTCTAAGTCGAAAATTTCTGAAATTTGTATAAAATGTCGTAAATGTCAAAAACTTGTATGAAATATCTCAAATTATTTTCAATAGCTAAATTATTTTGTGAAATTGGGTGGATTTTTTAAAAATTTTTCATTAAAAACTGAAAATGTCGTAAACGTCAAAAACTTGTAGAAAAGTGTCTAAAGCCTGCTAAATCACAAAAACCGTATAGAAAATCGCCCAGAAAGATTTTTAATTTTCTTTTCATCAAAAGTTTGCTGATGTCATAAATGTCAAAAACATGTATAAAATGTCAAAAACGTGTATGGACTTTTTAAAAACATTTAAAATGTCTAAAACCTACTGTAAAATCGATTGGACCAAATTGTTTTTGATTTTTTTTTTCACCAAAAATGTATCTTGTCACAAAAGTCAAAAACTTGTATAAAAGTGTCTAAAACCTTTTCAATCACAAAAACTAAAAGGGAAAATAGCTAGAATAATTTAGAAGATATTTTCATTTAAAATTGCCGATATCGAGAATGTCAAAAACGTGTATAAAATGTCGTAAATATGAACAAATTGTATAAAATGTAATTTCGAATGTCACAAAAATATCGGCTGGAATTAATTTTTACACTTTTCCCCACAAAACATTCAGGTGTCATAAACGTTACAAACATGTCTAAAACTATTTAAGCCACAAAAACCGATTGGAAAATTGACCAGAATAATTATATATATATTTTTTTTATTAAAATTAGTAAATGTCAAAAACTTGTATAAAATGTCGTAAATGTCAAATAACTTTAATAAAATTTGAAAAAAAAAACGATTGAATGCAAGATACAAATGATTATTAATATTTTTTACATATTTTCACCAATTAACTGCATGTGTCGTAAACGTCACAAACCTGTATAAAAATGTCTAAAACCTCTAGAAACACCAACAATGATTAGGAAGATATTTATAATAATTCAGAAAAATGATTTCATGAAAAGTGATCGTTGTCGTAAATGTCAAAAACTTGTATAAAAGTGTCTAAAACCTTTTAAATCACAAATAACCGAATGGAAAATCGCCCAGAATGATTTTTAATTTTCTTTTCATCAAAAGTTGCTGATGTCGTGAATGTAAAAAAACTTGTAAAAAATGTCAAAAAATTGTGTATAATGTTGAAAAACATTTCAAATGTTGAAAAAATATTGTAAAACCATTTGGAATTAATTTTTTTTTATAAAAAAAAAAATAGATCTTGCGTGTCAAAAACTTGTATAAAATGTGGTAAATGTCAAAAACTATAGTAAATATTGTGAAAATTTTTAGAATGTGGAATACAATCGATTAATAATATTTTTTATATATTTTCCCCAAAAATTGCAGATGTCGTAAACGTCACAAACCTGTATAAAAATGTCTAAAACCTCTAGAAATACCAAGAACGATTATAAAATTATTTGGAATGATTTAGAAAAATTATTTCATGAAAAATGGTCGTTGTCGTAAATGTCAAAAACTTGTATAAAAGTGTCTAAAACCTTTGAAATCACAAAAAACAAAAACGAAGAGAAAATCGCCCAGAATGATTTTTAATTTTCTTTTCATCAAAATTTTCTGATGTCGTGAATTTAAAAAAACTTGTATAAAATGTCAAAAACTTGTATAAAAGTGTCTAAAACCTTTTAAATCACAAATAACCGAATAGAAAATCGTTCAGAATGGTTTTTAAGTCTCTTTTCATCAAAAGTTGCTGATGTCGTGAATGTAAAAAATTTTGTATAAAATGTCAAAAACTTGTATATAATGTTGAAAAACATTTCAAATGTTGGAAAAATATTGTAAAACCATTTGGAATTAATTGTTTTTTTAATTTTTTTTTTGTCAAAAAAAAAAAAAAAGAAGTAGATGTCTCGTGTCAAAAACTTGTATAAAATGTTGTAAATGTCAAAAATTATAGTAAATATTGTGAAAATTTTTTGAATGTGGGATACAATCGATTAATAATATTTTTTATATATTTTCACCAATAAATTGCAGATGTCGCAAACGTCACAAACCTGTATAAAAATGTCGAAAACCTTTTGAAACACCAAAAAACGATTAGGAAATTTTTTATAATGCTTTAGAAAAATTATTTCATGAAAAGTGATCGTTGTCGTAAATGTCGAAAACATGTATAAAAGTGTCTAAAACTATTTAAATCACAAAAACCAAATAGAAAATCGCCCAGAATGATTTTTAATTTTCTTTTCATCAAAATTTGCCGATGTCGTGAATGTAAAAAACTTGTATAAAATGTCAAAAACTTGTATATAATGTTGAAAAACATTTCAAATGTTGGAAAAATATTGTGAAACCAATTGGATTTTTTTTTGTCAAAAAAAAAAAAAGAAATAGCTGTCGCAAATGTCAAAGACGAGAATAAAACTGTCTAAAATGCTGTTGAAATTATTATTTTACATTTCCTTATCAAAAATGCAGATGTCATAATCGTTAAATACCTGTCTAAAATCTTTTAAATCACAAAAACCGATTTTAAATTTGAGTAGAATAATTATACTTTTTTTCATCAAAATTAGTCATTGACGAAAGTGTCAAAAACTTGTATAAAATGTTGTAAATGTCAAAAACTATAGTAAATATTGTAAAAAATTTTGGATTGTGGGATACAATCGATTAATAATATTTTTACATATTTTTACCAATAAATTGCAGATGTCGCAAACGTCACAAACCTGTATAAAAATGTCTAAAACCTCTAGAAATACCAAGAACGATTATAAAATTATTTATAATGATTTAGAAAAATTATTTCATGAAAAATTGTCGTTGTCGTAAATGTCAAAAACTTGTATAAAAGTGTCTGAAACCATTTTAATCACAAAAACAGAATAGAAAATCGCCCAGAATGATTTTTAATTTTCTTTTCATCAAAAACAATCGATGTCGAAAATGTCAAAAATGTGTATAAAATGTTAAAAACTTGTATAAAATGTTGAAAACCCTATAAAATATTTCTTAAAATCGCCTTAAAACAGCCAGGGGAACTTTCATCCTGAAGTGAATTTTTCAGCCAAATTGAATTGAAATTTTCTTATGGAAAACTCAATTCAAAAGGGCTGAATTGAAGTTTTCTTTAAGGAAAATGGTTGCCGTTCCTTTTTTCATTACGAAAATTTACTTTCTAATAACCGTTTTTCCCTTCGATTTTGAAAAATTAGAAACTCATTAATCTTGTCGCTGTGTTTTGATATGCAAATTGCCGGCCTTGCATTTGCCTTAAGGAAAATTCAAAACAAAAAAAAAAAAAAATTCGAAATTATTTATCAACAGAAAATGATAAATCGATGTCATATGCAAATTTCCCATCCCTGAATGAATATCATTTCCTGAATTGTTTTCAGTGTTTTTTCCTCAGTTTTAAATGGAAAACTATTAGCTTGAATTGAGTAATTTTTCATTTGCCCCAGCCAGCCATTGAAGCGAAGAAAATAGGAGACAGAAGACAAAGTAGAACATGAAAAGCGTCTGAAGGATCATTAATAATAAACGCAATATTTACAAAACAAATGTGTCGTTTTGTTCAAAGGACACTGCAATGGCGTTGTTGTTGTTTTTGTTACAGGAAATCGTTAAAGGTGTGACAATCCTTTGACTTTATTGCCTGTCTGTCCGCCCCAAGGGTGTAGTTTTAATAAAATAAAAGTACTTGAAAAACTGCATATTATTGTTGTTGTTATCCTTAGAATATGTCCTGTTCGGGACAGACGGACAGACATTTTTACATATCAAATAATAAATGAAAACATTAAAGGATAACAGCAAAGGATGTCCAGGACAATAACAAAAAAAAACTTCCTAATGATTACAACTTCATTTGCAGTTACAAAGGATAAGACGTTTGCATAACCCACCCCTAAACGGGGTAAATGGGGTGGTGGTGTTGGAAAACAAGATGTTCTCCTCGATATGGGACAAAGGCAGTTTGTCAGACAGAAAACGCTATTGAATGGAAAAAAAATCCAAGTGTATGCAAACAAATTATCATTTTTCGGACATTAATCTTCAGGCTTGGGGTCTCACACGCTCCCTTCCTTCTCTCGGCAGAGGCTTGGCCACCACTCAAGAGGAAAATCCTTTTAAATGACACAACACAAATCTATTTCAACTCTTTAAACGTCACAAGGCAATGTTGTTGTTATTCCCAAAATCCTGATGTTTTCCTATTGCATTGCTCTTTTTCTCTTGTTTTGTTTTGTTGGTCCTTTGAAGAATCCTTTGAGAACATTTGCATTCGCCTTTGTCCCACTGGAATGTTTTGTATCAGACAATTTTTTTCTCTCTATTTCTTCTGCATTGGAATAATATCCTTTGTATCCTCTTGCTCCTTGCACATTTCCAAGTGTTAGTTTTGTAAATTGTAGCTTGAGGTCCTGTAACACAAATTCACTCTTCAATGTCCTGTTTGCAGTCATATTCTTCTCAAGTCCTTTGCTTCTGCTGCTGCCACTCAGGACTTTGTTTGTTATTATTCGTTTCTTGAGCATTACTTTTTTTTCCTCCTGTCCTGTTATCCTTAAGATTTGAAAGGATTTTGTCATTGTTGTTGTTGCTGTTGTTGTTTTGCATTCAATTGTTGAGGAAGTTTTGTCACTGCGGGGCCATTTAACTTTTTTGTCCTTTTTTTTTTTTGGTTGGGTTCACACCTTCTTTTTTTTGTATCTGCCAAGTCACACTTTTCTGCTGTGGGCCAGTAGACGTTTCGGGGTCCTTTGATTTGTTTGAGGAAATGATATTCCTCAAATATTTGTTTCAAGTCAAAAAGGTGTGTTTACCGAAATTACTCAAGGATTAAAGGAGGCGTGCGGAGGCAATTAAGCCTCTTAGGAGGATAAGGAAGTTCTGAAAGGGACAATTAAAATAATGAAAGATATTAAAATTTTGATATTTGACAGTTTTAGACATTTTTATACAGGTTTGTGACACTTACGACATCTGCAAATTTTTAATGAAAATTTGTAAAAAAGGAAATTAAAAATCATTTATACAATTTTCTAACCAATTTTGTTAATTTTTTAGGTTTTAGACATTTTTATACAGGTTTGTGACATTTCTGCAATTTTTAATGGAAAAAATGTGGAAAAGAAAATTAAAAATCATTTATGTCGATTTTCGAAACAATTTTTGTGATTTCAAGGTTTTAGACATTTTTATACAGGTTTGTGACTTTTATGACATCTGGAATTTTTTTATAAAAAAAAGTGAAAAAGAAAATTAAAAATCATTTATGCCGATTTTCGAAACAATTTTTGTGATTTTCAAGGTTTTAGACATTTTTATACAGGTTTGTGACATTAATGACATCAGAAACTTTTAATAAAAAAATGTGAGAAAGATAATTAACAATTATTTATGTCGATTTTCCAGCTAATTTTTGTGATTTTCAAGGTTTTAGACATTTTTACACAGGTTTGTGACATTAATGACATCTGCAATTTTTTATAAAAAACATGTGAAAAAGAAAAAGCATTTATGACGATTTTCGAGACAATTTTTGTGATTTTCAAGGTTTTAGACATTTTTATACAGGTTTGTAACATTAATGACATCTGCAATGTTATTGAAAATTTGTGAAAAAAATTAGAAATCATTTATGTCGGTTATCAAAGCAATTTTTATGGTTTTCAAGGTTTTAGACATTTTTATACAGGTTTGTGACATTAATGACATCTGCAATTTTTAATGAAAAAATGTGAAAAAAAAACTTAGAAATAATTTATGACGATTTTCGAGACAATTTTTGTGATTTTTAGGCTTTTAGACATTTTTATACAGGTTTGTGACATTAATGACATCTGCAATTTTTATTGAAAATTTGTGAAAAAAACTTAGAAATCATTTATGACGATTTTCGAAACAATTTTTGTGATTTTCAAGGTTTTAGACATTTTTATACAGGTTTGTGACATTTATGACATCTGCAATTTTTAATGAAAAAATGTGAAAAAGAAAATAAAAAATCATTTATTTCGATTTGCCAGCCAATTTTTGTGATTTTTAATGTTTTCGACATTTTTATACAGGTTTGTGACATTAATGACATCTGCAATTTTTAATCAAAAAAATGTGAAAAGAAAATTAAAAATCATTTTTATCGATTTGCTAACCAATTTTTGTGATTTTCTAAGTTTTAGACATTTTTATACAGGTTTGTAACATTTACGACACCTGCAGTTTTTAGTGAAAAAAATGTGAAAAAGAAAATTAAAAATCATTAATGTCGATTTCCCAGCCAATTTTTGTGATTTCAAGGTTTTAGACATTTTTATACAGGTTTGTTACATTTATGACATCTGCAATTTTTAATGAAAAATTGTGGCAAAGAAAATTAAAAATCATTTATGTCCATTTTCTTACCATTTTTTGGGATTTTCTAGGTTTTAGACATTTTTATACAGATTTGTGACATTTACGACATCTGCAGTTTTTAATGAAAAATGTGAAAAATTAATTCCAAAGGATTTTACAATGCGTTTCAGGTACTTAAAAACACTTTTTTTATAATTTATACACGTTTTTTACATTTACGACATTTTATACAAGTTTTTGACATTTGTAATTTTACATGATTTAAACCAAAAATCGTCTCTTAAAAGCTTTCCAAATACATTCCAATAGATTTTCAATGAGAGTTTATCATTCCAATAGGTTTAATACATTTTATACAAGTTTTATACGTTTGCGACATTTGTCATTTTTTCAAAAAAAAAAAAAAAACATAAATTTGCAGTACTTTTCGACATATTTTAGAGTTTTTTACAAATTTTTGACGTTTACGACATTTCCAATTTTAGATGATTTCAGCCTAAAATGAAATTTCCATAGAAAACGTCTAATTCTTATCTGGGCTGCATAGGATTTGTATTTTTGTTTTTAATTTTTTTTAATTTAAAATCTCTTTGGTCTTTGTTAGACTCCATCTTTATTGCACATCCTTCTTTTATTGTTTCCGTTCGTAATCAATGTGGCGCTAAAATGTTGGAACTTAAACCCATTACTCGCTCCATAAAAAAGAAGTAATTCCATTCTCTTCACGTCACCATCGACATCTGCCACCTTTGCTGGCCAGTCTGGAGGTTTGATTTCATTCCTTTTTGCCCTGCCATCAGGTTTTACGGCCCATATGTGTGGCTCGGAGTGTTAACGGTTGATAGGACTTAAATGGCGCACACAGGATGGCATGTCCTGATGGTGAAAAAAACGAAATGCATTTGGAAATTTGATATTTTTATTGAAAAGGATAAAACCACAAAACTGCATTTAATGTCCTTTAAACAGCGAATCAAAAAAAAAAAGAGGAAGAGAGAGAAAAAAAAAACTACAAAGAAAGTCACAAAGAGTGGCAATGAAATGAGTGGAACGCTATGCAAACTTGGAGAAGCCATAAACATTGGAGAAACTTTTGAGGGGGATTTTATTTGGAGAGAGAGAGAGAAAAAATTGAAGAGCGAAATATTAGGATGGCTCTCAAAATCCTTATTGATTTCCCAGTGAAATTCTAATTTTTCAATATTAAAATTAAAATTTAAGATTATCTTCACATTCCTTGAAAGGAAGAGAGAGAGAAAAAAAAGAGAAAAAATTGAAGATCGAAATATTGGGAAGGGCTCTCAAGATCCCTATTGATTTCCCTGGGAAAGTAACAATTTCCAAATATATAAATTAAATTTTAAAATTCTCTTCACATTCCTTGAAAAGAGAGAGAGAGAGAGAGAGAGAGAAAAAGAGAAAAAAATGAAGAGCGAAATATTGGGAAGGCCCTCAAGATACTTATTGTTTTCCCAGGGAAAGTCAAAATTTCCAAATATTTAATTTAAAATTTAAAATTCTCTCCACGTTTCTTGAAAAAAATTTGCAAAATTTAAAAATGACAACAAATCATTAATAAATTTCGCCAGGATAACAAAGGTCCTTGTTTGAATGCATTATCTAAAATTACATTTAATAAAAATGTTCTCAACAACACCTTTACTTAATTTAGCAAAAAACAAACCCTTTTTCCCTGTCGGGGCGACCCTAACAAATTTGCCAAAAAAAAAACAGACAAGGATGTAAATATCCTTTTGTGTTTTCACCATGGTTCGCCTGCCAATGAAGCCTTCAAATAATTTGCAAATGTGTCGATCAAAGACATGTAAATCTTCCATTCCCCTGTTTACATGGCACTTTCCATCCAACAAAGGTGTAAACAAATGGCGAAGGGATAAAAAAAAGGATAACACTTAGGCAGGCAGGACCAACATCAACAAAACACCTTTATTGATATGTTTGCCGATGATCTCCAACCATATGTTTGTTGTAAAAGGATATTTGTTGTTTTTGCCAAAACTAAAATTGTTCTTAGATATTACCTAAGAAGAAAGAGGACCTCAGCACAACCCTTCCTTTGCGAAATTACCCCTTCCCTGGAATTTTGCCACTGATCTCCATTTGATATCTCGCAAAAGGATGTTAAACTGTCAAAAGCGTTTAAATGAGATTTGCATGCAGATTTCCCTCACAGGACATTGTAACCCTTTCGTTTGCATATCCTTTGAAATCCCATGGCAACGTTTGCAGCTTAGTGTGGCCATTTCCTATTGTCGTGGAAAAATGAAACGAAGGTTCTTAGCTGGTCGTGCAATTGTAGTTTACTGCCACATTTATGGCCCATACCTAATCCTTTTAATGGGCTTTCGTTTTTTTTTTTTGTTCTCCGATGATGTCACCCCTAAACGCCGCTTGACATCAGCCATCATTGATGATGATGATCCTTGCTGTTGGAAATGCGTTTTCCGTTTTACTTTTGAGTTATTTGAGAAAATTTCCATTTAAATCCTCTTGTCAACGCTTTAATAGACTTACCATGTTTTATTACAAGATAAATCCTGTTTTGGGATCCTTTTATGACATCCTGTTGGATTTTTTTTTTCACAGCAAAGATCAGGGGATTTGGAGAAACAACTTTTATTGCTCTTTTAGAGGAAAAAATAATCAAGGAAATGGGAGATAAGAGTTGGAATAAAAAAACCGTTCTACTCAACAGGGTTTCCTTAGGAAATTTTTCAAAAAATTGCAGGACTTTGTTGAAGTTTGTCTCCGAATTGAATTTGAAGTTTTCCTATGGAAAAACTCTATTCAGGATAATATATGGAAAACCCTATTTAGAACGGCTGAAAAGGAGTTCTTCCTTTGGAAAATCTACTCAGTTTTTTCAGCCCGGGCTGAATAGAGTATTTTCCGTATAGGAAAATTCGTATTCATGCCGGGCTGAATAGAGTATTTTCCGTATAGGAAAATTCGTATTCAACCCGGGCTGAATAGAGTATTTTCCGTATAGGGAAAATTCGTATTCAGCCCGGGCTGAATAGATTATTTTCGGTATAGGAAAATTCATATTCAGCCCGGGCTGAATAGAGTATTTTCCGTAGAGGGAAAATTCATATTCAGCCCGGGCTGAATAGAGTATTTTCCGTAGAGGGAAAATTCGTATTCAGCCCGGGCTGAATAGAGTATTTTCCGTATAGGAAAATTCGAAAATTCAGCCCGGGCTGAATAGAGCATTTCCTTATAGGAAAATTCGTATTCAGAGTATTTTCCGTATAGGAAAATTCGTATTCAGCCCGGGCTGAATAGAGTATTTTCCGTATAGGAAAATTCGAAAGTTCAGCCCGGGCTGAATAGAGCATTTTCCCTATAGGAAAATTCGAAAAATCAGCCCGGGCTGTATAGAGCATTTTCCCTATAGGAAAATTCGAAAATTCAGCCCGGGCTGAATAGAGTATTTTCCGTATAGGAAAATTCGAAAATTCAGCCCGGGCTGAATAGAGTATTTTCCGTATAGGAAAATTCGAAAATTCAGCACGGGCTGAATAGAGTATTTTCCGTATAGGAAAATTCGAAAATTCAGCCCGGGCTGAATAGAGTATTTTCCGTTTAGGGAAAATTCGTATTCAGCCCGGACTGAATAGAGTATTTTCCGTTTAGGGAAAATTCGTATTCAGCCCGGGCTGAATAGAGTATTTTCCCTATAGGAAAATTCGAAAATTCAGCCCGGGCTGAATAGAGTATTTTCCTGCAGAATTTTTGCGATTTCCATCGGAAATTTTAAATTCTGTGAGGCTGTATTACATTTTCCCCATATACTCTGTTCTCTCACTCTCTCTCTCTCTCCCTCTCTCTCTCTCTTGCTCTCTTTTGACAAATCCCATTTAAATCTGATTAAATTTTAATTTTCCTGCAAATTGCTTCTTAAAAATGCCAATTTGCTCTAAGTGCCACTCATCTAAATGCCCTATTAGTGTGAGAAAAACTAAAAAGCCACCTCCGACGTCTTCTAAAAACATAAACAATGCCATTAAAAGTAAAACCTTTGGCGAACGAAAACCCCCGGTAATTAATACCAATTTATTCGCACGTAACAACCGGAAGGACACACAGAAGCAATGGCATGGAACGATAAGGAAACGGAATCTACCAAAAGACAAATAACAACAACTAACAACAACTTAAACTACGCAAAATGCCTTCACAGGCTACTAAGGCTACAAGACCGAACAAAATGTTGGCAAATTTTTAATTTGTTGTTGTTGTTGTCGGAGGAGTTGAAAAGAAGATAGCATCGGAGGAGAAAAATTGTCTCTCTTCTGTTTTAAAAATATAGGGGCATATTTTCCAAAGGCAATTGGAAAACTGTCTTCTGCAGGACGACAAGCAGGCTGGCGGACTGACTGGCTGGCTGACTATAACAAAGAAATGACAGTTACATTGACTTGGAGAGTTTAACTTAATTAGCCACCCCTATCCAAAAATAAATGCGACACAGAACGAACTAAGAATTTTAGTGGAAATTTGTTGTTGTCCTGGCTGGCAGGACATTTTAGCATTATTCACTAAATACATAATTCGTTGCCAAGGTCCTGGCTTCATGACTAATTGATTTTTGGTTCGGACCGTAACCCAAAGAGATCATTATTATTTTTATTTGTTGTCAAGGACCTTTCGTTCTTCTGGCGAGTCCTAAGGAGAGTGGTCAAACGGTTTTTGTTGTTGCCAATTAAAGGTGAGCTGCTTTTAATGAAGATTTCCCTAAGAAAATTCTTGTTTTGAGAAACTATTAGTGGATTATTTATTAAGGATGTGTTTTAATTGATTTTAAATGCTTTGTGGCCATTGAAAGGACATATTGAGATGTTAATGGGGTGTTTTGCACTTTGGAAAAAAACGTTCAATTTAAAGAAGTGGAATTCTGAAAGAAAAACTTCATTGGCTTTACTTTGGGAAAACTCCAATTCAGCCCGGCGGAACTGGGTAGAACAACGGAATCACAAATTCCATATTCCTCTCAGGTTTCTGGCTGAGACACATATATTTACATATAGCAAGTTCTAAAGAATCGCCGACTTGTTTCGCAAGTTATGAAAGATAAAAGAAAATTCTGACCCTTTGTGGGTGAGATACCAGAAGGGATTCGGAGCTATATATCATCTTAACAACAGATCTTGGGTTAGCAAAAATATTAGGATGTGTGAAATTTGAAGAGAGAGTTGGATGCTTATTTCGCTATTTTTGAGAGCTTTGTTTTTCAAAATCTTGAACCCTAAGTGGGGGAGAGGTACCAGGAGAAATGGTACCATCTCTACTATCTTTATAACAGATCTCGTGTTGATAGAAACATTGTGATATGCCAAGTCTAAATGGAATTGGATGTTGATTTCGCGTTTTATGAGCCTCATGGCTAATCAAAATTTTGACCCTTTGTGGGGGAGGTACCACAAGGGGTGGACCGATATATCCCAATTTTATACCAGACCTTGATTTAATTAAAATATTGTGATGTGTGGAATATGAAGAGAACCGGATGCTTATTTCAGATTTTAAAATCGTTTTGGTTATAACAAAACTTTGACCCTTTGTGGGAGAGGTACAAGAAGAAATGGTCCGATCTCTACCAGTTTTATATCAGATCTTGTGTTGATAGAAATATTGAGATGTGAATGGAATTGGATGTTAATTTCACGTTTTATGAGCTTCGCGGATATTCAAAATTTTGACCCTCTGTGGGGGAGGTACTAGAAAAAGTGGTCCGACATAACCCATCTTCACAGGAGATCTTGTGTTAGTAAAAATATTTAGGTATATGCAATTTGAAGAGAATAGGATGCTTATTTCGAATTTTAGGGGAAATATAATTATTCGAAATTTTGATCCGGTGTGTGGGAGGTACCAGAAGGTATGGTCCGATCTCTACCATCTTTATAGCAGAGCTTGCGTTGATAGAAATATTGAGATGTGCAAAATCTGAATGAGCTTCGTGAATATTCAAAATTTTGACCCTTTGTGGGGGAGGTACCAGAACCAGTGGTCCGACATATTTCATCTTCACAGTAGATCTTGTATTAGTAAAAATATGTAGGTATATGAAATTTGTAGAGAATAGGATGCTTATTTCGCATTTTATGGGAGATATAATTATTCGAAATTTTGACCCGTTGTGGGGCAGGTACCTGAAGTAGTGTACCGATATAAACCATTTTCACACCAAATTTTGTCTTAGTAAAAATATCAGAGCATATGAAATTTGAAACGAATAGGATGATTATTTCACATTTTATAGGAGATATATTTATTCAAAATTATGACCCGTTGTGGGGGAGGTACCTGAAGAAGTGGTCCAACATATTCCACCTTCACGCCAGACCGTGGGCTAATAAAAACATTGTGATGTGCGCAATTTGAAGACAATCGGGCTTTTACATCATATTATATAACAGTTATAAAAATTTAAAATGTTAACCCTTTGTGGGGGAGGTACTTGATGGAGTGGGCCGATATTGTCCATTTTTGCCCCTAATTAAAAAACTGATGAAAAAATTAGGACTTGCAAAGTTGAAGCGAATTTGGATGATCCTTTCTCTTTCTAAGAAGCAATTTATTTTATTTGAAAATTTCAACCTTTTTGTGAGGGAGGTACCAGAAGGATTGGGCCGATATTGTCCATCTCCTAACTCGATCTAAGTTTGACAAAAATATTACGATGTACCAAGTTTGAATCTAACTTGATGCTCCCTTCGAGAGTTTTTGTGCGCACCATCCAGCCAGACAGACAGACCGACGGACGGATACCCCTAGATCGGGTCCAAATGTCCTTAAACGGATTTCGTTCAAAGAAACCTAAGCTAAAGAACCGTTATGCCGATGAGAGTATAAATATAATTTAATATTACGATGTACCAAGTTTGGATCAAATCGGATACTTCCTTCGAGAGTTTTTGTGCGCACCAGCAGACCGACTCCAAATGTTCTGAAACGGATTTTGTCCAAAAGAACCTAGGGTCTTAAACCTTTATTTCGTTTTGGCACATTTTTGCCGTATCAAATGATATATACCCTCATTAGCCATATAGCTGAGGGTATAATGAACTTGGGCTTCTTTGGGAAAAACATTCAGGCCAGTTCCGCAGAATTTTTTTTAAGGGGGCATTAGTTCAGCCCAGCTAAGGTAAATATTCCTTAGGAAAACTCTATTCCACTCCATCTGGGTTGGGGTTTCTATGAAAAAACTTCAATTCAGTTGGCCTGAGTTAGGCTGTCTTAAGGGAAACCTATCCCAGAAACCCCAATTCAACTGGACGGAATTGAAATTTTTCCATGAAGAATCCAACTCTCTAAAAAATTTTGCAATGGAATCATATTTTAGCTGATCTGAATTCAATTTTTTCTTCGGAAATTGCAATTCAGCCGTTCTGAATAGAGGTTTTCCTTTAAAAAATTCATCCTAGAGGGGGGTAAAATGAAGTTTTCCTAACGAATAGCTAACTCAGCTAGACTGAATGAAAGTTTTTGTTTTTAAATTAATTTTACGGAACTGATAAACTCAATTTCATTGAAAAAAATAATAAATTTTGAGTTTGAGATAAAAGTCGCTGATAATTTATGATAATCATTTATTTGACATTGATCTTTCGAAATTTTGATGCCTAGCATTTAATTTAGACCACCTTCCTGCTCTCTCTCTCTCTGTAATCAATCAGTTCATAACTTTTATGGCCACAATGAATGGATCTCTTTCTCTCTCTCTCTCTCTCCCGGTAATCAATCAGTTCATAACTTTTATGGCCACAACGAATGGAACTGTTCAAGTCATAAAAGAAAATCTTATCAAGTGTTAAAAAAAACGAAAAGATTTTAAAACCAAACGAAGTTATTCGTGTGGACGTCAAAGAGTTGGAAATGGAATCCTTTTTATGGAGCCCTGAACTAAACAAAAGGCTAAGCCGCCATAAAAATTTAAAAATTTTCAAATAAAATTTTAATTTTTTTTATTATAGGAAAGAGAGAGAGAAGGAGAGAGAGAGTTCCCAACAAAACAAAATTTAATTGCTTGATAAAACGCAAAAGATTCCAAAATCTCCAAACTCGAACAAAGACTCTTAAAAGGTCGTTAATCTTCATCAAATGCCTGGAATTCGAAAGGAATCCCAGCAAAGGAAGAAATGTTACAAAATAACGTTCCCCGCTACATGTGGCGTGTAAACTGACTCTCCTACAACAAATCAAAAAAAGGCGGCTGACAGGACTTACCAACAATAAAAAGTCCTGGCCATTGTTCTCGGCGGATCTTTAGCCTTTTTTTGCTGTTCATCGGTTTTGGTTTTTATTTTTTAATGACGGATTACTTTTTTTTCCGTTTCTTATCAGGCCACAAACAAGATAACCACACATTCACACACACACTCTCACACGCTCTCTCTCTCACATCATAAAGGGGCCGAGAACAAAAAGGGATCGGCTTTTTGTCGAAATATTTTCATTTAACAATTCAACGATAAGATCACGCAACTGTAACTTTACACTAAACTCCGGCTAACAATCGGTTCGTCTGATCGTCCGTCGTTTGCTTCAATAAAAAGCGTTATCCTTTTATGAGCAGCGAGTCTGACAGACAATGCCAGCCGTTAAAAGGAGATGTAAACGTTTGATGTACAGCTTTCACAATTTGATGTGAAGTGGCTGTCTGTCTGTCTGTCGGACATTTTCCTGGCAAGGAAAACGTTGAGAGCATTACGAAAGGAGTGTCAAAGGAAAACAAAAGATCTTCTCAAATTTCAGATTTTTCGTTTTTTTTTTCATTACAAAGTAACGAAAGGATTAAGGATAAAACGGTTTGGAGAATTGAATAGCATGGCGAGTATCATATGACCATTTTAATTAAATGAGATTTTTGCATATTAAAATTACAAAAAAAGGAGAATAATTAAATAAATTTTTTAGGGAAATTTCTGAAGAAAAATAAATTGAGGTCAAAGTAATTAAAATAAAAATAAATGATTTTTTAGGAAAAAGCGTAACTACTTTTCTTTAAAAAAAATGTCAGAATCAATTAAAAAAGCCGTTGCAAAAGACCACTCTAAGCCGGAAAGAGGTTTCCATTGAGAAAACTTCTATTCAGTCCGGCTGGGTTTTTTCGTAGAATAACTTGTATGCATTCCATCTGAATAGAAAAAGGATCCGGCTGGATTGATTTTTTTAGCAAGGACTAAACCACATTTTCTATGGGAAAATGTGGAAAAACAGATTTTCATAAAAATTTTTATAGTATCGTGAAATTAGTCATATTTAATTATATATCCGAAATTTTTTAATTCCTGAATGCCCATGGGCTTTCTATTGGAAAATTTATATTCAGCGTATTCGAGTATCGATTTTCCTAAAAATCGTATAATATTTATATCCTCAGCCATATGACTAGAGGGGGACTATCCAAGCCATAAACGTGGATTTCTTAAATAATTTTTTCCAAGGACTATCCAAGCTATAAACACGGATTTTTCAAATAATTTTTCGAAGGAGTAACCAAGCTATAAACATGGATTTTTTAAATAATTTTTTCCATGGATTATCCAAGCCATAAACGCTGATTTTATAAATATTTGTTTCCAAGGACTATCCAAGCAAAAAACGTGGATTTTTCAAAATATTTTTTTTTTAAATTTTGAACGTGGATATTTTAAATAAATTTTTCCAAGGACTATCCAAGCCATAAACGTGGATTTTTTAAATAATTTTTTTTTAAAAGGACTATCCAAGCCAAAAACGTGGATTTTCAAAATATTTTTTTTTTAATTTTTGAACGTGGATATTTTAAATATTTTTTTCCAAGGACTATCCAAGCCATAAACGTGGATTTTTTAAATAATTTTTTTAAAAGGACTATCCAAGCCATAAATGTGGATTATCATCCGAAATAAGCATCCGGTTCTCTTTATATTTCACACATCACAATATTCTTTTTAATCCAAGGTCTGCTGTAAAGATGGATATATAGGTCCACTTCTTCTGGTAACTCCCCCATAAAGGGTCAAAATTTTGAACATCCATGAAGTTCATAAAACGCGAAATTAACATCCGATTCCATTCAATCTTGGCGCATCTCAATAATTCCATTCGATCCACTCCTTCTGGACAAATTCCACAAAGGCACAAAAATTTGAATATCCATGAAGCTCATAAAACGCAAAAATTAACATCCGATTCCATTCAGACTTGACGCATCTCAATATTTCGATCAACACAAGATCTGTTACGAAGATGGTAAAGATCGGACCATTAATTCTGGTACCTCCTCCACAAAGGGTCAAAGTCTTGTCGTGACCAAAGCGATTATAAAATTCGATATAAGCATCCGGTTCTCTTCATATTTCACACATCATATTTTTTTTGGGTCCAATACGAAATGGACAATATTGTCGCATTCCTTCAGAACCTACTGCATAGAGTGTCAATAACTTGAAAAATCATAAGAATAAGAAGTCAAAATATATTTAAATAACCGAACATTGGCTGGGGGGTTTCAATAAAATGGCGTTTATTCAAATTTATTCAGCTCTGCGGAAAATGATTTTCCATAGGAAAACTTCAGGATAGCATGGCTGGGTTGAGATTTCTGCAGAAAACCCATAATTCAGCCAGGCCGAATAGAGCTAGTCATCGGAAAACTTCAGTACAGCCCCGTTGAAATGGGGTTTCCATATCAAGACTTCTATTCGACCTGCCTGAACAAGGATATTCATAGGAAAATTTAAATTTAGAGCTGTTTGAAATAGTTTTCTCCTCAAAATCCCATAATTTATTAAGTCGCAATAAATCCTCCGAATAGCACTCAATTAAGAATTCAAATTGCAAAATTTTATATCTTTTTCACACGACATTTGGCATCTTAATCAAGAAACTAAAAATCAAACTGAAAGTAATCCACCCCAAACACAAAGGGGGCCTATAATCCCCCGATATGTATATCAAATATAGATTTACAACCAAACAAAATTTTTGGAAACCGAAGAAAGCTATTCGAAATGTTGTCAGTTTAATGATGGGCAATAACGCTCATAAAAGTCTCATCAGAAGCTGGCCAAGGGAAAATGCGGCTGAATTTGCCTTTCTTCGGCCATCAACTTGGGTAGTAAATCAATCATATGTCGAATTTTGGACAAGCCAATGTATATTTCCTCATAATGGGGATTGTATATTCCCTCAGAGAATTATGGCATTTTTTGGGGCGGAAGAGAAGGGAAAATCTTCTGCCGGATAAAGTCATAGCTGCTGTGGTGGCTGTAAAACGAAACAAAGATGCCAGTCTGTCAGTCATAAACATTGAAGGATTTCCTCACAACAATTTGATACACTTTTGGTTTTCTGACTGTCAACCAAGGCCTTCTTTCCCTACCTTGGCCAACATATGTCCATCATTTTTAATCAAAAAACAAAAATTCTATTTGGTCTTCATTGAAATTGAATCAAAAATCATAAAAAAATTTATTAACGCTCACACACACACACACAAACCGCCACTCATGCATTGTTCTAGGTAGGCGAGAGAGTTACTTATCTCTTGTTTTTGTTATTCTCTCTCACACGTTTTTGCAGGATGTGTGTGAAATGTAAGACCCTTGTTTATGACCATAAGAAATTGTAAGTAGCCATTGGCGGCCGGCATTTTGTGGTGGCCTGCCATTGGTGTGCCCATAAGGATATGTGTAAGGATTACATCAAGGATAACAGATGTTCGGTGTCTGTCCTGTCATCACCTAAACTGTTGGCCATCAGGACAACAACTTTTTGCACAAGGCCATTTATGATTTTGAAACTAAGTTATGTGCTGTAACTAAATTTGAAAATAATTGAAAGGCAATCGAAGCTGAAGAAATAAATTAATTTAGCAACGAAAAGAAGATTCATCGGAATTGAATAGCAGATATTGCTTTAAACCCCATCTCACCTGGACTGTTCGAAATTATCTTGAAAAACCCTATTCAGCCGAGATGAGTAAAGTCGGCGCTAAATAGAAGTTTTCCTAAAAAAACCCGGGCTAGTTTTCCTATGAAAACCCCCTATTTAGGAGCTATGAAAAACTCCATGTTAAGTTTTCCTATGGAAAACCTCTATTCTCTAGCCGAATTTACCCAAAGAAAACAATTTTTTTATGAAGATTTTCAATGAAAACCCCCTATTCAGTCGGGGCTGAATAGAAGTTTTTCTATGAAAAAAACCCTATCCAGTCGGAGCTATGAAAACCTCCTTTCCTGGCGGGCTGAATAGAGATTTTCCTATGAAAAACCCCTATTCAGTCATGGCTAAATAGAAGTTTTCTTATAAAAACCTCTATTCTATTTTCTATGAAACCCCCCTATTCAGTCGGGGCTGAATTTTTTTCTATAGAAAAAACTTGCCTCAGTGCTGAATAGACGTTTTCAGTCGGGGCCGAATAGAAGTTTTCATTTAGTCGGGGCTAAACAGACGTTTTTCAGCCCTAGCTGAATAGAAGTTTTTCTATGAAAAGCCCCTATTTACCTAAAAAAACCCTTAATTTTCTATGAGGACCCCCTATTTATGCAGGCCTAAATAGACGTTTTTTTATGAAAACCCCGGGTTTTCCCTTAATTTTCCTATGAAAAAGACCCCTATTTTTCTATGAGAACGCCCTATTCATGCAAGTCTAAATAGACGTTTTTCTATGAAATCCCCGGATTTTCCCTTTAGTTTCCTATGAGAAACTCCCATTTTCCTATGAAAATCACTTTTTCAGCCATTCAGAGTTTTCCTTTGGAATTCATTCGCCATTTTATACCCTCCACCATAGTATGGAGGGTATATTAAGCTTGTCATTCCGTTTGTAACACCTCGAAATATACATTTTAGACCCCATTCTTGATCAGCATAAAATCCCCATGTATCTAGTTCATCCGATTTGTTATATTTGTTCGCCACAGCCGTAATATGCACTCGGTAACAACGAAATTCAGGGAAATATATCAAATACAGCTCAGAAATATCTGTGCCAAATGTTATCGAGATCGGTTCAGATTTGGATAAAGCTTGGCCCCGCCCGACTTCAAGATCTTTTTTTACTGGTTTTCCTATGAGAAACCACTATTGTCCTATGAAAACCCCCTTTTCAACCATTCAGCCTTATCAGAATGGGTTAAATGAGTTTTTCTATGGAAATTCCTATTCAGCGTCTTTTTTAAATTCGAAATTATTTTTCAAAAAAAAAAAAAAAAAAAAAAAATCGGCAGCATTTTCATGTCTCCCAAAAAAAACCGTTGCATAAATTAATTTAAAGAAAAATGCTGTCACCATTAAAACATAAACATTTTCCCACTTCCCAGAAAACATTGTAACTAATACATTATTCCAACAACAACAAAAATAATAAGCACGAAATCCATCATAAAACCGAGTTTGTAACTGACAGCCGATCCAATAACTCAAAGAAGAAAAATGTGAAGCGCGAAAAAACATGTCCCAATTGTGTAAATGATGACAAAAAATAGAATAAAGCCCCCGAAAAATATTTTTACATCTATTACGTAATTCACCATAACAACAGCAACAACAACAACAATAGTAACGGGAACAGTAACAACGACAACTAGTTTTCCAACTTTCAATTTAACAGCAACAGTAATCAATCCTGGCGAAAAAAACATATTTTTGACATTTACAACATCCAGTTTTTAAATGTTAATGGGCTGAGAGGGAGAGCAGCAGAGAGACAAGCAGGGATAACACATCCTTAACTACAATTTTCGTGTTTTTTTCGTTCGTATCGCTGCAAATGAAATCCTTGAATTTTCCTTGCCTGTCCCATATTTGAAACTAAATCAATCAAAATTCGTCATGCTGTCAGGAATTATGTCACTGAAGTGTCTCAAATTGCAATGTTACAACAGCAGCAACAACAACAACAACAAAGACACCAAACTGCCATCAGAAGACAGTAGCTGAGATTTTTTCTTTATTTCTTTCTCAACTGTCAAACTATTCTCTAAATTTGCATAATTTTTTTCTCACTTGGAATTTTATGATTTGGGGTTTAATGTTTTCGTAAAATGGGAAAATGGGAAGGTGTGAAAAAATAACGAAAAATATTTTCTTTGGGAAAAAATGCAATGCGAGAGTTTTTATGGCATGGAACAATGTTAGCAAGAAAATTGTCTATGGCAAATCTGTTCTATATTCCCACTCATCCCCGAGGAAAAGTTAGTTTTATGATTTAAAGCCAGGCTGAAAGGAAATTCCACTACGGAAATCCTAATTCCGAGAGAATTTAAGTTTTCAAATAAAAAATCCATAATTCACATCGACCTGAATAGAGATGATCATAGGATATCTCTGAATTAAGTTCTCCATAGGAAATCTCTCATTCCGCCAGGCGGCAAAGATTTCTCTCCAAAATAACTACAACTCAGACTATTCGAAGAAAATTTCCTTTAAATTACGCTGGGCGACAAAGTTCCTTTTTTTAATAATTTGAGGAAAAATCTAGTAAATTCTGAAAGTATAGTTAATACAAGTAAAAAAGCTGTGGCCGAACTTTGAATACCCTCCACCATTTGGTACAAATTTAATAATTAAAAAAACAAAAAAATAAAATCCGTTAAAAACTCTGTTAAAATCTCAAAAATACCGAATGTAGCCGTATATTAGAGTCTATACGACGACGTGGATCTGCATAGGCAACTTTTGTCACAAGCTATTACAATATTCAAATACGAAACTTGAAAAAAATCTGTTTAAAATGTAGCTAAAATCATCAAAATACCGAATATAGGGGGAGGTACCATGGCGGTTATAAAACGTGGACCTGCACAGACAATATTCTGCCATAGGCTGTAGTATCCATTACGAATTTCAAATAGAAAATTTGAAATAATTTCGGTAAATAAAGTCGCTAAAATCATCAAAATACCGGATATCGGGAGGTACCGTTATATGGGGGCTATACCTGAAACGTGGACCTATATCTCCCATTTTCAATATCAAAAGTCCTGAAGACAAAACATACATTTGAGTAAAATTTTATCAACCTACAGCATTTCGTTCGAAAGCTGGAGTGATTTCCACAGACGGGCAGATGGACAGGCGGCGGAAGGATATCGCTAAATCGCCTTAGAATTTTATGGTGATCTAGAATATTTGTATATACTTTGTGGGGTCTAAAATGTATATTTCGAGGTGTTACAAACGGAATGACAAAGTTAATATACCCTCCATTATAAGGTGGAGGGTATAACAATAGTAGACACATGTATGGGCGTTTTGAAAGTGTAAATCGCATATATTGTCGATCGGTATCGATATTTAACAAAAATACAAATTTCAGCCGAATCGATTGGGAAATATGACCAATACCAGAGGAATCAGGGGGTATATGAATACAATGTGGGTATAATATGGGCCTATTTCGATCATTTTTAGCAAATTTTTATACCAAATTTGGCCAAATTATAGCTACATATGAACAAAAAATGTAAATTTTGAAATCTGGATTTACCCCGGGACCATGCCAAAAAGTGGACCGATATAATCCATTTTTATATCTTCCACCATACATAGTATGGAAGGTATATTAATATCATCGTTCCGTTTGTAACTCATCGAAATAATAATTTTAAACCTAACAGGGTGAGATGAAAAAACTGCAACCAACTTCAGACTGCTGTCATTTCTAAGCCACACGTCCGACAGTTGTTAAAATTATTCCAGTGACAGCTCATGGGATTTCTTTACCGATGAGAAAACATTCGTTGTCCAGCAGTTTGTAAACAAAGAAAATGATCCGATCATGTTTACTTGCCAAAGAGGTCAGCTGAAAATGTGCACCTTCGGTTGGCCACCAGAACTCAAGCGCCGGCCATGATGATGAAGTGGGCCGCCATAACAGCCGATGGTCGCTCTCCGCTCGTATTAATCGGCCGTGGCATCAGAATAAATGCCGAATATTATTGAGAAAATATTCTGCAGAGTGTATTAAAGACTTGGGCTCTCAAAACATTTTGGCCGCAGACCTTGGATATTCCAACAGGACACAGCACTCAGCACGTGCCACCCAAGAATGGTTACAAAATAAGGTTTCTCGCTTCATTTCCAGCACAAAATAGCCACCAAAATCTCCGGATACCAATCCGTTGGACTATTGTGTCTGAAGTATTTTGGAAAGCAAGGTTGGCACTAAAAAATACCAAAGTGTCGATCACCTTAAGCAAGCGCTTCGCCGGAAAGGGGGCAAAATACCGCAGAGCAACATTCGGGCAGTGTGTGACGGTTTCATTGGCCGTTTGAAGGCAATAATTCGTACCAAAGGAGACCAATTCGAACAAATCGAAACTTATTCTAAAATTTGATGCTATTTCCGAAATTTTCTGCTTTCATTCAATATTTTTTTAAATGTAAAAATTATGGCGTTTGGCTTTGTTGCAGTTTTTTATCTCACCCTGTATAGTGTTATAGATCGGCCCAGCACGGCTTTGCTTAATTGTTTTAAAATATTTTTTCAATAACAACTGATTTTTCTCAAGGACTTTCAGGACCATAAAAGTAAATTCAAAATAATGGGACTTATATATTTTCTCTCACTCTCTCTCTCACACAATTTATCTCATTTGCTCTCTCTCTCTCTAAAATAATTGATCATATAGAAGAGATTTCCGTAGGGAATAGCCGACATTCAGCCCATTTGAACGAGACCTTCTATTGGAGAGGCATCACTCTCTCATTTTTTTCAGGACTCTGATTTTAAAAATGTTTCTTTCAAACAGTCAATATCTTTGTCTACATTTTTCTAAAACTCCAACAACATTGTCCTCCTCTTTATAATTGACACACTTTCAAAGAGAATTTTTCCAATTTCCTTAATTGAATGCTCTGGCCCACTTAAACGTTTCCAATTAATTCCGAACAGAGTCCTTCTAATTAAATTAAGACTTCCAAGGAAAAACAACATCCTTCCTTGACAGACCGAAAGACAGAAACTAAATTCAATGCAACTTAAAATTACGTGACTAAAACACGGCTGATAACAAAAAATGGCAGTTCATGGAAGAGAAGACAACTCCCCCAACAGCAGCAGCAGCAGCGGCAGCAGCTACCTGTAACAGGACTCAGATATGAAAGAAATTGGATGGAAACCTCAACTCCGTTAAGGCAAGGCAAGACAGGCCAAAGTAAGCCAATGATAAAGGTGTCATGTTTGCTTCAGCGTCATACGGCCAAAGAAGAAGACGTTGTCAAAACAGTAGCTCAATTGCAATACCAATCCCACAACCGAAAAATAAAACCAAAACAAAACCCCCCGGAGACGGATTTCTTGGGAAATGGAAATCCCTTTTTTTGTTGGTCCAAATATGTTGTTGGGAGATAAAAACAGCACGCGTCCTTTGTGAAGAGAAGGAGGAGGCGATGGAAGGACGATGTGCCAAATAAGAGTGGCACAAACAAAAATAAACGCTAATACCTGTAATAAAAGACTTTGTTTTGGCATTACAGGCTCTGAGAAAACAAAGACGAAGAACAGGAAGAAGAAGAAGACATGTGCATGCAACAACAACAATAATAACAAACAATTTACACACCATCAACAAAATTGAAAGACAGCAAAAAAAAAAAAAGAAAACAAACAAACAAAAAACCGCAAACAAAACTAAATAAGGCAGGATAATTGCAGTATTTAAAGAGAGAGGAGCTCAGCGATGACAGCTCAGAGCCCAAAAGATGAACAGGTACTGCCTTACAGCCAGGCGGAACATGTGGTTGACAACTTTATTAAGAAACATTCAGTTTTGAGCTGCTTGTTTGGTTTCGTGTGTAATAAGTCATTTAGCAAAGAGTTCAAAGACCTGCTGCGACTGCTGGAGATTTCCAAATTGAAAATGTCAACAATTTTAAAGGATTTTGAGTAAGAGGATATTATTTTTAGTTTATATGCAAAACCAGTAAAGAAAGTCCTAAAGTCGGGCGGGGCCGACTTTATGATACCCTACACCACTTTGCTAATTTAGTAGAACTCCGCATAACAATTAAAAGTTTTTATGGGAGAATTCAATCATACACGCCATGATTATAATTATAAGTTAATGTTCGAAGGACTAAATATGCCGAAGCATTTGCATCGTTTAAATTCGGACTTGTATTGCCCATTTGGTGCACAATTAATTTGAAATCGGATAAAAATATTTAAGGGAGCTATATCCAAATCGGAACCGATCTACACAAAATTTGGCAAAGATATTTCTGAGCTGTATTTGATATATTTCCCTGAATATCGTTGTTACGGACTGCATATTACGGCTGTGGGTAACAAATACAACAAATCGGATGAACAATATATATGGGAGCTATAGCTATGTCTGAACCGATCTTCACTAAATTTGGCATACTATCTTCTAGACTCAATTCGGTCGTAAGTGCCAAATTCCATCCGATTTGGACAAATATTATACGTTTGGTACCCACACTAAAAGGCAAATCGGACGAAGTTATATATGGGAGCTATATCCAAATCTGAACCGATCTCGATAAAATTTAGCAAATGTATTTCTGAGCTGCATTTGACATATTTCCCCA
Source organism: Musca domestica (assembly GCF_030504385.1). NCBI lineage: Eukaryota > Metazoa > Arthropoda > Insecta > Diptera > Muscidae > Musca > Musca domestica. Next base: position 4,650,399 of record NW_026712360.1, on the reverse strand, counting down.
AACATTGTTGTTGCAGAGTGCATATTACGGCGGCGGTGGACAAAAATAACAAATCGGATGAACAATATATATGGGAGCTATAGCTATATCTGAACCGATTTCGATCAAATTTGGCATACTTATTTTCAGGCCTAATTTGGTTGTATGTGCAAAATTCCATACTATTCGGGCTGATATTACACGTTTGGTGCACAATAGAAGGCAAATCGGACGAAGATATATATGGGAGCTATATCTAAATTTTGACCGATTATCTCCAATTTCAATAGGGTTCGTCCTTGGGCCAAACAAATGATTTGTGCAAAATTTCATCTGGATGGGGCAATAAATGTGAACTGTACTTTGTTTACAAAAATACATGGACAGACGGACGGACGGACATGCATAGATCGACTCGAATATCGGGAGATACCGTTATATGGGTGTTATACGAAGACGTGGACCTGTACAGACAATTTTCTGACATAGGCTGTAGTATCTATTACGAACTTCAAATACCAAATTTGAAACAATTTCGGTAAATAATGTCGCTAAAATCATCAAAATAGCGAATATCGGGGGTACCGTTATATGGGAGCTTTATGAAGACCTGAAACTGCACTGACAATTTTCTGTTCTAGACTGTAGTATCCATTACGAACTTCAAGTACCAAATTTGAACAATTCTGGTGAAAAATGTCGCTAATATTACCAAAATACCGAATATCGGAAGGTACCGTCATATGGGGGCTATACGAAGACGTGGACCTGCACAGACAATTTTCTGTCTTAGGCTGTACTATCCATTACGAACTTCAAATACCAAATTTGAAACAATTCCGGTGAATAAATTTGCTAAAATCATCAAAATGCCGAATATCGGGAGGTACCGTTATATGGGTGTTATACGTAGACGTGGACCTGTACAGACCTACACCTACACCATTACATGTACAGACCTACACCATTTACATGGCCCATTTTCAATACCAAAAGTCCTGCAGACATAACATACATTTGAACGAAATTTTATCAATCTACTTCAATTCGTTCGGAAGCTAGAGTGATTTCCACAGACGGACAGGCGGATAGACGGACGGACATCGATAAATCGACATAGAATTTTATGCTGGTCAAAATTTATATACTTTGTGGGGTCTAAAATGTGTATTTAGAGGTGTTACAAACGGAATGACAAACTTAATATACCCTCCATACTATGGTGGAGGGTATAAAAACTGTTGGAGGAAATCTTACATTTTAAGGTGGACTTTTCGCAGACGAAGTAGCGGGCACTTGGTAATATTTTTATAAAATCCACATCGATGTTTTTTTAATTAAACAATTTATTTTTTTAAATTAACCAAAATAACCGATTTTAAGCCTTGAGAGCAAGTTTAAAAATCTCTCGTTTTAGGCTCTGAAAAAATAAATTTAATTTAAAAAAAATCCAAAATTGAGGCTATGGAAATCTGAAAAATTAATACAAAATAAAAAATTAAAAATTGAGGTTATGAAAATCTGAAAATAATGTGAATTTAAAATTTTTTGAAAAAAAATGACGTTAGATTGAGGATATAATTTTTTTTAACTCTGGCTCTGAAAAATATTTTTAAAAATACATACGTTCCAAAATCTAAAAAATGTTAAAAAAAATCTACATTGGTAGCCTAAAATGTACTTTAGAAAATACTTAAAAAATATCTGAGACGATGAAATGCTCTAAAAATGTTTGAGACTCTTCATCATTATACTCTCAGTTATAGGGCTACAAAGGATATATATCGTTTGGTACGGCCAAAACGTGCCTCCTTGAAATAGCGGCCTTAGGCCTCACGTCTCTTTGGACGAAATACGTTTCAGGACATTTGGAATCGATTTAGGGGCTGTTCGCATTTTAAAAGTCGAAGTCTCTAAGATTTTTTTTAATCCACGTTTGGCGTCCTTCAAAAATATTTGTCACTCTAAAAGTCCTTGTTAAAATATTTAAAAAAAATCCCCTTAAAAATCGAAAATTCTTTGGAAAATATGGCCAAAAAATCCTGTAAGAAGTAATTGATAAAAAAAATCCTGTTAGAATAATTGAGAAAATATTAAAAAAAACACTAAACAAGTTCTTCCGGAAAAATTAAGAAATATCGACAAAATAATCGAAAATCATTCGGATTTTTTTTAATCCACGTCCAAAACTCAGATTTGTGACATTAAAAGTCCTTGGGGACATACCTAAGAAAATATCTGTTTATCAGGCATGTCACAGAATGTAAAATCGTTCAAGAGTGAAAACGAAAACGGTTTTAGCTTCTCTAAAAAACGGAAAACGCAAAAATTTTGCGTTTTGATATCACTTTCAAAAAGCAGGGTGAAATTGAAATGTTTAGTGATTTTAACGTAAAAAATAAACAGAAGACACATACATTTAACAGAAAATATTGTATTAACCAAATTCTCTTAGAATGAACATGTTTTTGGAATTTATTTTACAAAAAATCTATTATTTTTCTAATCCATGATGAAAACGCAAAAAATAATGCAGAAATGAACGGCAGACTTGTATTGTTGAATTATTGCCATATGTGTTGAAGAAGAAGGTGTAGAAATGTACAACTGACAGACCAAAAAGCAAGAAAGGGGAAAAACAAAAAAAAAAAACAATTAATTGTTTGGTTTGAGACAGATCGCTTCAGTCAATCGGGCAAAAATGTAAGTATTTACATACATACAATTGCTGGAATTTCATAATTTTCAAAAAAGTACAATTTCGACTTTCTTTTTTCTTCGGAAGACATTCTTAATTTGATCCAATGTGGACAAATTTCAGCTTCAATTGCATTAATAACTCTCCACATAATTGTAGAAACTGTACTTCTCCCAAGGCTTTGCTCCACATCTCTACCTATAACTCTTGAAATGCACCCGTAGCCAAAAACCTAAGCGTTGTTGCAAGCTGAATAATAGCCGGTATATTGGAACGTTTGAGGTGGGGAGAAATTTTTTCCAAAACTAAAACAAAAGCTTCTTTATTTAGCCGATAATAAGTTATAAATCTGTAGAAATAAATTATTATTAAAATAAATTTGAAAAAAAATCATTGCTGGTGGATCCTTACTCTGCATTTGAGTGAGATAAAGGATCTGATGCGTTCCTCAATGTCCGGCGACGAATTTTTTCAGTAGACCGCTGATTTATTTCTTCATCCATTACAGCAAGTATTGAAGCCCCTGGCATTTTTACTTTTGGTGTTTATATTATAAAAAACAATTTAAACTCCTTTCTTAATTGTCAATAATTTGTTTACGACTTTTTTTTTTCATGGAGTTACCATATTTTTATTTCAAAAATGTGAAATGATTTTTTTCCGGATTAGTCAAAACGTACGAGTGCTGAAGAAGCAAAAGCAAATCGTAACGATTTGGAAAAGGTGAAATAAATCGATTTTGTAAAACTTCTGTGACATGCCTGTATAATTCGAAATTCCTTTGGAAAAAAAAAATTAAAAAAGCATTTGAAGTTCTTGTGAAACCCTTTTTTTCAAAATCCTCCTCTGAAGTTGAAGTTCTTTAAAAGTCTTTCAAATAAAATTAAAAAAAAATAACTCCAAAAGTCTTTGAGATTAAAAAAAATTCACGTTTGAAGCTCTGAAAGCCTTTGAGGAAATATTTATACAAAAATCTACATTGTTAAGACCTTATATATAATATCTTTTGAAAAATGTATGACATTTTTTAAAATACTCAAAATGATCGTGATCTTTGTTGCAATTTTTCTATAGAAAAAGTCACCTTAGGGTTCCTGAGGAAATTTTTTCTATAGAAAAAGTCACCTCAGGGGACCAAAGGAAAATTTTTCTATAGAAAAAGTCACCTCAGGGGACCTGAGGAAAATTTTTCTATAGAAAAAGTCACCTCAGGGGACCTGAGGAAAATTTTTCTATAGAAAAAGTCACCTCAGGGGACCTGAGGAAAATTTTTCTATAGAAAAAGTCACCTCAGGGGACCTGAGGAAAATTTTTCTATAGAAAAAGTCACCTCAGGGGACCTGAGGAAAATTTTTCTATCTAAAAAATCACCTCAGGGGACCTGAGGAAAAATTTTCTATAGAAAAAGTCACCTCAGGGGACCTGAGGAAAATTTTTCTATAGAAAAAGTCACCTCAGGGGACCTGAGGAAAATTTTTCTATAGAAAAAGTCACCTCAGGGGACCTGAGGAAAATTTTTCTATAGAAAAAGTCACCTCAGGGGACCTGAGGAAAATTTTTCTATAGAAAAAGTCACCTCAGGGGACCTGAGGAAAATTTTTCTATAGAAAAAGTCACCTCAGGGGACCTGAGGAAAATTTTTCTATAGAAAAAGTCACCTCAGGGGACCTGAGGAAAATTTTTCTATAGAAAAAGTCACCTCAGGGGACCTGAGGAAAATTTTTCTATAGAAAAAGTCACCTCAGGGGACCTGAGGAAAAGCCCTCTTCCTAACTATTTTAGGTTTTTAGAAGACCCTAACGGCATTTTTAAAATGTTTAGTCTCCAGTTTTTGTTTTTCAGAGTATTATTGCCTGTTGCAGTGGGAAAAGGGAGGATTCCAAATCTAGGCTTCATTGGCCTTTGAAAAATTATAATTTTTTAATTTTTATTTATTTTTTTTTTTTTTTTTTTTTTGTTAAAACCCCTTTGATTTAAATTAAAAGAAAGCCGCCATATTAGGCTTACCAATATTTCCAATATTAATTTTAAATAACAATTCAAATCGTATTGAATTTCAACACTCCATGAATTTAAATGGCATTTTGGTCTTCTACTCCCCCACCAAATTAAGACCAATTTTATTTGAGTTTTTTTTCACGGGCGTGAAAGAAGCTATTAGTTTTTTTTGAAGTAGCCTAGATTTAATTACCACTTTTATTGATTTCAGTTTGATTACGCCTTGTATCGGGAGGTCTTAAAAACACCCAATGTGGCAATAAAATTTGAATAAAAAACCATTGTTGCCCCCAATGAGGCTTTGTAATATTGTTCAGGAAATGAGAGGGGAGAGGGAGGAGGGGGATCGATTTTCCAACAGATGTTTACCAAATGTTCCCCTACAAAGATGAAAAAATCCGAAGGGGGATGGGGATTTCAAATTTGAGGAAAAAAATAGGAAAAAATTCCAAAAGGGGGATGGGGATTTCAAATTGGAGCATATCTTAACTCAAATGTCTGCTGGCAGTAGTTTTAGTTCACGGCTGCTTGGAAGTTCACGGCTGAAAACGAAGACGCAGAAGAACCCCTACTTAAAATAAGCGCAGCTCTTCAAAGTGCCAACAACAGCTGTAATTTTCTGTTGTTTCTTGGGTTGTTAAGAAACTGAGAAGTAAACGCTTCAAATCCCCCCTCCTCCCCACCACTTCTCTTAATTACGAGTTTAAATATGTTCCGTTTTCTTTTTTTACAAAGAAAAATACCCAAAGCCGGAAAACTTTTACAGTTTCTGATTACAAACCAAACAAGATTTTCTGTTCAGATTCCACCCCAAATTCCAGCCTTGAGTTAGGAAACTCAAACTAGTTTCCGCGATGTATGCGCAAAGTCTGGCATTTGGTGTTTCTCAAAATTTGTTCTACAACAAATTTATGAAAACAGCAACAACTTCTCCCCAGCGAAACGAGATGACAACAATAGCAACAGCTTTAAAAATTCAAATTCCCACGCATGGCTGGTTGCCGGTCTAGCTTACGGACTGGTTGCTTGGAAGCGTTAGTGCGCAGCAATTCGGTAGCTGGTAATTTTTAATTTTACCCTTCCCCTCTCTCTCTGTCTCACTCTCTGGCCGGGGGAAAAATTCTCATTACATTTCGTTTCGAAATAAATCTATTACCGACCCCAATCGGTGTAATGTGAGGAAATGTAATTTTATTGGATTTCGTTTCACTTCGGCTAATTAGGCCGCCTAATGACCATTGGCTTCAAACAGAAGCCGTAGACGGGTATTGAGATTTTTCTTATTCAATTTTAGAACAATTTTTTATTTGTTGTTGTTGTTTTAATTACATGTGTTAATTACCTGAAAACTTCCGATTTAGTATAGGTTTGTGATTTAGTTTTATTCTGGGAAGGGCATTTCCACTTGCCGGTAGAACAAAACGTCAGGTTTAATTAGCAGGAAATGCAAGCATGATTAACTTTGCCATCAGGGAAAAGGGTACAAATAGATGAGCGGTTCTTCAGAAGGGAGAATAAATGTAACGTTTTTTTTTTACTTTTTTTCATAACGGCCAACAAGTGTTTATTGGCTTCAAACCTGAAATAAGGAGTACAGTTGCCCAGGCATTGTCAGGTGATAATGTGAAAATATCAACCAAATTAAAAATGAAAACTAAAAATAAAACAAAAACAAAAAAATCGTCCTCAGGGACCTGAGGAAAATTTTTCTATAGAAAAAGTCACCTCAGGGGAGCTAAAGAAAAATTTTCTATAGAAAAAGTCTCCTCAGGGGAGCTGAGGAAAAATTTTCTGTAGAAAAAGTCACCTCACGGGACCTGAGGTTTTTTCTATAGAAAAAACCGTCCTCAGGGACCTGAGGAAATTTTTTCTATAGAAAAAACCGTCCTCAGGGACCTGAGGAAATTTTTTCTATAGAAAAAACCGTCCTCAGGGACCTGAGGAAATTTTTTCTATAGAAAAAACCGTCCTCAGGGACCTGAGGAAATTTTTTCTATAGAAAAAACCGTCCTCAGGGACCTGAGGAAATTTTTTCTATAGAAAAAACCGTCCTCAGGGACCTGAGGAAATTTTTTCTATAGAAAAAAACCGTCCTCAGGGACCTGAGGAAATTTTTTCTATAGAAAAAACCGTCCTCAGGGACCTGAGGAAATTTCTTCTATAGAGAAAACCGTCCTCAGGGAACTGAGGAAATTTTTTCTATAGAGAAAACCGTTCTCAGGGACCTGAGGAAATTTTTTCTATAGAAAAAACTGTCCTCAGGGACCTGAGGAATTTTTTTCTATAGAAAAAACTGTCCTCAGGGACCTGATTAATTTTTTTCTATAGAAAAAACTGTCCTCAGGGACCTGATTAATTTTTTTCTATAGAAAAAACTGTCCTCAAGGACCTGAGGAATTTTTTTCTATAGAAAAAACTGTCCTCAGGGACCTGAGGAAATTTTTTCTATAGAAAAAAACTGTCCTCAGGGACCTGAGGAATTTTTTTCTATAGAAAAAACTGTCCTCAGGGACCTGAGGAATTTTTTTCTATAGAAAAAACTGTCCTCAGGGACCTGAGGAATTTTTTTCTATAGAAAAAACTGTCCTCAGGGACCTGAGGAATTTTTTTCTATAGAAAAAACTGTCCTCAGGGACCTGAGGAATTTTTTTCTATAGAAAAAACTGTCCTCAGGGACCTGAGGAATTTTTTTCTATAGAAAAAACTGTCCTCAGGGGCCTGAGGAATTTTTTCTATAGAAAAAACTGTCCTCAGGGACCTGAGGAATTTTTTCTATAGAAAAAACTGTCCTCAGGGACCTGAGGAATTTTTTCTATAGAAAAAACTGTCCTCAGGGACCTGAGGAATTTTTTCTATAGAAAAAACTGTCCTCAGGGACCTGAGGAATTTTTTCTATAGAAAAAACTGTCCTCAGGGACCTGAGGAATTGTTTTCTATAGAAAAAACTGTCCTCAGGTGCCTGAGGACCTTTTTTTCATGGAAAAAAGTTCAGCAGGAAATAATTCCTTTTCCTTCATCCTGTCCTCACTCTTTTGGAAACACATATCTCCAATTTAAATGCCAATGTTAAATGTTTGTCAACATAACCTAAGAAAACAATTATTGTTTTGACATTTGTTTTGTTTTCTTTTTATTATCATGGGTTAAATAATCCTTTTTTACAATAAAAAAAAAACAATTTTTATTACAAAAAAATCGTTTAAAAATTGTAAAGGTTAAGATGACAAAAAATACCTAGATTTCTTAAATAAAAAATGAAACCTTTTCTCTTTGTATTTCTCTTTCTCTCTTTTGCTCATTATTCTCACCCATCACTCAAATGTCAAACGGCAACATCTTGACCCAGTTGGTTTAAAGATCATTCACAAAATACCCCACTTTTGGAAGGGATTAACACCAAACAAATGCTGATCTTTGCCTGGGAAATGAATGTTTGCTTGGCTCTTAGCCAAAAAAAAAGTAGGGAGCAAAACAAAAAAAAAAACGTGGAAAACCATTGACGCATGTCATCCTTTAAAAGATGAGTAGCTAAAAATTACAAAGGATTACCTAATGGTCTCAAAACAAATGAAGAATGAAAATTTGCCAAAAAAGGGAAAATTTTTGCAAAGAAAAGAAATAAAGGCAAGAAAGAGATCACCCTTAGGATCAGAGAAATGAGATCATCTGGAGCAGGGAATGGCACAAACAATTTGATTGTGTGATTGCCAGGCTGTCACGCCAGCATAAGGCCGCCACAGCCAAGATGTGTGTGTATCAGTTAACACAATTGTCTTTGGTGTGACAACAAAAGAGAGCACAAAATTTGACAGATCGGTATCAGTGCTCAAATTGCACGTAGATGGCAATAAAATTGAATGTTTATTGATTTGTCTTGTCAGCCATTTGACAGGGTTGCTATTGTCTCTGGGCTCGTCTCTCGACTCCCAAGGGAGATGAGAGCAAAGGCATTTCTCCTCTGCTTTGCAAATTATGAATGGGTGTGGATGAAATCATTTTTTATCACACCACCACCCCGCAAAAAATCTAGGAAACGGATCAGGTAAAGAAAGAGGAATTCTAAAGAAATGGAAAATGTTTGTATGGCAATTTTAATTGTTATGGCAAAAAATTAGCGTTTAACTCTTGAAAGGGAAAGGGAGAGCGAGAGAACCCCCATGGCCTTTGTTCTCTGCGAAATTTATTTCAAAGAAAACTCATAAAAATTAAGAATTTATGTTTTCAAATTTCAAAATAAAAAAGGGAAAGTGTTAAGACTGTCACTAAGAGAAATAAAATTTTCAAATTTATTTTCAAAATTTATATTGTCACTTTTGTGAAAATATTTTGATTGCCCTGCAAAAGGAAAAGGTTTGCGAAATATTTTCCACATTTTTTATGGAACATAACTAAATTGTCAAAGATTTTGAATTTTTATTTTATTTTCAAAATATCAACAGACAAAAATCTGCGGGACATCTGATTGTATTGACGAATTCTTTGAAAATCCGCCTCTATTTTGTTACGAAAAATCTTTCTCCAACAAAAGACATGACACATTTCCATCAACGATTTTATGACCTGACATTCACTCAGCCAGCATAATTTTTTCCACGTCGTATGGCGGAATTTTAGAGAAGAAATGCAATTTATTTTCAAATCAGCAGCATCCTGCTGGTAATCCTGATTAATGGCATTGTGGAAAAAGCGGTGAAACTGAAATGAAAAGTAGTCTAATTGCGTAGTTTTATTTGGCAAAGTTTTATAATCACCAGCATTTTGTTGGGGGATTTTCCAAGGCATTCAAATATCAAAATTGTAACGGAAAACCATTTTTCAGGTTATTGAAGAGGATTTTTTCTTTGGGAAAGTAATTTTTTTTTAGAAAAAATTCGTCAGGTCCCTGAGAAGTGTTTCTTTGTAGAAAAAAATCCTCAAGTCCCAGAGCACAATTTTTTCTATTAGAAAAATTCTTCAGTTCCTCAGGTCCCTGAGGACAGTTTTTTCTATAGAAAAAAATTCCGCAGGTCCCTGAGGACAGTTTTGTCTATAGGAAAAAGTCTCCTCAGATCCCTGAGGATAGTTTTTTCTATAATCCTCAGGTCCCTGAGGTCAGTTTTTTTCTATAGAAAAAAATCCCTAGGCCCTTGAGGACAGTTTTTTCGATAGAAAAAAAATCATCAGGTCCCTGAGGTCAGCTTTTTTCTATAAAAAAATTCTCTACAGAAAAAAATTCCTCAGGTCACTGAGGACGGTTTTTTCTATAGAAAAAAATTCCTCAGGTCACTGAGGACCGTTTTTTCTATAGAAAAAAATTCCTCAGGTCACTGAGGACCGTTTTTTCTATAGAAAAAAATTCCTCAGGTCACTGAGGACCGTTTTTTCTATAGAAAAAAATTCCTCAGGTCCCTGAGGACAGTTTTTTCCATAGAAAAAAATTCCTCAGGTCCCTGAGGACAGTTTTTTCCATAGAAAAAAATTCCTCAGGTCCCTGAGGTCAGCTTTTTTCTATAAAAAAATTCTCTATGGAAAAAACTGTCCTCAGGGACCTGAGGAAATTTTTTCTATGGAAAAAACTGTCCTCAGGGACCTGAGGAATTTTTTTCTATGGAAAAAACTGTCCTCAGGGACCTGAGGAATTTTTTTCTATGGAAAAAACTGTCCTCAGGGACCTGAGGAATTTTTTTCTATGGAAAAAACTGTCCTCAGGGACCTGAGGAATTTTTTTCTATGGAAAAAACTGTCCTCAGGGACCTGAGGAATTTTTTTCTATGGAAAAAACTGTCCTCAGGGACCTGAGGAATTTTTTTCTATTGAAAAAACTGTCCTCAGGGACCTGAGGAATTTTTTTCTATAGAAAAAACTGTCCTCAGGTCCCTGAGGATGGTTTTTTCTATAGAAAAAAGTCTCCTCAGGTCCCTGAGGATGGTTTTTTCTATAGAAAAAAGTCTCCTCAGGTCCCTGAGGATGGTTTTTTCTATAGAAAAAAGTCTCCTCAGGTCCCTGAGGATGGTTTTTTCTATAGAAAAAAGTCTCCTCAGGTCCCTGAGGATGGTTTTTTCTATAGAAAAAAGTCTCCTCAGGTCCCTGAGGATGGTTTTTTCTATAGAAAAAAGTCTCCTCAGGTCCCTGAGGATGGTTTTTTCTATAGAAAAAAGTCTCCTCAGGTCCCTGAGGATGGTTTTTTCTATAGAAAAAAGTCTCCTCAGGTCCCTGAGGATGGTTTTTTTAAAAAATCTCCTCAGGTCCCTGAGGACAGTTTTTTCTTTTGAAATAAAAATTTCTAATTCTATTTTTTGGTTTCAAAAAAAAAAAAAAAATCAAAATAATTCCCAAAACTCATTTCCACATCCTTGTTTTTCTCAAAATGACAGCCAGAAAACCAACAGCTCCTGGAAAATGATCTCATCTTATCACGGGAACTGGAATAGAGCCATAAATGTATCAGACGATTAAAACCAGAACAGAATAGTTAATACTAAACTCCAACCTCAGTTGCATCCTTTTTCCCCTTTCCCTGTAATTCAATCCAACAGGATATGTGGGTAGAGCACATTTCCTGTGCCCTGGTCACGTTTGCTCACTATCGAAGTGAGAAAACATGATTTGATTAAATTGATTTGTTCGGAGAAGCACAAAAAACCCAAGGAAGACATCCTAGAAGGATAACCAGGAATGGCAAGAACGGGCAAAGATAGTTGAGTTTGTGTGAAAACTGTGGTAAAATGATAAAAAAAAATCCTTTGGAGCAAAAGGTAAGAAGACAGATAGCCAAGATAGAAGACAATTAAATTGAAAACGTGGCCTCAATGACGAGATAAAGTCACGGCAGGAAGTAAATAATTATGGTAACGTGGAGGGTAACATTTCTAGAAAGAAAAAAAGGTATTTGTGGAGTTGGACCAAAAGGATTAACATTTAGAAATTTTTAAATTTTTTTTGGTTTGGAAAAATGTTTGAATTTCCGAACTTCCCCCCACTGTGCCTTAATTTGTTGTCTAACAATTAATAAGCAAATAAACCATAGACGACAGACACATCCCTCATAAGGATGATAAATGTCCCTCTCCCTCTCTCTCTGTGTGTTTCTTGATATGTCGCCGTTGCATCGAAGACATTATTTATTTCTCCCCGAAACATCCTGTCGCGGATGATAAGAATTGTAATTTAAATATGGACTTAAATTATCTAACTTCCTTCTTTACATTTCGGTTTTAATCGCATGTGTCTTGTTCTAGTTTCGTTTTGTTTTCTTTGGGGCGACTAAAACCGAAAACACCCCTTAGTTCCTGTAATGACACTCACTCTCGCCACCTATCCTGGAGATATCTGCACTTGCTCCTAACAAAAAAAAACAACAACGAAGCAAATCATAACAAAAACCTGGAGGGAATGTGGAATTCCAGAAGCCGTCTAATTTTTTAAATAAACACAGACACACACACACACATCTATGCAGGTATGTATGGCAAATCCACGTGTTTTCCTGGAAGGACTTTTTTTGTGATTTCTTTTTTTTTTTTTTTTTGTTCAAATGTTTGTCCTACTTACGGCAGGGATAAAAAAATAGAGATGATGTTTGTTTTGTTTTTTTTTCGACTAAATCCCCGACCATACAGGCACCAGCCACCGACCACCCGTCCCTCCATAACCCACCATGTAATTAAAGTGTTAAAAGGCTTCTGTAGAAAAGGATAATCTCTGAAGTCATGTTTGTTTACATGTAGTCGCTCTTCTTGTGTGCTGCTCCTGAGAATTGCTAAAGTAAATATATGCCAGTCTATGTTAAGAGAGAAAGAGAGAGTGAGGGAAAAATAGAGTAAATGCCTAGGAATTTCTGCATTGACGTCTTTGGTTTTTCGACTGGTGACTGACTGGCCATTGCATCAAACTCCTATGATTGATGGGCCATCGTCCAGCACTTAATCCTCATCGATGGGAATTGATGTTGCAAGTGCAGGAGAAGCACTTGAGTGTGGGAATTTTTAAAAAAGGATCAACACTTAAGTCCTTAAAAAATATTTCGTTATAAATTGAGGTTATGATTTGAGGTATTAGACAATTTTTGATTGAAGTTTTTAGGAATTTTTTGGCCTCCAAAGGAGTTTTTTTTTTGTGGGCATTTCAAAAAAATCAAAAAGTCCTTGATATTCCTGTCTCATTTTGAGGATGAAAAAGAGGTCGTTCAAGTCTTCCATGAAAAGGAATGCCTCAAAAACTCTTCAGATGGGATTCAGGGAAAAAATCTCTAAGTCCTTAATTGCGGAGAGAGTGAGACACGATTTCTCCCAAAAATAACCATTGGCCTACTTTTGATAAGTTTTCGCCTTTTTATGGTGAAAATCTCTTTTTTTTATGAAAAGAGAGGACAGCCCAATCTCCCATGGAAATGAGATCTGGATCATATGGAGACACGATTTCTCCCAAAAATAACCATTGGCCTACTTTTGATAAGTTTTCGCCTTTTTATGGTGAAAATCTCTTTTTTTTATGAAAAGAGAGGACAACCCAATCTCCCATGGAAATGAGATCTGGATCATATGGGATTAATTTTTTTAAGAGAGAAAGCTGTCTTGGTTTATTATGTTGAAAACTTTTTGAGGTGAACTTGATATGGAGTCGTAGAGCCCTTTCTCTTCTCTCGCCAAGAAAAAAATAATAATTTTGGTGGGAATCGGGAGTGGCATAAATGTTTATTTTTGCGTGAGGTCAAGAATTCTTAAGGAGAATGGAACAAATATTTTCTAGTTTTTCAGATTTCTCTCAAGATCAGAAGAAGATGGAAACGATTGGTGCTTTGAAGACCTTAATTCTCTTCGAGAAGAGTCTTCATTTGGTAGATAAGTGAATATTCCTATCGGAGATCAGTAGAACCTTCAACAGGATTTTTTTTTTAATATTTGCCAAGAATCGTTACAACAGTTCATGCTAGGCCTTTTTTTGTACTCAAAACCTAGGATAACGTACCATATTTTTTGACTTTCCAGGTTTATATTCAAGCTTTTTTCCTTTTTCGGAAACTTTTGAGACCAAAAAATCTCAAAATCTTTTAATGTTTACCGAGAAAAAAAAAAGTATTGCGAACTAGACCCACATGCAATTTTTCTGTCAAGTCATTTCAAATAAGCATTCCCATCTCTGCATTTTCTGTAACTTACATTTTCTAATATCTCTGCATAAAACAAGGTTCCGATCCCTTATTAAGGGATTTTTAAATATAGATGTTTTCAACCTAGACACCAACAGTGATCCAGAATTAGTACCATTTAGTACTTTTCGAACAATTATAGAATTATAGATATCAACACCAAATACCCTACAAAGACCCTTCACCCAATGCTTAATTTACTAGTACTTGGTATTTTTCGAAAAATTCCGGTACATATTTCCAAAATCATCTCCATATGACAACTATGTGAAATTTCAGGATTTTAGCTCTATCCTTTCACCCAATACTCATTTTAGCACCACTTAGTACTTTTCGAGGAATTATAGAACACATTTCCGAAACCACCCTCCTTCTCTTAACAACAGACACCAACAGTAACATCCATATAAAATTTCAGAATATCAGATCTACCCTTTCACTAAATACTCAATTTAGCACCACTTAGTACATTTCGAGCAATTACAGGGTAGGATAAAAAAAAAACTGCACAAAGTCAAACGCCATAATTTTTACATTTTTTTTTTAATTTTTATTGAAAGCAAGCAAAAAATGTCGGAAATAGCATCAAATTTTAGAATAAGTTTAGATCTGTTCGAATTGGTCACTTTTGGCACGAATTATAGCCTTCAAACGGCCAATGAAACTGTCACACGCTGCCCCAATGTTGCTCTGCGGTATTTTGGTGCATTTCCGGCCCGGCAAAGCGCTTGCTAGAGGTGACCGACACTTTGGTATTTTTTGGTGTCAACCTTGCTTTCCAAAAAACTCCAGACACAGTAGTCCAACGGATTGGTATTCGGAGATTTTGGTGGCCATTGTGCGCTGGAAATGAAGCGAGGAATCTCATTTTGTAACCATTCTTGGGTGGCGAGTGCTGAGTGGTGGCGACCTGTTGGAATATCCAAGGTCTGCGGCCAAAATGTTTGCTTGCCCAAGGCTTTTATACACCCTCCAGAATATTTTCGCGTTAATATTCGGCATTTATTCTGAGGCCACGGTCGATTAATACGAGCAGAGAGCGAGCATCGGCTGTTATGGCGACCCACACCATCAACCTGGTCGGCGCCGGCGCTTGAGTTCTGGTGGCCAACCGAAGGTTCACATTTTTAATTGACCTCTTTGGCAAGTCAACACGATCATTTTGTTTTTTTACAAACTGCTGGAGAACGAATGTTTTCTCATCGGAGAACAGCAAAATTCGGCAGTTCACCACTTTCGGCCAAGCGAAGCAACTCTTTAGTTCTTTTGAGTCTATTTTCTTTCTGTTGCGGTGTAAGTTCTGGCACTTTTTGGAATTTTAATGGCTTTACCCCGAGCTCATTTTTCAATATTTGCCGAATGGAATATTGCAATATGTTCAGCTCATGAGCCATTTTTCGGTCACTGCGACGCGGGTTTCGATCAAATCGCTTCTTCTTCAATTTTCGAACCATTTCTGCTGATGTTACTATTTTCTTTCGACCACTTCCTTGACGTCGGGCTACACCAGTATCACGGCAACGAGCTATGGTACGAGACACAAAAGATTTATTCGCATTTAAATGCTGGAGTGCTCTAACGATAGCCACTTGAGGTTCTCCAGCCAAATAGAAACAAATCACACTATCCCGCTTGAATTCCATCACGAATAATTGTTTTTTTCTGGAAAATTCTCACCAAAATGCTTTTGTACGCTTGTAAACAATTTTATGAGCTGTCACTGGCATAATTTTAACAGCTGTCGGACGAGTGGCTTAGAAATGCCAGCAGTCTGAAATTGGTTGCCGTTTTTTCATCTCACCCTGTATCAATATTCTTATAAATATAAATATAAATAGCTAAAAAAAACTTCCGATGTGACCTTAGTCATTTCGAAGTCTTCTTTATTTCCAAGGAAACGTTAAATAACCTTCAAAATTAACTTTGAGGTAGGAATTTTGAAAATTTTAGTTCTTTACTAAAAAAAACCTATTGAACATTTGAATATTTAACAAGAACTTAAAATATGTTTCAAATTCCAATTCGAGACTCGAAATTTAAAATTCAAAGTTCAAAATTCAAATTCAAAATGGAAATTTAACATTCAAATTCAAAATCCAAATTCAAACTAAAATTTAAATTCAAAATTAAGACTAAAGAGCCAAAATACCAAATAATTCTCAAAAATTTAAATATACGTTGAATTTCAAAACACCCAAGAAAAATCGAAGCAGAAGAAGAAGAAGAACCGAAAACAAATAATCCCTACATAAGAAGCTAAACAGTAACAAGGAATCCATTAGCATAGAACCTAGTCCCGACGTTGTTATTTTCCCTCTTTCATTCTTTGTTATTGATGTTGGTCTAACAACAACATTAACATATTGAAAATGTCAATTTTCCTCTTAAGGAAAGATACAACAACAACAACAACAACGAAAGAAGTGAAGAACAACACCAAAAATGACTTTTTAAACATCTTAAGACGGCATTTCATTTGGAAATTACTCAACTGCGACACGACCAACAACAACAAGAGCCATCAAGGCTTAGTGAGGGTGAAAATGGGAAAAGAAAGTGAAATTTCAGTTGTTTTTTTTTTTTTTTTTGTAACTGAAATTCTATTTGACATTTGTTTAATGCAATGATGATTTGATGAATGTCTTGGTGTGTGTGTGTGTGTTTGTTTGTCTTGGAGTTTGTGAGGGATGTTTCTTTTTTTCTTTTATTTTTGTTTATCCTTCTTAGACTTCCCGATAAAGTCACCTTAAAATTTAAATAATTATCTTGAACGACATTAGCGAGAGACATATTTACAGACATCCTACATTTGACATTACTTAAGGATCATTTCTTGCACAGTGGGATATTTAGAAAAAAAAAACCAAGTTAAAAAGCAGTAAGTTCGGCCAGGCCGAACTTTGAATACCCTCCACAATTTGGAACGAATTTGAAAATTTTCAAAAAATAAAATCTCTAAAAAATTCTGTTAAAATTTTAAAATAACCGAATATAGCCGTTATATTGGGGTCTATACGACGACATGGAACTACATAGGCATTTTTTGTCATAAGCCATTACCATATTTAAATTCGAAATCAAAAATCATCAAAATATCGTATATAGGGAGGTACCGCTATATCGGAACTGTGCGAAGACCTGGATCACCATAGACAATTTTCTCTCACAGGCTGTAGCATCCATTACGAAGTTCAAATACCACATCTCAAACAATTTCGGTGGGTATTGTACCTAAAATCGTCAAAATACCGAGAGGTACTGATATATGGGGCCTATATGAAGACGTGGACTTGTACAGACAATTTTCTGTCTTAGGCTGTAGCATCCATTACGAATTTCAAATACCAAATTTGAAACAATTCCGGTGAAAAACGTCTCTAAAATCATAAAAAATACCGAATATCGGGAGGTACCGTTATATGGCGGCTATACGAAGACGTGGACCTGCACAGACAATTTTCTGTCTTAGGCTCTAGTATCCATTTCGAACTTCAAATACCGAATTTGAAACAATTCCGGTGAATAATGTCGCTAAAATCATTAAAATACCGAATATAGGGAGGTACCGTTGCATGGGGGCTATACGAAGACGTGGACCTGCACAAACAATTTTCTGTCATACGCTGTAGTAACCATTACGAACTACAAATACCAAATTTGAAACAATTCCGGTGAATAATGTCGTTAAAATCATCAAAAATACCGAATATCGGGAGGTATCGTTATATGGCGACTATACGAGGGCGTGGACCTGTACAGACAATTTTCTGTCAAAGGCTGTAGTTCACATTACGAACTCTACATACGTAATTTGAAACTATTCCGGTTAATAATGTCGCTAAAATCATCAAAATACCGAAAATAGGGAGGTATCGTTATATGGCGGCTATACAAAGACGTGGACCTGCACAGACAATTTTATGCCACAGACTGTAATATCTATTACGAATCTCAAATACCAAATTTGAAACTATTCCGGTTAATAATGTCGCTAAAATCATCAAAATACCGAATATTGGGAGGTACTGATATATGGGGCCTATACGAAGACGTGGAACTGCACAAACAATTTTCTGTCTTAGGTTGTACTATCCATTAAGAAGTTCAAATACCAAATTTGAAACTATTCCGGTTAATAATGTCGCTAAAATCATCAAAATACCGAATATCGGGAGGTACTGATATATGGGGCCTATACGAAGACGTGGAGCAGCAAAGACAATTTTCTGTCACAGGCTGTAGCTCCCATTACGAACTTTAAATGACAAATTTGAAACAATTCCGGTGTAAAATGTCGCTAAAATCATCAAAATACCGAATATCGGGAGGTACTGATATATGGGGCCTATACGAAGACGTGGAGCTGCAAAGACAATTTTCTGTCTTAGGCTGTTGTATCCATTTCGAATTTCAAATACCAAATATGAAACAATTCTGGTGAATAATGTCGCTAAAATCATCAACATACCGAATATAGGGAGGTACTGATATATGGCGGCTGTACAAAGACGTGGACCTGCACTGACAATTTCCTGTCATAGGCTGTAGTATCCATTTCGAACTTCAAATACGACATCTCAAACAATTCCGGTGAATAATGTCGCTAAAATCATTAAAATACCGAATATAGGGAGGTACTGATATATGGGGCCTATACGAAGACGTGGTCCTGCACAGACAATTTTCTGTCATAGGCTGTAGTATCCATTACGAATCTCAAATAACAAATTTGAAACAATTCCTGTGAATAATGTCGCTAAAATCATCAAAATACCGAATTTTGGGAGGTACCGCTATATCGGAGCAGTGCGAAGAGCTGGACCAACATAGACAATTTTCTGTCATAGGCTGTAGTATCCATTACCAACTTTAAATACCAAATTTGGAACTATTCTGGTTAATAATGTCGCTAAAATCATCAAAATACCGAATATAGGGAGTAACGGTTATATGGCGGCTATACGAAGACGTGGACCTGCACAGACAATTTTCTGTCTTAGGCTGAAGTGTCCATTTTGGACTTCAAATACCAAATTTGAAATAATTCCGGTCAATAATGTCGCTAAAATCATCAAAATATCGAATATCGGAAGGTACCGTTATATGGGGGCTATATGAAAACGTGGACCTACATGGCCCATTTACGAACTTGACCTGCCTACTGGCAAAATAAACATGTGTGCAAAATTTTAGCCTTCTATCTCAATTCGTTCGAAAGACAGACAGACGGACATGGCTAAATCGACTTAGAATTTTACTCTGATCAAGAAAATATATACTTTCTTTGGATCTGACATGAGTATTTCGAGGAGTTACAAACGGAATGACAAAGATAATATACCCTCCATAGTATGGTGGAGGGCATAAAAATAGAGAAATCGAATTTAATTTAAATTAAATGCTCTCACAGAGATCTTCTCTCTTACTCTCTATTTCTCTCATCTCACGACATATCCATTAAATTTTGAAAATTTTTATGATCAATTAGTTAATATTATTTTTTATATATTTTTTTTCACAATCTCCCCCGCAGGGATTTCCAATACTTGTAAGCAGTTTTGAGCCTTAAAACATCTCCATAACATGCTCATTATGGATAATAATGCTGTAAAGGATAATAGTGGTCCTGTGGGTAAATGTGGCACCAAAGGCACTCCTACAGCTCACACTCACACACAGTCAATATTCTTGGATTATGAATTATGGATTTTCATTTTTTATGGTCTTTAAAAAAAAAAAAAAAAACTTGGAAAAAATTCTCACTCTCATCATGATGTCAGGCAAAAGACTCTCTCAAAATTTCCTTAAGAACTGAGAGCCTATATTTATTTTGTGTGTCTGTATGTATGTATGTTTTCTTTTCATTAATAAAATTATCATTATCAACACATAATTCCCTTTCATCCTGCCACTTGTGTCTGCCGCAGTAATAACAAAAGGGACAATGCCAACACCCAAATGAACAAGTATTGAATAATTATTGTCCGTTTTTTTTTTGTTTTCCCAAACAAATCATTTATCATTTATGAAGGATGAATAAGAACATGGAAAAAAACAACAAAAAAAAACTGGCACACCTGACGGAAATCACGTTAGGGTTTCGAACAATTCAATTCCAATACGTGTCCTTGGGAAAAATGGAATTTTTAATTGAAATGGATATTTTTAATTGACTTTCGAATTGATTCTAAAATGAAGGAATATATTGAGAGATTCGGTTTCAAATTATCGAAAAATAACTTTTAATAAAAAAATCGTTAAATATTTAAATTAAAAAAATATTGAATATCCGGCTGAATATAAAACCGGGGATTCGTTTGGGAAGGCGAAAAAAATAGGAATTTTTGGAAAGAAAAAAAAAAAAAAAACAAACAAAAAAATAAAATAAATAATAATCGGTTCAAATAAACTCAAAAAATCGGCTAACCGATTATCAATTCCAAAATGTAGGGTTATGAACTGAAATAATGATAATGGTTTTAATAATTTTATAATTATTTATTTTAAATATGGTAAAAACAATTTAAAACACATTAAATTCCATCAGGCCGAATTTTTAATACCCTCCACCATGAGGTAAAGAAATCCTTTAGAAATAAAAGACTAGATATTGAATAGTGGTTTCACTTCCATTGATTTTTCCATAAAACAGGTTGGTCTTCAAAACTCCGTTAAGTCGATGGTACCGGTTTCATGCTGTAGTAGTTGTTACCTGTTGGGATATTTAAATAACAAACTAAAAAAAACAAATCTGTTAAAAAATGTGTTTAAAATTACCAAAATACCAAATATTCGGATGTACCGCTTTATGAGTGATATAAGAAATACTGGGCCAACTCCAGTAGTAATCTGCGACAGGAAACATAACCCATTACAAAGTCGACATAGCGAATTTAAAACTATTCCCCTGAAAAAAATGTGGCAAAAATCATCCGAATATAGAATATTGGGAAGTATAGTTATAAAGTGGCGCCCAACGTTTTTACACTATTTTTGGTTTTTCTTGATTCCAATTATTTTCCTTGCGATACTATTGGTTTTCTCTCTACTGTATTTATCATTACAAATTTTGGCCTTCATTGCGAAGATTTGTGTTATTCATTACCAAGATCCAGTCAAAATTGGGAAAGTGGCGCCCAACATTTTTTTCTACAGGTTTATATTTTTTGAGGCAAAAGTACAGTACACTTCTGTATTAAAAAAATCTGTTAAAAAATGTGGCCAAAATGTCATATATTTGGAGGTACCGCTTTATGAGTGATATACGAAGTAATGGACCTACTCCAGTAGTAATGTGCCACTGGAACCAGAACCCATTACAAAGTCGACATACCGACATATTTAAAACTATTGCCTTGAAAAAAATGTGGCAAAAATCATCGGAATATCGGGAAATAAAAAGAAATTGAAAGTGGCGCCCAACGTTTTTACGATATTTTTTGTTTTATTTTTTCTGGATTCCGACGGTTTTTCTTGAAAGGCCATTGGTTTTGCCTCCGCTATTGGAACTTGTGTTCTTCATTATCAAGATCCAGTCAACATTTGGAAAGTGGCGCCCAACGTTTTTTTTTTTTTTTTTTTGGAAAGGTTTATATATTTTCACTTAAAAGTTTATATGTGAGGAGTATTTTCCCAAGGTCCGTGCTATACTCTTCGAGTAGCTATGGTCTTCAAAATAGTTTCAATTTCAAAAAAAAAAAAAAGAATAAATAAATAAATAGCATCAGTCGGTTTTGCCGTCAGATGTATACCCCCAGCCTTGAGTTATGATTATTCTACCTATTGACCCTCTATGGGGGAGGTTTCGAAGCTGTTGGCGAATATTTTTCAGATCATTTTTGACCTAAGTCTGATATAAATATTACAACGTGCCATATTTGGACTATATCGTCTACTTCCTATACTTTATATGAAATATGAGCAAGTATTTGGAAAATGTGGAAATATGCTCGAGCTACCACCATAGCGGACCGAAATATTCCACTTAATCTAATACAGACAAAAATATTGGTACCTGAAAAATTTTAAGGAAATTTCACAGCGGATATATCCCATCTTACAGCAGATCTTGTGTTAGTTAAAATAATGGCATGTGTGAAATTTGAAGAGAGCAGGATGCTTATGATTGCTTTGGTTATCCCAAAATGTTGACCCTTTGTGGGGTAGGTACCCGAAGATATGGTCCGATATCTACCATATTTATAACAGATCTTGCGTTGATGGAAATATTGAGATTTGCCAAGTCTGAATGGAATCGGATGTTAATTTCGGCTTTTTTGAGCTTCATTTATATTCAAAATGTTAACCCTTTGTTGGGGACGTATCAGAAAGAGTGGACCGATATATCTCATCTTCACAACAGATCTTGTGTTAGTGGAAAAAATGGGATCTGTGAAATATGAAGAGAACCGGATGCTTATTTCGGATTTTATGATCGTTTTGGCTATTCGAAACTTTGACACTTTGTGGGGGAAGTACCAGAAGGAATGGTCCGATCTCTACCATCTCTATAACAGATCTTGCGTTGATGGAAGCATTGAGATTTGCTTAGTCTGACTCGAATCGGATGTTAATTTCGTGTTTTATGAGTGGGGGAAGTACTTGAAGGAGTGGACCGATACATCCCATCTTCACATCAGGCCTTGGGTTGATAAAAACATTGTAATGTCTGAAATATGAGTAGAACCGGATGCTTATTTCGGATTTTATGATCGTTTTGGTTTTTCGAAACTTTGACACTTTGTGAGGTAGGTACCCGAAGATATGTTCCGATCTCCACCATCTTTATAACAGATCTTGTGTTGATGGAAATATTGAGATGTGCCAAGTCTGAATGGAATCTGATGTTAATTTCGCGTCTTTATAAGAGTTATAATTATTCAAAATGTTGAACCTTTGTGGGGGAGGTACTTTATGGATTGGACAAATATTGTGCATTTTCGCACCTGACCTGGCACTGATGCAAAGATTGGGTTGTGCAAATTTAAAGCAAATTCGGATAATCCTTTTTCTGTCTGCGCACTAAATTATTTTCTTTGAAAATATTAACATTTTAAAGGGGGAGGTACCAGAAGGAGTGGGCCGATTGAAATTGAGTTTGATTATAATATTACGATGCACCAAGTTTGGACCAAATCGGATATTCCCTTCGAGAAGTATCGTGCGCACCAGCCAGCCTGACAGATGGACGGACGGACGCTCATCGCTAGATCGACTCCAAAGGTCCTGAAACGGATTTGGTTCAAAGAGACCAAGGCTCTAAAATCCTTATATCGATGAGACACGTTTTGGCCGTATCAAATGATATACATCCTCTCTAGTCATAGGGTTGAGTGTATAATAAACCATATAGAAAAAGTTCAATCAAAATCAAAAAATTTAATTTAAAAGATCTTGTTTTTAAAAATCGGTTAATTGGTTCAACTCTTTCCATAAAATTAAAAAAAATATAATCTCTCTTAAATATCCCACAGATGACCCTTTGCCTCTCATTTTATTAAAAATAAACACTCTTCAAAAAGTACAGTCAAGCCTTCCAGAAGAATAAAAAACAAAAAAACTTAATCCAACTAACTCTCCAAACCTCCCCAACTGCATGGTAATGTTTTCAATAAAATCCAACCAACCTTATCTTATCTACTTCTATCTTTGTGACATCACAGAGTACAATTATTCGAGTTATTAAATAAACATCATAAAATGAAGTAAGAACAACAAATATTCCATAGCTCCAATACCCTTTATTTGCTCAAAACAAGCGATTATCAAATGAATTAGAGGTAGGCATAGCTGAGTTATAATAAAGAAAAAAAAAACAACAACATTGATGGAGACTTAAATTACGGAGAGTAATAATGGATAAACTTCTCATAAATTAGAGAAATACAACTAAAAAAAATCTTCCTTAAATAACTCTCACAACGAGAATTCCCAGCAGAGGGACTCTCAGAGAAAATTAAAAGAGAGGGGACACAAAAGAGAAATGACTTGTAAACAAATATTTGGGGGAGTGCAATAAAATGCTGAACATTGAAGAGGCTTTGAAGGAATCAAATTTATGAGTTGTTGTATTTTTGTTTTTTTTTTTTTAAATTATAAAAATTTAAAAACAAAAACAACAATTCTAGACAAAATCCTACAATTTCAACAATATAGGCTGCCACTGGCATGGCCATTAACATTTAACAAAGGCATGTAAAAACTCCCAAAAGCGTAGCTTAGGAGACAAAAAAAAAGAACAAACCAAAATCCTCGGCCTTCGAAAACAAGGCAAGGAACTCTTAAGTTAGATAAATTGTTTGGAGAATCACCATCAAATTCAAACAGGTTTTTCTTTTTCATTTTTAAAAACCATTTTCTATTCTTCTGTTCCTCTTTTCTTTGGTTTAAATTGATAGACAATTGAATCCTTTATGGTTGCCTGTTTTGGGCCACATATAATCTAAACATGTTACACTGACTTTTATCAAAAAAAAAAAAAACGACGTCGACGGGATACCCACCTACCCTTAGACATGTGAGGGGATTTTTTTCTTCTTCCATTTTAAGGCTAAATATGACTTATTGATGTAAAAGGAAAAGGATTTCTTATGGGGTGAAAACATCATTTGTCAGTTTAAACACTTGTTTGGCATGGAAGAATATAAAGAAAGAAAAAAATCCTGCGTACATTGACCCCATTTGAAAGGAGGGGATTTTTTCTACAAAAGGAAAGCATGAAAGTCAAAAAATAAAAAGGAATTGGGGAAAATATCCAAAATTTCTTCTATTAAAAAACCAGTAAGGAAAGGCCAAAAAATCGGGCGGGAACGACTATATAATATCCTACACACCCACTATGCGTATTTGGTAGAGCTCCGATTTGGGCTGATATCACATATATAGTGGACAATAACCGTAAAATCGGATGAAGATGTATATAGAAGGTATATAAAAATCTGAACCGATCTCGATGGAATTTGGCAGAGGTATTTTTGAGCTCCATAAGTTATCTGGTATCAAATATCATTATTTTGGAGTGCATATAAGTATTAAGGGTCTTTAACACCAAGTCGGGAGCTATAGCTATATCTGAACCGATTTTCACCAAATTTGAAGAACTTGTTTCTAGGTTGAATTCCGTCGGAATTGCCAAAATTCAGTTCGTTTGGATTTTTATTAGCCATTTGGTGAACATAAAACCATATATCGGATAAAGATATATATAAATGGGAGGTATATCCAAATCTGATCCGATTTCGATAAAATTTGACAGAGGTTATTTTTGAGCTCCATAAGTTATCTGGTATCAAATATCATTGTTTTGGAGTGCATACAAGTATTACGGATATACGGGGTCTTTAACGCCAAATCGGATGAAACATATATATGGGAGCTTTAGCTATATCAGAACCGATTTTCATCAAATTTGAAGAACTTTTTTCTAGGATGAATTTCGTCGGAATTGCAAAAATTCAGTTCGTTTGGACTTTTATTAGCCATTTGGTGAACAATGAACCATATATCGGATAAAGATATATATAAATGGGAGCTATATCCAAACCTGACCCGATTTCGATAAAATTTGACAGAGGTATTTTTATCTGGTACCAAATAAGTTATCTGGTACCAAATAAGTTATGTGGTACCAAATATCATCCTTGTGGAGGGTATATTAAGCGTGTGAGGAACTTTAAACCCCAAATCGGATGAAACATATATAGGACAGCAATAGCTATATCTGTACCGATTTCTTCCTAATTTGATGTACTTGCTTCTAGATTGAATTCGTTCGAATGTGCCAAAATTCAGGTCATTTGGTGTACAATAAACCTGGCATCGGATAGAGATATACGGGGTGAGATGAAAAAACTGCCACCGACTTCAGACTGCTGTCATTTCTAAGCCACTCGTCATTGTATTGTGCACAAGCGTACAAAAGCATTTTGCTGAGAATTTTCCAGACATAAAGGTATTCGTGACTGAATTCGCGGAAGCGTGATAGTGTGATTTCTTTATATTTGGCTGGAGAACCACAAATGGCTATCGTTAGAGCACTCCAGCATTTAAATAAGAATAAATCTTTTGTGTCTCGTACCATCACTCGTTAGGGTGATACTGGTGGCGTGGTCCGACGTCAAGGAAGTGGGCGGAAGAAAACAGCAAAATTAGCAGAAATGGTTCGAAAAGTAAAAAAAGCGACTTGATCAAAACCCACAGTGGCGTCGCAGTAGCCGAAAAATGGCTCGTGAGCTGAACATATCGCAATATTCCATTCGGCAGATATTGAAAAATGAGCTCGAGGTAAAGCCATTGAAATCCTAAGAAGTGCAAGAACTTACACCGCACCAAAAAGAAAATGGACTCAAAAGAGCTAAAGAGTTGCTTGGCTTGGCCGAAAATGTTGAACTGCCAAATTTGGTTTTCTCCGATGACATCCGAAAACATTCGTTGTCCAGCTGTTTGTAAACAAACAAAATGATAGGTGTTTACTTACCAAAGAGGTCAGCTGAAAATGTGCACCTTCGGTTGGCCACCAGAACTCAAGCGCCGGCCATGGTTGTGGTGTGGACCGATGGTCGCCATAACAGCCGGTGGTCGCTCTCCGCCCGTATTAATCGACCGTGGCCTTAGAATTAATGTCGAATATTATCGCAAAAATATTTTGGAGGGTGTATTAAGGCCTTGGGCACGCAAACATTTTGGCCGCAGACCTTGGACATTCCAACTGGACTCAGCACCATCGCACTCAGCACGCGCCACCAAAGAATGGTTACAAAATGAGGTTCCTTGCTTCATTTCCAGCGCACAATGGCCCCCAAAATCTCCGGATACCAATCCGTTGGACCTGTTGTGTCTGGAGTATTTTGGAAAGCAAGGTTGGCACTCAAAAATACCAAAGTGTCGTCGATCACCTCAAGCAAGCGCTTCACTGGGAATGGGCCAAAATACCGCCGAGCAACATTCGGGCAGCGTGTGGCGGTTTCATTGGCCGTTTGAAGGCCATAATTCGTGCCGAAGGTGACCAATTCGAACAAATCTAAAATTATTTTAAAATTTGATTCTATTTCCGACATTTTTTGCTTTCATTCAAGAAATTTAAAAAAAAATAAAAATTATGGCCTTTGACGTTGTTGCAGTATTTTTATCTCACCCTGTATATGGGAGCTATATCTTAATTTGCACCGATTCTTACAAATTTCAATAGAGTTCTTTAACTGAGGATGAAAATCTGCAATTTGCTGAAAATAAAATACTCTCCTGAAAGAGCATGAGCTCTAACGAGTCTCCCCTCTCTCTCTCTCTCACACACACTCTCTCTTTTCACAAGACGTATGGAAAAAGCTCTTTGCTAAACAAATATCCAGGAGCAGTGATCTCGATTTTATACCAAATTTTAGATTGTTTCGGGATTTTTTTGTAGCCATTCTTTAAGAACACATAATTGACCCTCTCTTTTTAGAAACCCAAATAGAGAAATCTTCTCTTCACACTTGTCCATTGTGGGTTGTAACCGCGCTCTTTGGTTGCTACATTAAGTCATTAAGACAATCGGGGGAGAAAGAGTAAAACATTCTGGGAATCCTATGGATTTTTCGAATTTTTAACACTTCTCTGTGAAAAAAATCCAATGTAAGGTGTATGGGTGTGGGTGTGAGAGTGTGAGTGTAGGGGTTAAAATTGGTGTTGATCACACACCAGTCATAAGGCATCAGAAAAATCCTCAGCCAGTGAGGGGGAGAAAAACTATTGCGTCTTAAATAAAAATGCTAGAAACAACAACAACAATATCATGGTGCCCGGGGAAAGGTCATTTGATTATTTCCCTATTTCATTGTTTTTGTTGTTGTAATTCATAATTAGAGAAGTCCTAACAGCCCAGTAATCAAGGTTTCCTTTTCATATTCCTCTGCTGGAGACCATAGCCTAATCCAGCGAAGCAAAAGGGGACATGTCAATGGAGACAGAAAAGGAATGGATTTCTAGTCACTTGGCTGGATGGCTGCCAGTCGATTCCATAGCCAGTCCCTTTTTTGTTCTATCCATAAATATAAGGCTTAGAGACAGACAGCCGGACAGACAGTGCATGGGTTTGATTAAGGACGTTTTAATGTGGCTGCAGCGATTTGAGAGAACCTTTTTTATTGTTTTTGTTATTCCCCTTTTGTTTTGTGTTCGTTTAATGATCGTTTGTTTGTGTTTTTTTGAAACCCATTCACACACGCACACACACTCCCTCTCACACAGGAGAAGCTATCCTAAACAGGTCCTATACCCAAAATCACACAACAAGTGCGCTGGGCATGCGCAAGGCCTTGCGCCGCTGCTACAGACATTGGAATTGAGGAGAGCCAATGATGCGTTCGATGTCTGAGTTTCTTAAATCAAAAACAAATTAAACAGCCATCCATCCAAACAACCTGTACTTCAAGCCAAGGCAAGGCAATAAAACGCGACACCATCGTCGTCTCCTTTTTCCCTCTCGCCTCTCGGTTGACTGTGAAGATTTAATTTGGTTAAGGTCCCTTTTTTCATTCTACGCTTCGCGTTTCAGGCGTAATTCATGCACGAAAGGAATATTTGTATTCAGTTTTTATTTTTATGAGAGATGATGCCTTGAGTTGTTTTTATCAGGATTGGAAATTGAACAATTTTGTTCATGATCGAGGGAATTGTCTGTCTGTCCGTCCGTCTGTGTGTGATGTGACGAAGACGACCAAGACTATCCCACTTTGTGCATTTATCCGTTTTTTTTGTCTGACAGGTTATTTGTATGCTTGTCTGTCCGTCTCTTTGAAGGCTCATTGTTTTCCCTGTTTTTTGGTCGTTTTTTATTTGTATTTGTTTTTGTTTTATTTTTTGAGCCTTACATGTTGAGCATTGAGTTTTCCCCCGACTCTCAATTGAAGAGATTTTGATTCCCTCAATTTTGTAACCCTGACGCTCAACACCGTATGTGTGTGTCTTTTATGACAGTCTCTCTCTGTGTATCAATGTGTAACGTCTTTTTTGTGTGTGGGGAGATGGGGGAGCCAATCTAACACACGTGCATTTCTTTCTCTCTCTCTCTCTATTTTTTTTCTCTTTACACTTCGACGATTGTGTTAAACAAATTCAAATGATATGCCCATAAAAAAACACGCTTGGCTTTGATTGGATGTTTTTTTTTTTCTTTGGCGGTAGTACAGTCGCCAAGGCTCATCAAATAAAGGATACCTGTTTTGATAAGTCGTGTGGATCCCTTCACAACGTCACTGGGACGATGATTTGTAACGTATTTTTTGGAAAGAAAGAAACGTTACGTGATTGTGGGTTTGAATGTTGGTTTCAATATTTTTTTATTTATTTTTTTTGTGGACACATACTGTGATTGTGGGGATTTAGGGATGGAAAATGGTTTTGAAATTTGTAGAAAATAAAATCCCCAAAAAAGGGAATTTTAAAATTTTAATTTTAAAATTTCCAGAATATTGTTTTCTTGAAAAAAAAAATAATGAAAAAAAATTAAAAAAAAAATTTTCTCTTTTTGTTTATTTATTTATTTATTATTTTTTTTTTTTTTTTTTTTTGAAGTCAGCGCCTTGCTAAATCTTTTTTTTTTTTTTTTTTGAAAATTTTCAACAATCAAAAATGCAAAATTCGCTGATTTTTAAAGGAGTTTTTGAAATTACTGCCAGCATTCCAAATCGTGGATTTTTTAAGAATTTTTAGTATATTGCTGAGGGTACAAACAGTGGATTTATTTACATTTTGTAAATTTTTGGATTGGATTTTTTAAGGTTCAAGCTACTTCCGAGGCTCCTAACACTGGAATGCACACTGAAAATGGTGCACTTTTGTTTTTATTTTATTTTTTTTTTGAAGCTTGATTCTTTTTAAATTTTTCAAAATTCGAAAATGCAAAATACGTTGATTTTTTTTTTAATTTTTGAGTTTCTTTTCAGAAAAAATCATTATTGTAGGTCCTTAATGGCTGATTCCAAAATTCTTAAAAATCCTAGGTTTAGGGTCTTAAAATTGTTTAAAAATTTCTTGATAAATTTACGGTTTGCCACCTTAAATTTTGTTAAAAGATCCATCAAAAAATGTTTCAAAATTCAAAAAAAAAAATCCCCGATTTGAAATAATCAATGATATCCTTAAAAGTAGCTTAAAACCCATCAAAGAATACGATTTATGGACTAAAAGTTTGCTTTAAAAAATCTTTAAAAAAATTCTTAAAGCATTTTTATGGGACCCTAAAGGTTGCCTAAAAAACTCTTTTTAAGACCTAGATGACTTTATCAAAAATTTTTAAAAATCCAATATTTGGAACCTATTGTATAGCATCAAAAACTCTATAAAATTCAAAGAGTTGGAAGCTGCCAATTTTTTTGAATAAACAATCGGATGTGGATTTTCATCCAAAAATTGTTTCATTGCTTTCAAAATTTTTTAAAAATAATCCTTAAGATTTGTTTTAACAACTCTTAAAAAATCTTCGACTTGAGGACTTAATGAAGTTTCAAAAAATTTTAAAAATACCAAGAATCTTGGCAATTTATTTCAAAAGTTCTACAATAAAGACAATTCTTTAACCTTTAGATATAGCCTCCAAAATTCTTCAAAAATAGTCAAGTTGAACCTTTGGAGGTACCTATGAACAATTTTCAAACATTCTCGGTTTGGACATTTGGATGTCAATTTGAAAAATCAAGTAAAACATTAAAGAGTAATAATTTATGATTTAGAGGTAGTCTTAAAAAATTCACAATTTGGTCTCGGAAGCATCTTCAAAATTTTCGTAATAAATGATTTAAAAATTCTTTAATTTCAAACGTCATTAAAAATTCAAAACTGGATTCGTGGAAGTTTTTTAAAAATTGGCTTCAAATCTTCTTTAATCAATTTAATATTCGAGGCATTGGAAGTTGATTCAACATTTGTTTAAATATTTTTTTTTTTTCAAAAAAAAAAAAAAAAACTTCAAAAAACTTAAAGATTGCTTTAAAAATTCGTCAAATATCCTCAAATTAGACCCTTGAAAGTAGTTTTTGTTTAAAAAAAAAACCTATAGGACCCGTTGCAAAAATTCCTAGAATTCTTAATTTTGTGCCCATAAGCATATTCCGGAATTTCTTAAAAAAAAAATCAGCCTTATTTTTTTTTCCAAAATCCAAAATCTTTAACCTGAGAAGTAATTTCAAAAATTATTCAAAAAGTCCACAATTTAAACTTGGATATGATTTCAAAAATTCTTAAATCAATCCATAATGCCTGCCGCAATCTCTGAAATAGTCAACCATCAAGGGTTTTATGGCTAACAATCGCAGTTATTGTATTCAGAAGGAAATCCACGATTTTTTATCAGCCGAAGAGGTTTCAACAATTTATACGAATTTGTTCTTTTGGGCTCCTGCATAATTCATGGTTTAGAAATCAGAGGAGTGTCCTCGATGAAGGTCCAAAGGAGGTTTAAACCATTTAAAAAAAAAAAAATTCTGGAAAAAATCCTCTACCTCGGGTCTCAGATTTGGACTTTCAAAAAAACTTCACAATGATCTCCTATTGAGGGCTCCAATATACTGCAAAAATATTTTCACAGATTAAAACGTAAAAAAATCCTTTTGAATCTCTCAAAAGAAATTAGAAAAAAATTTGAAAATTTTCGACGTTGCATCTTCAGTATCTTTCTGGCCTCGAGTTTCAACGAATTCGACC
Organism: Musca domestica; assembly: GCF_030504385.1. Lineage (NCBI taxonomy): Eukaryota > Metazoa > Arthropoda > Insecta > Diptera > Muscidae > Musca > Musca domestica. Next base: position 4,618,918 of record NW_026712360.1, on the reverse strand, counting down.
TACCGCGTTGTTACACATAATAAGCCCTTAATAAGAAAAGATTTTTCTCTCAACTTCTTCCCATTTCAATACCCATATATGTTCCTAATAGTCCATTTCCTCATAACTAATCCCTAGCCGTGTTTTTGTTTATGGCTATCCCAGAATAATTATCTCTAAATCTGGAAGCTCTGCCTTCTAATAAGTTGGCGGCATCTCAGCTTTCTTAGCATTTCAGCTTAAAGTCGCAAAAGCATGTAAGTTCTCAAATCTGTTTACATCCATCTTTGGCTTGTTCCGAACACAAATCCAAGACACATCGCCCCCCACCCCAAAAAAAAAGACAAGAGATAGTGGAAATCTTCTCTCCTCTCCTCACCTTTTTTTGGGAATTTGTTACATTTTTTTTCCATTTATTTATTTGTCATATTCGAGATTTTGACTTTATTGGTCGGCTGGCTGATAGGCTGGCCTGATAGCTTCAAGTTTATTAATTTAAATATGCCTTGATATGATCCTCAGCCCATTATCTTGATAATTTTTTGGTTGGCTTTGTTGGACACTCCTGTCTGACGTATTATTTTTTTTTTGTTCCATTCCAACTCGTTGCTACCTGAAAACAGCTTAGGTTTATTGTTGTAGCGTGGTTGGGGATTGTGGTTTTTGTTATTGTTTTTGGTTTGAAATTTCATATTGGGATTGGGATACCTACCCAACATCGCAGCATTGGAGTTTATCAAAAAATTGAAATCGGGAAGATGATGATGTTCTTGTTATTGAACATGTTTTGTTTTGTTATGCATATTTATTTGGTCTCCATTTCTTACCTGCCAAGAGAGGGGTATATTGTCGTTGAATAAAAAGCGAAAAGATGTTGGTAGAGGTCAGTTGAATTTCATCACATAAGGAAAATATTGCCTCAAAGAAGAGTTAATAATTTGAAATTGACTATGTTTTTAGAATGTGTTGATGTTTTTGTTTCATTGGAACTCGTTTTGGAAGGAGAAGGAAGGAGGTAAGTTTCAAAATATAGAATTCAAAAAAGAAAATGTAAAGAATTTCGGAGAAATTTTTGCAAGTTCCATTAGAAATCTATGAATGAAGAGAGCTTCAAATATCCTTAAAAATTGTTTCAAAAATTCAAATTCCACGATTTGAAGGCTTTAAAATTTTTTAGAAATTCTTTATAAATTCACTTTTGAGGTATCTTCAAATTTTTTGTAACTTCAGTATTTGGGTCAATTCGAATATCGACGATATGCAGCACTGGGAGTAGCTTCAAAAATGATTTCAAGCTTCAAAAATCCTTAAAAGTTGTTTCAAAAGTTCATTAAAAATTCCACGATTTGAAGGCTTTAAAATTTTTTAACAATTCTTTATAAATTAACTTTTGAGGTATCTTCAATTTTTTGTAACTTCAGGATTTGGGTCACTTCGAATATGATTTCAATGATCGCCGATTTAGACACTCGGAAGTCGCTTTAAAGTCTCTTACAAAATCCACCTTTCGAATCAATCGAGGTAGATATAAAAATTCTTTTCAAAACTCTCTGGAGTTTGCTTTAAAAATTCTTTAAAAATTACTCGTTGACGATCCTAAGCGGGAAACTTAAAAATTCTTAAAAAAATCCTTTAAAAATTCACAATTTGGACCCAACAAATTGCACGATATGGATTTTTAGAGGTGGCTTCAATAATTCTTTAACAAGTCCCTCAATTGGAGCAATTTGAACACTTGGCGTTGCCTCAAAATTCTTGAAAAAAAATCCTTGGAGGTGATTTGAAAATTCTTGTTTCGAACCCATGGAGTCAGCTTCGATTTGGACACTTTAAAAATCCACGATCTGGCCCTTGGAGGTAGCTTCAAATACTAAAAAAAAAATTAACAGGAGTTTGTTCTATTCTTTAATTCTTAAAATTATTTAAAAATCCACGATTTGAACGCTTGGAAGTATCTTCAAAAATTCCTGAAAAAAATGAAAAAATCCAAGTTTTGGACCTTTGGAGCTTTTAAAAATACTTCAAAAATTCACGATTTGGACCCTTGGATATAGATTTGATTTTTTTTAAATCCCCAATTTGAAACCTTGAGTCTAGCTCATAAAAAATCCGCGATTTGGAACCTGACGGTACGTTAAAAAAAAAATAAAAATCCACTATTGAGACCCTTAAAAAATCATAAAATTCTTTAAAAAATCCTGTTTTGGACCCTTGGATGTTAAATTACAAATTTTGTAAAAACTATCCAAGATTTTGATTCTTGGAGGAAACTTAAAAAATTCCCACATTTAAAAATTCTATGAAAGAATTTCTCCGATTCAGACCCTAGGGTTTAGCTTCCAAAAATGTTATAAAAACACGATTAGGAAATTGGCGCTAGCTTTAAGAAATCTTGAAAAATCCACGATTTGAACCCTAAAAAATCTGCTAGAGGTAGGACCCTTGGATGTAGATTGAAAAATTTTGTAAAAAAAATAACGATTAAAAATCTTGGAGTAAATTTCAAAAATTCCTTTAAATAAAATTCAAGATTTGGGCTCTTGAAGATTTCTAAAAAAAATTAAATAAAAGATTTGGATCCTTGAGTGTAGCTTCAAAAAATATTTTAAAAAATCCACGATTTGGACCATGGAGTAAGCTTCAAGAAATCTTTAAAAATCCAAGATTTGGACCCTTAAACATCAGCTAGAAAATAGGCTTAAAATTCTTAAAAAAAAATTCCTGTTTTGAACCATTGGGTGTTGACTCAATTTTTTTTTTAAATCCTCGATTTTGGATCCATAAAGGCGCTTCAAAATTTGTTTAAAAAATTTACGATTTAGATCCTTAGAGATATGTTAAAAATCCTAAAAACTTGTTTTCAAAATTCTTAAAATAATCTACCATTTGGATCCTCGGCTTGCGCTCAAAAACTATTTAAAAATCCATGATTTTTTCCTTGAAAGATGCTTCGAAATTTCCTAAAAATTCACGATTAGGACTCTTGGAGGTTGTTTTAACAATTACAAAAAATCCAGGATTTAGACCCTTGTATGTAGCTTTAAAAAAATTTCATAAAAAATCGACGATTTGCACCTTAGAGGTGGCTTTAAAAAAATCGTAAGAAATCCTTTGGACCCTTAAAAAATCAGCTTGAGGTAGGCTTAAAGATTCTTTAAAAAATCCCGTTTGGATACTTAAGTCGCTTCAAAATTTTTTTAAAAAAAATCACGTTATTCACTTAGAGGTAGGTTAAATATTTCTAAAAAAAACTCCCGGGAGGTTGTTTTAAAAATTCTTGAAATAATACACTATTTGAACCCTTGGAGGACGTTTCGAAAATTTCTAAAAAAAAATTCACCAATTGGACCTTCGGAGGTTGTTTTAAAAATTCTTAAAGAAAATCACGATTTGGCTTTTGGAGGTTGTTTTAAAAATTCAAAATAAAACACGATTTGGACCCTTGGGTGTACCATGAAAAAATTTCAATAAAAATTCAAGATTCGTACATTGAAGGTAACTTCAAAAAATCTTTAAAAATTCACGATTTGGCCTCTTTTTTATAAATTACAAAAAATCCAAGCAGCAAATGCAGCATCAAAAATATTCATAAAAATCCAACATTCGGACCTTGGATGTAACTTAAAAACATTTTGAAAAATACACGATTTGGACTCTAAAAAAACTTGGTAGGCTTATCGTTTGTCAAAAAAAAACTGTTTTTATGTTTAAAAATCTAAGATTTTTCAACCATGGAGAAAGCTTTGAATATTCTTAAAAAAACAATATTTCAACCCTTGTGTGCAGCTCAAAAAAAAATTCACGACTTAGACAATTTATTCGCAAATTCAAAATTTCTTAAATAACTCATTGGAATATGTTTCATAAATTCTTTAAAATGTCCCCGATTTGGACCGTTGAGTGTTGCTCCAAAAATTTCATAAAAATCCAAAATTCGGACCTTGGAGCTAACTTTAAAAAATGCCACGATTTGGACACCAACAAACTTTGCTAAAGGTCGACTTAAAAAATCCCGTTTTGGGCCTTTGGAAGTAGATTCAAAAATTTTGTTTAAAAGTCCACGACTTTCACCCTTGAAGGAAGCTTCAAAGATTTAAAAAATCACCCTTTGAAGACTTGGATACAACTCAAACAATCTTTAAAAAAATCCACTTACAATGTTATTTGTAGCTTCAAAACTTCTTAAATATCTCCCTGGAAGATGTTCCGAAAATTCTTAAAAAAAATCTCCGATTTGAACCGGTTGGATGTAGCTTCAAAAATATTATAAAAATCAACGATTTTGAACTTGGTTGTACTTTCAAAAAAATTTAAAAGTTCTCGATTCGAACCCTTAAAGTTGCTCCAAAAATTCTTTGAACAATCCACGATTGGACCCTTAAAAAATCTGCTAGAGGTAGGCTTAAAAATTCTTAAAAAAAAACACTTTTGGATCCTTAGAAAATTATGATTTGGAACCTCGGATGTGACTTAAAAAAAATTTTTTTTTTAATCCACAATTTGGATCCACGTTTATTCAGTTTCAAAAGATGCTTTAAAATTTACAATTTGAAGTTTTTTAAAATTCGTAAAGAATCCTTTTTCAGTTCAGAAAGAGAAAAGGAATCCATCCCCCATTGGACCCTTTTTGGTGTCTCATCATAAATTCATTTTCATCATTTTTCCAACATATGACTGATCCAGAGCAAATCAAGGAATTATCAACAACAAATTTTCAAAAAAAATCCCAACAATAAACAATTTTTAATGAAAATCAAACAGTCACCCCAAAACAAAACCAACTCCTTGAAGGAATAATGTCTGGCCTCTTCATGAAATGACTCAACGAAATATTTGTTCAAATAAAAATCAAAATCAGAAAAATAAAAAAAAAACGAGAGCACCACTTCAATCCAATGTCCTTACACATTAACCAAAACAAAAACCCCAATACCAATTTGAAACAATATTGAACAATTTATAATTCGAAATGATGATTTGAAAAAAAAAACCCGAAATATGCTGACCAATGACCCATTGAGAGCGAGAGACAAAATGCCTTATCATGGCATCCTTTTTTGTATTTTGCTGTGAGGTTACAACCCAAATAACAAAAAGGTTGTGTTTAAGGATTTCATGGCAAGGCTAATGATCCTTGAGATAAAATTTAAGGAATAAACAAATGTGTTGGCTGACTGGGATGGCTGGCTGGGATGGCTTCTTCATCTTATCTGTTGTGGCAGATCATTAGTCATCACAAAATCGATTGCCCAGGAATTTTTCACGAGGTGCGATCAACCAAATGAGAGTTTAAAGGTCCTGCTGGTCGGGTAAGAGAAATTAAATTGAGAGTCATTTTTCAAAACACTTTTCTTTGCAGCCCTCATTGTCCTTTCTTATGTTTTTTTTTCTCGTTTTTCCTTGTAGATCAATGAGATAGGACTTATTTTGATTGCTAATTTCGGAATTTAGTGAAAATAAATCATTTATCATTTCCATTTTCGACGATTTGTTTAGTGAAAATGAATGACATTTGAATAATTTGTTGAGATTAAATTCGGGAGATTGGGAAATCACAATTGTGGATAGTTTGAGGGAATTTCAAATTGAGATCTATGGTAAGGATGTCAGATGGAAGGAAATTTGAGTACAACATTTGGGTTCATGAATTAAATGCTTCATCAAGGACTTATGGAGGTTCAAAAAAATTAAATTGAAAGGATTTTTAGTAGTTATATATTTTCCGGAATAGTTTTCTATGACTTTTAGAAATATAAATGTTTATTTTTTTGATAATTTTTCCAAGGACTATAAAAAAACACAAACGTAATTTTTTCAAATTAATTTTCTTAAGGTGTTTCAGAACCACAAACTTCGTCAATTTAAAAATATATTGTCCGCAACAAATATTTGAGAATTGGATCGTTAAAGGCGCTTCAAATTTTTTTAAAAAAAATCACGATTTGAACCCTTAGAGGTAGGTTAAAAAAATTTTAAAAAATCTTCCTGGAAGTTGTTTTGAAAATTCTTTAAAAAAAATCCACCATTTGGACCCTCAGGTACAGCTCAAAAATTATGTTTAAAATTCAGGATATTAACTCTTGAAGGATGCTTCAGAAATTCCTAAAAACCCTACGATTTGGACACATGGAGGTTGTTTTAAAAATTTCAAAAAAAAAAAAAATCCATGATGTGGACCCTTGAAGCTTCAAAAAAAAGTCACAAAAATCCACTATTTGAAACTTGGAGGTAGCTTCAAAAAATCATTAAAAATCCACAATTTAGACCCTTAAAAATCAGTCACAAACGCGATTTTTTTTAATTAATTTTTTCAAAGAGTTTCAGAACTACAAAATTTGATAATTTATTTTTTTTCTCTACAAATATTTGAGAATTTTTGAAAGGCACACAGATGGATGTAAAGAAAATAGTTTTTTTTAAGAATTTTCATAGCCGAAATGTAGATTTTTTTTAAATATTTTCACAGTGACCCCTGTAGCTAAATATTTGAGTTTTATAAAAATATTATCTCAAGGACAAAACCTAATTCTTTTAAAAATGTTTTCAAACCTGAATTCGTGGATGCATTCTTTAAAAATCCACGATTTCCATACTTAAATGCATCTTCAAAAATTCTTTAGAAAAAAAAAACACCTGGAGGTATTTTTAAAAATTTCCAAAAAAAAATCCACAACTTGAACCTTTGGAGGAAGTTTCAAAAATTCACAAAAAAATTAAAAAAATCCCCAGTCTGGGTCTTTGAGTTTAGCTTCAAAAAATGTAAAAAATCTGCGACTTGGAACTTTAGGTATAAAAAGACACCTGGAAGTTGTTTTAAAATTCTCAAAAAAAAAATCCACAACTTGAACCTTTGGAGGAAGCTTCAAATTTTCCTAAAAAAAATTAAAATCCCCAATTTGGACCTTTGAGTTTAGCTTCAAAAAATGTCATAAAAAATCTGCGATATGAAACTTGACGGTAGGTTAAAAAAACTCCTGGAGGTTGTTTTGAAAATTCTCAAAAAAAAAAATCCACAACTTGAAACTTTGGAGGAAGTTTCAAAATTTCTTAAAATTTTTTTTAGAAATCCCCAATTTTGAGTTTAGCTTCGAAAAATGTCATAAAAAATCTGCGATTTGGAACATGAGGTAGGTTAACAAAAATCATTAAAAGTCCACGATTTAGCCTCTTAAAAAATCTTAAAATTCTTTAAAAAAATTCGTTTTGTACCCTTAAATGTAAAATCAAAAGTTTTGTAAAAAATCCACGATTTGGACTCTTGAAGGTTGTCTTTAATATTAAAAAAAACTCGACTTCGACTTTTGGGTGTAGCTTCAAAAAATCATAAAAATCCACAATTCGGAACTTGGCGGCAGCTTCAAAAATATATTTTCTAAAGGACTTTTAGAGCAATAAACAGGATTAAAAAAAATCCAAGAGTAACAAAAGTGCATTTTTTAAAGTTTTTTTTTTCAGAAAAATTTTCTAGAGACCTCAATGTCTTAAATAGTCGATTAAAAAAAATTAAAGCCACCATTTTAATACCAACTTCCAAGACCTCAAATCTAGATTTTTTTTAGAATTTTTTGAAAATTCTGTACCAACCGCCTCAAAAATCGAGATTTTTTTAAGAATTTTGATCTTCCAAGGCCTCAAATCGGAAATATTTAAAGACATTTTTTAGGGCATCTCCAACGTCTCAAATCTTGGATTATTTAAAAAATTCTATAGAGTCCTAAATTTTCGGGCATTTTAAAGTATTTTTGGAGACCTTTTCGGCCCTAAATCGTGATATTTTGAAATAATTTTTCAAAAGAACTCTAAGTCCCCAAACAACGGTTTTAAAACATTTTCTGTATTTTTAAGAATATCTCCTCTAAGCCTTCAAATTCAAGAATTTTGAATTTCCAAGGTCTCAAATCGAAAATATTTAAAACTTTTAGGAATTTTTTAATAAACCTCAAAATGCCCCAAAAATCGTGAATTTTAGACAATTTTCGTTGTTTTGTCAAGGGGTCATAACTCATTGAATATGAAAAGAAGTTTCGAAGTTATTTTTCACTAGGCTTTTGACTGAGTTTTGTACCTCCTCCTCCCCATAAAATGCAAAGTCATTCACAAATTACCGCTCTTCTTACAAATGTTCTTAAATTAAATCATCTAATTGCCGAACATCTGCTAGTTTTATTTTCTTTTTTTATTCAACTTGTTTCATTACAATGTTTTCATGTTCAAACCAAAAACAACAACAACAACCAAGAACAGCAAAATACGTTACACTTATTAAATATTCTGAAATTTTTCTTAATTATAGAAAAAATTTTGAAATTAACCCCACAACGGAGGAATGGACGGACAATGAATGGCAACAATAACGGACAATAAACAACAAAACAATAAAATAAAGTTCGGAAATGCTTTTTCTTTAAACAAAAACAACAAAAAACTCAGTAATACGACGACACGCGTTTTCCGCCTCATGCCCCCGGGGCGAAGAGTTATTTGTGCCCAAGCCCAAGTGTAGGGGTGTATTTTATGTAAATCATGATCAAGACACTTTCAAATGACCAGGCCGGACACTTTACTCCCTCCCTCCCCGGACGTTCTGGTTATAGTTTTCATAATGCCACGGAAAAATCATAAAGCGTAACGTTGATGAAGAAGTAGACGAAGAAAAAAAGAAATAAATTTCAGTCTCTCAAATGGCGAGGCAGCCAGCCAACCACCCCTTCACTCTGTGGCTGGTTTGTGCATCTGTAGTGAAATGCAATAAAAAATTTATTTTTTTTTAGTTTTTGTTACGCCGTTTACCGAGTAACGTACAAAATTTAAATAATTCAACAGCTAAGGAGCCGAGAAAGGAAATTAGTTTTTTTTTGTTGTTTTGTTGCTTTTGTTGCAGATACCAGAAAAATGAAAAGTGAAAAAGGCCATTATAAGAAATTAGCATTACAAGAAGGCTTGGGCTGAGGGCTGAGAGGCTCTGTGGAAACTGAGAGCAACCACCACCACCCAACCAGCCAGCCATAAGACTGTTTCGACGGTCGCTTAAGGAAAAATGCAACAGTCTGTGACCACAAGTGGGTTATGTTTACACCGCCAACCAACCGACCAACCAACACCACTTGCAATCATCGCCCACCGGCCGGGCAGGTGTTGGATAATTTACAAACAGGACATAAATGGTCATGGCTATTAAAGGAATTTTGAATAAATTTATTCGGAAATTCTTTAAGAAGGTAAGAATGGCTTTCTTCAAAAGCAGTCCCTGTTTTCTTGCACCTTTCAATTTTCACTTTTTTTTGGGCTAAAAAATGTCCGAAATTTGTTTTTGGAAGCTGAACTGCATTTTCGATAAAAAAAACGCTAATTAATTTTCCAAATTTTCAATAATTAAAAATAGTCCTTGACGAAAATATATTTTAAGATCCACTAGGAAAAAGAACAATAAATTTATGGTCTCAGAGCTCTCTTCAAAATTTCGACAATCGAGGCATCGGTGAAAATAAGATTTTTTTAAAGTTATCCCGGAATTGGAAAATTCTAAACTGTGCCCAAATTATGAATTTTTAAAGCATTTTTGGAGACCCTGAATCGTGATATTTTGAAAGATTTTTTTGAACTGCCTCTAAGACCCAAAAATGCGGTCTTAAGACTTTTTCTGGATTTTTAAGAATTGACCCTCTAAGACTACAAATCCTTAATTTTTAACAAAATTTTGAAGCCATACCCAAGGAATTTTAAAAAATTTGTTAAATTATATCCAAGCCACATATCTTGAATTTTGTAAAGGTACGGCCCTAAATCGTGATATTTAGAAAGAATTTTTAAGACGACCTCTAAGACCCGAAAATGCGGTCTTAAGACATTTTCTGGATTTTTAAGAATTGGCCTTCTAAGACTTCAAATCCTTAATTTTTAACAAAATTTTGAAGCTATGCTCAAGGACTTTTAAAAAATTTGTTAAATTATATCCTTTTGAGAAATTTTTAATGCTATCTCAAAGGCCTCAAATCTTGGATTTTGTAAAGGTACGGTCCTCAATCGTGATATTTAGAAAGCATTTTTTAAATTACCTCTAATTCCCCAAACTGGGGTTTTAAGACATTTTCTGGATTTTTAAGAATTTTTCCTCAAAATTTTTAATTTTAATTTTATGGATTTAAAAAAAATGTTTTAAATTATATCCATGGCGTACACTTTTTGAGAAATTGTTGATGCTATCTCAAAAGCCTCAAATCTTGGATTTTGTAAAGGTGATTTGAAATCCTCGAATAGGGATTTTCAAGATTTATTAGAATTATCACGAAATTTGCAAATTTTGAATTGTACCCAATTTTTGTATTTTTAAGCATTTTTGGAGACCTTTACGGCCCTAAATTGTGATTTTTTGAAAAAAAGTAAAGCTACCTCTAAGTCCCCAAATTGCGGTTATTTTTTCTTGAAGAAGGTAAGAATGGCTTTCTTAAAAAAATTTTCAATAATTAAAAAATGTCCCTGAGGAAATATATTTAAAAATCCGCTAGGAAAAAGAACAACAAATATATGGTCTCAGAGCTCTCTTAAAAAATTCGACAATCGAGGCATCGGTGATTGCTTGAAAACCCCTTAAAGGGGTTTCAAATTCTTCAAAATATTCACAAAGATGTTTTCAAAATCTCTAAAAGTTCTTTAAAAATTCTTCAAGAAATTTACGATAAGAGCCTAGTAAGCCTAGTTTAGAAAAAATATTGATTTATGATCTGTATGCCTCTTAAGTAACTATTCAAAAATTTTCACAGCTCGTCTTTAAAATCTACGATTTGTGAGCTTGGGCATCGCTTCAAAAATTGCACGATTTTGGGCTTTAAAAGTTGAATAACTTTTACGTTCAAAAAGTATTAGTATTTCGATGAGGCATCTTTTACAAGTGTCAAATGATATATATCCTCCCGTAGACATATAACTACAAAATCCACTGATTCAAGACCATAGAAGTTTCCTCAAAAATTATATAAAAAATCTAAGATTTGGGCCTTTAGATGTAGCCTTGAACATGCATAAAACTTCCCTATTCGAAGCCTTAGAAGTAAGAAGATTCGAAAAAAATCACAATGTATGTCCTTTGATGTAGCTTCAAAAATCCTTAAAATGAAAAGACGATTTTGGACCTTAGAAATTCTTAAAAATTCCATAACTTAGGAGGGTCTTAGACATATTTTTTGAAAAATTAACGATTTAGGCCCTACAAATATTTACAGAATTTTTATTTGAAATTCCACAATTTGAGTCCTTGGAAATATTCTCAGAATTTTCTTCTACCAAATTATTATTTTTTTTTTTTTTTGAAAATTTCACAATTGGGAGCTTTAGAAATATCTGGAGATTTTTTTTTTTAAAATTCATGTTCATTAGAAAAAATTTAAAAATTCGTTATAAAATAAATGGTTGAAAAGGCCTCAGAAATATTTTCAGAAATTTTTAAAAAAAAAAACAAAGTTTTCTGGGTTCAATAAAATTTTTAGAAATTCTTTGAAAAAATTCACGATTTCGGGCGTTATTTTTAGAAATTCTTAAAAAAAACTCTTTTTTGGGTTCAAAAATATTTTTAGAATTTTTTTTTTTTTTGAAAAAATTCACGATTTTTTAAGATTTGACACCATGAAATTTTTTTAAGCTTAAAACATTTTTTTTTTAGAATTTTATGATTTGAACCCTTGTAGATAGTTTCCAAACTGTAATACAAATTCCATGATTTGAGGCCTTCTAAGCAGCTTCAAAATTTCTCTAGAAATCAACGAAGTAGGGTCTTAGGGGTATTTTTAAAAATCCACGATGTAAGACCTTGGATATAGCATTAAAAAAACGTTTTGATTACTTTAAAAAATCTGCGATTATATAATTTAAAAAAAAAAAAAAAACTTTAAAATATCCACAATTTAAGCCCTTCGGCATAGCTTCAAAAGTCCTTTAAGAACCAATGATATATACTTTTGGAGAAAATCTAAAAATGAAAGACACGATTTAAATGCTTAAAAGGGGCTTAAAAATTTAAAAAAAAAATAAAATAATTTAACGATTTTGGTCTTCAAAGCTCTTAAAAAGCCTGGAGGAAATCTAACATGATATAAGTCCTGGAAGAGAATTAAAAAAAATTATAAAAAAATCTTAAACAATTTTTCGATTTTGGTCTTCAAAGCTCTTAAAAATGAGGTCGAAAAAATATTTAAAAAAAAAATCTTTAAAAAATTAGTTGAAAAAAAATTAGAAAAAATAATAACTTCTGTAGATCTGAATGAAAAAAAATTTAAAAAAATCCCTGTTTTTATATCTGAAAATTCTTGAAAAAATATTTTTAAACAAGTTAGCCAAGGCTATAGACAGGCGGGTCAGACCGTGTAATAACCTACAACACTTTTATATATTATAAAACCCCTGAGGCACAATACCGTTTTGGTCCATTTCGTTCTTGAAATAACGCCATAGAGTCCTGCAAAAAATGTTACCTTTGGTTTTTGACCGGTGGCATTGACCCTATATTTGTGCCCTCTGTCTTGCTAATAGCTATTCAAAAAAATTTACCAAAAAATTCGTTTTACCCGCTAAATGTTATCCGCTGGCCATCCAAAATTCTAGGCTTTTGTCCTGTCTTAAAGTCAAACCTCATACGAAATTCCTTGTCAATTGGTCTTCAATTGTGACCTGTATTACGGTTGCAACATCAGGAAATTGTTCGGTCCATTTCAGCTTCTAAAAATTTTGCCATCATCTCCACAAAGAATATGCTTCTATTCTAGGCCTAACCCTCAATTCATGCAAAATGTCGAACCATAATTGTGTGTCCAACCTAAGGTCTTCTCATAGGCTGACCTGGAGGTCTTCTCATAGAGAGACACACATAGCTAGATCGACTCAGCTCAGCGAAATAAGAAAGTCAAGATATGAGGTCATACATACTGTTTGCCACAATCAAATGTTGAATAGTTCTGAAAATAGTTAAAAAATCCACCTTTGTGGCTATGGAAATTCTTGAAAAATTATAGCTAAAATTGCACATTTCTTAAAAAATTCTTAAAAAAATATTTTTAAAATCTTTGAAAATTCTTTAAAAAAAAATGAAAATCCACGTGTGTGGATCCAAAAATTATTAAAAAAACCACATTAGTTTTTTTTTAGTTCTTAAAAATTTTTGAAAAAATATTCTTTTAGAGCTGTAAAAATTATTTCCATTATTGTCCTTAAAAATCTCCTTTCTTCCAAGTCCATTAAACTCCTTTAAAAAACAAGTTATGATTTATTTACAAATTCAAGTATTTTTCCAAATCCATTCCAAGTGTGTGGATCCAAAACTATTTAAAAACCTCATTGGTTTTTCTTTTTAATCTTGAAAATCTATGAAAGAATATTCTTTTAGAGCTGTAAAAAATATTTCTATTATTGTCCTTAAAATCTCCTTTCATCCAAGTCCATTAAACTCCTTTAAAAAACAAATTATGATTTATTTCCGAACTCAAGTATTTTTTTCTACGGCAATAAATATGAAATATGACCCACTTACCACTTAAAACAAATAAAGAAACATAAATCTTTCAACGCCGAAGATATCCTTGTTTTTGTGTCCAAAGGATATTTTTTGTTAACACTAATAGCTGCAACACCAACAAAAAATATTCCATAAATATTCATGAAACAACAAAATCCATAAACTTCTTTATCTTCAACATCAATGCTGGCTGGTAATCAATAGGTTTTTTTGTTGGAGTTATTTCAAACTTTTTTAACTCCAAAAAAGAGAAAAGGAAATTTATGGCAAAAACGTTTAGTGACAATTTTGTTGTAAATTACGTAAATAAAGGATGTTTTGAACTTTTTATGACACTCTTGCTCTCTTACAAATTTGTATTAATAAAAGTCATAAACATGTCCGAACAACAAAAAATGTGCAAAAATTTTGGTTCATAAATTGCCGTTTGAAAATCAATAAAAAGTGAGAGAAAATTCCAAATATTTTTCTTCACTTCTTTGTCATAATTTCTCTTGTCTCCCCCCTGGCCGGCCAAGTAGCAAAAGATGACAATTAAAAATGTTGGGCAACAAAAGAAACGGGAAATTTCAATTTAAGACAATTTTTCGAACAAAAATTCTAAGGGTCGTTGAAATTTTGGGTTCCAAATCGTCTTGTGTGCGCACGCACGCATGCGTGCATAAGTGCCACTCAGATTTACAACAAGAACAGCAGCAACAACAACAACAATTATTGTTGTCTGGGTTTTTTGTGTCAAAAAATTAAATCTAAAATTACATTAAAAAAAACTCAAAAAAAATGTACGACACAATTTATGTAAATCTTTTTTTATGGACTTGTGAATTTCTGTAACGACACGAACGTTACAAACAGCCCTTATTTCTCTTAGAGTGTGTATGTGTGTGTGTTGGTGCAGCAACGAGGTCATCAAATGTGTTGTAAATGCCTTACATTTAGCTCTTCGTTTTTTGGTGACGAGATGATGATCTCTGATGTGATCTTGGGCATCAAAATCACAGCAAGATCCTCAGCCAGCATTCATCACTGCCAGCCCAGGCCTGGCTGGCCTCATCAGCGTCATGGATGGCAAAGGTTGGCATTTTTTTAGTTTTTGTTGTTTTGTAACGTTATCGATATCAAAATCAGCAAGTGGTAACAAAAACAAACTGCCACCACAACCACCATCACCAAGTACTCTCCACACATTTAGAGAGGAAGAGACAGTGGTTTGGTATATTTTTGAGAGATTTAAACTTGAGAGGAAAATTTGGGTTAATAAATAAATAGACATGTACGAATAATTTTCAACAATTGTTTCTATAAAATATTTTTTTAACAAATTTTGATTATATTTTTGTATAAAAATTATGAAATAAGTAAAAAATTCAACGCAGGAAAGATATTTTTAAATTCTAAAGACCATAGGTGAAAAAAATGAAAGAGAAATGCTACAGAGAATTTTAAAATAGCTTTCCTGCTTTGAATTTTTAACTTATTTAATATTATTTAAACAAAAATATAATCAAACAAATTAGCTAAAAAAATATTTTATAGAAACAATTGTTGAAAATTTTTCGTATATGTCTATTTATAAATTAACCCAAATGTCCCTCTTTAAACAAAAATATAATCAACATTTGCTAAAAAAAATATTTTATAGAAACAATTTTTTTATTGTTGAAAATTTTTCGTATACTGTCTATTGATGTTTTACTTATGAATAAGAGACATCAACGCTAGCGGGCATACTTACCCATCAATGTCTCTTTAATAAAGAGTGAAAGAGAGAGGGAGAGAGAGAGTTATAAAATAGATTTCTCTGCAATAGACGAGAAATAAAAAATTGGGGAAGCAATTTTCAAACCTAATGACCTGCAAATATTTAATATGGGGAATTTTTCCAAAATTCGGAACTCCAGACGGATTCAAACTTTAACCGGGTTTTGGAGGGAGTAGCCGTAATAACATTTTAAAAATTATTCTCTGATACTTGAAAACATTTTTGAAATTTTTAAATATTTTTTAAAACATCTTTAACCGGTTTTCAAAAATTTTAGACGGATTGTTTGAAGTCCTAAAACGGGTTTAGGGCTTTTGAAATAAGTTTTTGTGAGTATATGCTTCTATTACATAATATATGAAAACTTCTATATCATTTTTAATATTTAAACCGGTTAATGTAACCGGGTTTATTAATTTAGATAACGGGTTTAAGTATTTTAATACTAATTTTTCTAACTAAGTGCGTTATTTATGCATTTGTAATAAAAATTAAAAATTTTACAACCGGTTTTTTTAGATCTCGAACCGGGTTTTTAAAATTGTTACCAGGGTTTTAAGGTTATATAGAGGGTTATTTGCACTTTAAAACTGATATTCATAATTTATAGATATATCTATTTTTTTTTTAAATTTAAACCGGTTTGTGTAACCGGGTTTTTTAAATTTAATAGCGGATCTTAATGTTGAAGTGATATATCTATGCATTTATAATATTTTAATAATTTTTTTGAATAGTTATTGAAACATCTTTAACCGGTTTTCATAAATTATATACGGGTTTTCGAAGTTCCAAACCGGGTTTAGAACCATTATAATTAGTTTTTTCAGTTTATACTTCAATTACACAATTACAATCAAATATATAAATATTTCCATTAATTTTTTAAATTGGAACCGGTTTATGTAACCGGGTTTTTTAAATCAGATTACGGTTTTTGGTGTTTTTTTATAATTTAGTGATTAATCTATGCTTTTTAAATAAAAATTTATAATTTTACTACCTTTTTTTTATTTCGAACCGGTTTTTTAGATCTCGAACCGGGTTTTTAAAATTGTTACCAGGATTTTAAGGTTATATAGAGGGTTACTTGCATTTTAAAACTTATATTCATAATTAATAGATTTACCTAATTTTGTTGGAAATTTAAACCGGTTTAAGTAACCGGGTTTTTCAAATTTAACTGCGGATCTTGATATTTTAGAACTAATTTTTACAATTAAGTGATATATCCAAGCTTTTATAATATTTGAATAATTTTTGAAATATTTATTGAAAGACCATTAACCGGTTCTCATAAATTTTAATCGGTTTTTCGAAGTTTCCAAGCGGGTTTAGGACTATTGAAATAGATGTTTGTATGTATACACTTCATTTATATAATTACAATAAAATACATTGAATATTCCTATAGCTTCTTTAAATTGAAACCGGTTAATGTAACCGGGTTTTTCAAATTATATAGCGGGTTTTAGCATTTTAAAACTAATTTTTAAAATTAAGGTATTTATCTATGCATTTATAATATTTTAATATTTTTTTTCGAATATTATTGAAAAATCTTTAACCGGTTTTCATAAATTGTATTCGGGTTTTCCAAGTTCCAAACCGGGTTTAGAACCACTACAATTAGTTTTCGTGAATTTATACTTCAATTACATAATTAAAATCAAATATATAAATATTTCCATTAATTTTTTTCATTGGAACCGGTCTATGTAACCGGTTTTTTTAAATCAGATTACGGTTTTTTTAATTTAGTGATTAATCTATGCTTTTCAAATAAACGAACCGGTTTTTTAGATCTCGAACCGGGTTTTTAAAATTGTTACCAGGGATATAAGGTTATATAGAGGGTTATTTGCATTTTAAAACTTGTATTCATAATTAATAGATTTTTCATTTTTTTTTTAATTTAAACCGGCTTATGTAACCGGGTTTTTTCAAATTTAATAGCGGATCTTGATGTTTAAGAACTAATTTTTTTAATTACGTGATATATCCAAGCATTTATAATATTTTAAAATTTTTTGAAATATTTATTGAAAGATCATTGACCGGTTTTCATAAATTTTAATCGGTTTTTCGAAGTTCCCAAGCGGGATTGGGACTTTTGAAATTAATTTTTGTGAGTATATATCACATTTATATAATTAGAATAAAAGATATTAATATTCCTGTATTTTTTTTAAATTTAAACCGGTTTATATAACCGGGTTTTTAAATTATTTTTTTGTTTTAGAACTATTTTTTAGTTTTAAAGTAATTTCTATATGCATTTATAATATCTTAATAATTTTTCGAATATTATTCAACACATCTTGAACCGGTTTTCATAAATTGTGGACGGGTTTTCCAAGTTCCACACCGGGTTTAGGGCTTTTGAAATTAGGTTTTGTGAGAATATACTTGTTTTATATAATTACAATTTTTTTTTAAAAGGACCAAAAAGACCCCCTTTGTTGTTTCGCGTAAGTTTTAGACTTTTTTCGTCTTCTAGAACCCATAGTAGAATCTTATGACAAATAATTTTGTGGAATATTTTCACTTGCTACGATCCCGCTAAAAGGGAGTTTTTATCGATATTTTATAAAACGGACCAAAAAGACCCCTTTCTTGACTCGCCTGAGGGTTAAATTTTTCTATCAAATTATTCCTCGTATTTATATCTGCAATATTGCCAAAGACGTAATATACCTAAAATACACTTATTCTCCATTTACGGGGAGTTTTTATCGATATTTTAAAAAAGGACCAAAAAGACCCTTTTCTTGGCTCGCTGGAGGGTTAAAATGCTCTAACAAAATATTCCCCGTATTTTTCCCTGCAATATTGCCGAAGACGCTAGATAGCTAAAATACATGGATTCCGAGTAATCTTGATTCGAAATTTTCCAAAAGTGTGGAAGAGGGGGGAACGCCCTAATCGCCTCTGGTTAGGCTACTTTGCCATTTAAACTTTCAAACCATCGAAACACGTGTCTTCTTTTTTAGCTTTATTTTCGTAATCTGCGGGATTTTTCCTGGAAGTATTAAAAAAAATTGATTTCTTTTTTTGTCCTACATTTGACCACTGTGCCTCCTCTTCTTTTTTTCTGAAAGCCAGAACTCAATCTAACCACACAGTAGAACGTTGTAGATCGTCATCACCAACATTTGCTGGCCGAATTGGAAAACACACGCAAAGTAGAGAAATGAGACACAATGTGACAAAGCACCACCTCAACAAGAAAAAAAGGACACACGATTAAGGGAAGGACTAGGCTAGGCTCAAATTAAAGTCATGGCATACATCATCCACATTTGATAGCGGTTGGTGGTGGTGTTTGTGATCCTTTTGCCAGGCACACCCTCAGAATTTTTATTACAAAATATTGAGTGTTTTCTGCTTCGGGTTGTTTTCACATTATTTAAAGGACAGCATTTTTTTTAACCAAAAAAGGGATCCTTTTTTTGTAAAAAAAGGACACAAAAACCCAGTGAAAAGCAAACAAATTTTATGGCTTTCTTAGTTAATTTACTACTTGTGTTCATTGTTCTTAAGATGGTTGACAATTATTTCCAAGGCAGTGGCGAGAGGGAGAGGGAAGGGGTTTCTTCTTCTAGCCGGTAAAGGATGCCATACCAGCATTGTAAAGGATTTCTTTTGAGGTGTTTCTGTAAACGTGATGTTTTCATAGCAAATAAAAAATTTTCAAAACAAAAAATGCAACATTTCTTGTTGGTGTTGTTGTTGCTGTTGTTGCATTTGTTTGTCTTTCCCAAAAAAAGGAGTTTCTCTTTGAGGATTTGAAAATTTAGTTCAAGTGGCTGTTTTTGTTTGTTGTTTTTGCTGGTTTTGAAAGGATCTATTTTTGTTGGAAAAAAACTAAATGTGTTGAAACAATTATTGGGTATGAGGGATACTTGTACTTGGCAGGATATCAAGTAGGGGGGTTTGCCGGAACGTGCGGATATTAGTTCCTAGAATATGTCCCCGTCCTTGTTGTCATCGTCATCTAATTAGCTGCAATTCAATTTCAAAATAAAAAGGATTAAATGCGGGATACCATTACACATCTAACTACTGCTGCTACCGGCAGGAGGAAGAGGATATGGCAAGGATATTTGGCACAAAAAATGGAAAGGAAGCTACTAATAAACATGTCAGTTTTAGAAACCAACAGACAGATAAGAGGGGTTATGGGGGTATCTACTTCAAATGTGGAATTTCATTTCCAATTTTATTTCCTCTCCCAAAAACTCAAACCGAAAAAATTACGACATTTTCCTAAATTCCACTTAGGTGGCCTTTCCATCACTTAGGTGGCCGGCAGCCTATCACTCACCAAATCTCATCTGAAGCAAAATATAAAGATGTCCTGCCTTGTCACTTTGATAGCCAGAGTGTGGACGTATACATGTCTGCCACGGACTTCCTTCCTGTGAGGTTTAAGAAATCAAACTGAACAGGACACTTGAATGGCTGGTTTTGAATAAATTAAAGCCTTTGAGGAAAAGGTCATGACATTAAAGAGATGGAGTTTTCCGGTTGATGGGATGTCTGGGTGGCAAATTTCTGATGGACTGGGAATAAAATTTTCAATTTTTAGGAATGTTGGGATATGCGGAATTTTGAAAGAGTCGGATGCTTATTTCGGATTTTAAGGGCGTTTTATTATAAAAAATTTGATCTCTCTGTGGGGGAGGTACCAGAAGGTGTGGTCGAATATATTTCATATTATCACCAGATCTTGTATTAATGGAAATATTGGGATATGCGGAATTTTAAGAGAATCGGATGCTTATTTAACTTTTTATGAGAGATATAATTTTTGAAAATTTTCAAAATTATTCAAAATTTTGACCCGCTGTGGGGGAGGTACCAGAAGGTGTGGTCCGATATATTTCATTTTCACACCATATAATGTGTTGGTCGAAATATTGAGATGTGTGAGATTTGAAAAAAATCGGATACTTATTTCGCAATTTAAGGGTCTTTTGTTATAAAAAAATTTGATCCCTCTGTGTGGAAGGTACCTGAAGGTGTGGTCCGATATATTCCATCTTCACACCAGATCTTGTATTAATAGAAATATTGGGATATGCGGAATTTTAAGAGAATCGGATGCTTATGAGGGACATTTTATGAGGGATATATTTATTCAAAATTTTGACCCATTGTGGGGGAGATACCAGAAGGTGTGGTCCGATATATTTCATTTTCACCCGAGATCTTGTGTTAGTCGAAATATTGAGATGTGTGAAGTTTGAAAAGAATCGGACACGGATATTTTGCATATTAAGGGCGTTTTATTATAAAAAAAAAATGATCCCTCTGTGGGGGAGGTATCAGAAGGTGTGATCCGATATATTCCATCTTCACACCAGACCTTGGGTTAATAAAAATATTGGGATATGCGAAATTTTAAGAGAGTCGGGTGCTTATTTAACCTTTTACGAGAGACATAATTATTCAAAATTTTGACCCGTTGTGGGGAAGGTACCAGAAGGTGTGGTCCAATATATTTCATTTTCACACCAGAGCATGTGTTGATCGAAATATTGAGATGTGGGAAGTTTGAAA
Source organism: Musca domestica (assembly GCF_030504385.1). Taxonomy (NCBI): domain Eukaryota; kingdom Metazoa; phylum Arthropoda; class Insecta; order Diptera; family Muscidae; genus Musca; species Musca domestica. The sequence goes on along the minus strand of NW_026712360.1, from coordinate 4,598,111 downwards.
AGAATCGGACACTTATTTCGCATTTTAAGGCCGTTTTGTTATAAAAAATTTGATCCCTCTGTGGGGGAGGTACCAGAAGGTGTGGTCGGATATATTCCATCTTTACACCAGATCTTGTGTAAATAGAAATATTGGAATGTGTGAAATTTTAAGAGAGTCAGATACTTATTTCATGTTTTGTGAGAGATATATTTATTCAAAATTTTGACCCGTTGTGGGGGAGGTACCAGAAGGTGTGGTCCGATACATTTCATTTTCACACCAGATAATGTGTTGGTCGAAATATTGAGATGTGTGAGATTTGAAAAAAATCGGACACTTATTTCGCATTTTTAGGGCGTTTTATTATAAAAAATTTGATCCCTCTGTGGGGGAGGTACCAGAAGGAGTGGCCCGATATACCAGACCTCCACACCAGACCTTGGGTTAATAGATATATTGGGATGTGTGAAATTTGAAGAGAGCCGAATGGTTATTTAACATTTTATGAGAGGCAATTATTCAAAATGTTTAACCCTTTGTGGGGGAGGTACCGGAAGGTGTGGTCCGATCTATACCATCTTTATTACAGATACTTTGTTGATGGAGATATTGAGATGCACCGAATCTGATTGGAATCGGATGTTAATTTCGCGTGTTATGAGCTTCATGGATATTTAAAATTTTGATGCCTTTGTGGGGGAGGTACCCTAAGGAGGGGACCGATATATTCCATCTTCGCAGCAGATCTTGGGTTTATAAAAATATTGAGATTTGTGTAATTTGAAGATAATCGGACTATTGCATCATCAAGAGTTAAAATTATTCAAAATTTTGACCCTTTGTGGGAGAGGTACCAGACGGAATGGTCCGATCTCTACCATCTTTTTAGCAGATCTTGTGTTGATGGAAATATTGAGATGTACCAAGTCTGAATGGAATCGGATGTTAATTTCAATTCTTATGAGCTTCATGGTTATTCAAAATTTTGATGCCTTTGTGGGGGAGGTACCCGAAGGAGTGGACCGATATATCTCTTCTTCACAGCAGACCTTGGGTTAATAAAAACATTGTTATATCTTTAATTTGGAGACAATCGGACTCTTACATCACATTTTATAAGACTTATAATTATTCAAAATTTTGACCCTTTGTGGGGTAGGTACTTGATGGAGTGCACCGATATTGTCCATTTTCTCACCTGACCTAGCACTGATTCAAATATTAGGATTTGCAAAGTTGGAGCAAAATCGTATTATCCTTTCTCTTTCTATGCAAAAAATATTTTTTTTGAAAATTTCGACCTTTTTGTGGGGAAGGTACCAGAAGAAGTGGACCGATATTGCCCATCTCCGAACTTGATCTAAGTTTAATAATAATATTACGATGTACCAAGTTTGGATCAAATCTAGTACTCGCTTCGAGAGTTATCGGTCGCACTAGCCAGAGAGACGAACGGGCGGACGGTCGGACATCGCTAGATCGACCCCAAATGTCCTGAAACGGATTTGGTCCAAAGAGACTTAGGGTCTAAAGTCGTTATTTCGATGAGGTACGTTTTGGCCGTATCAAATGATATATACCCTCTCTAGCCATATGGCTGAGGGTATAATAAGGGGATTTTCCCCATTTTAGAAACCTCGCAATGCCATTGAACTTTTTTCAAAATTTCAAGAAATTTTCAATTAAAAATTCTTCAACAAAGAAATGCATCGATTTTGAAAATTGTGTTGTATTTAAAATAATTCTGTTTATTTTAGGGTAAAATTCAAATAAATTTCAGGCGCACACACACCCACACTCATGGAATGAAATTCAATAAACAAATGATTATGAAAATTTTGAGATCAAATAAACAAATATAAATTTTAAATTCGAACGCAATGTAAATTTTTATGGAGGTTGTTTTATTTTTCAGAATTCTCGAAACCAAACATTTGTTACAGCCCAAGAACAAAGCTGGTTGTTGTACAAAAATGTGTGTGCTTTGTTTACATTTTCAAACTATTTGGAGTAATTAAACAATGCTCTCTTCAGATTACAAGGAGAAAAGAGAGTTCCATAGAGTGAGAGTTCCATAACGACCGTAAAATTTCTTAAACCCGGATCATAATTTTGAAAACTCGATTCTAAATCTGAGAGTCCGGCAGGAAAATTGTTTAATTTGTATTCTTAATGTATAGATCAATTCTAAATTTACCAACATTGGCTATAAAGACCGTAAACCCGCTGTATAATCTCAAAAAACCGCTTATCCGGTTCAAAACTTAAAAAAACGACAGGGGTTTTCATTGTTTTATTGTAATTACATAGATTAAATATATGTTCATAGAAACTAATCTCAAAAGTACTAGACTCGCTGAGGAATTTCGAAGTTTAAATTTTTGAAAACCCGGTTCGAAATCTAAAAAACCGTTAATACAATTTTTAAGTTGTATTAAAATACTTAGATGTATCTCATACTTGTCCAATACTGGGTTTAAAAGATTAAAATCCCGCAACATAATCTAAAAAACCGTTATGATTACATAAAACCCGGTTCTAAATCAAAAACATTGGCGGCAAAATTCAATATGTTTATTCTTATTGTATAAATTGAGTATATACTCATAGAAACTAGTTTCAAAAGTCCTAAACCCGCTTTGAAATCTCGAAAACCCGCTTACAATTAATGAAAACCGGTTATCAAATGTCTCAATAATATTATTATAAATAGTAAAAGAATAATCTCTGTTTAGAAATTTGTTAAGAAATCTTCAAACCATTTTTGAATTCAAAAAACCCGGTCACAATTTATCAAAACCGGTTATAAAATATATCAAGAATATTCCTAAAATTCATTAAAAAAATCTATATCGAAAAAAATTGTTTAAAAAATTATAAAAGTATTTGGGATTCCAAATACCCGGACACGATGTATGAAAACCGGTTATAAAACAAATCAACAATATTCCTAAAATTCGTTAAAAAAAAATCTCTATTGGAAAAATCGTTCAAAAAAATTATAAAAGCATTTGCGATTCCAAATACCCGGTCACAATTTATGAAAACCGGTTATTAAATATATCAATAATTTTCGTTAAAAAAATCTCTTTTGGAAAAATTGTTAAAAATGTTACAAAAGCATTTGCGAATCCAAAAAAAAAACCGGTCAAAACTATTAAAAACTGCCCACAAACCCGGTTGCGGCTTGAAAAAAAAACCGCTAGATAATCTTGAAAAAAACCGGTTTTGTATATAATTACAGATATTTGAAAATCATAGCCAATCAACAGGCACATCAACACCAAACCCTAAACCCACATCCAAATATCGAAAACCCGGTTACAGTTTCGAAAAACCGGCTGTACTGTGAGAAGATCTACACATCTCCTACAAGAAAATTTACAGACTTTCTACCAGAATATCCACTGATTTTCTATAAGGAGATCTACGTATTTTCTATGAGAAGAAATACCGATCCTTCATGAGAGGCCCACTGATATTCTCGAAGATGAGTAGATCTTCTGTGAGGAGATCCTCCGATTTTCAATGAAAAGATCTAGAAACTCACTTTTGAGATCTATATATTTTCCAGGAGAAGATATGCAGTTCATCAATGTGAAGGTGTAAAGATTTTCTATTGAAAACCCTCTTTTCTTTTCATTTAATTTTCACTCAAAACTAATCACTTTGCCCTTTTTATATTTTCAATATTCTTCGTTTTTCCACAAAAAAAAAAAACAATCCCAAACCATAATAGATTGATTAAAATAATTTATGTAAATTAATGGCTCAAACTATTCAGATCTTCACGATATGTTTTGTAATCTCTCACGAGAAATTAAAAGAGACTGACCCTGACCTTTCTTGGACACAAAGAAAAAAAAACCAAACAAAACGAAACGAAAAACCAAAAACCCGTTTGGGAAAAACCAAAACAAAACAAGAATCTTTTGCAATAAGAATCGATTTGTATGGAAACCGATTACCAATCTTTAAATTCACTCTCCTGGAAAATCAGAATCCAAGAAGAATCTATTTTCGTCGATAAACCCGAAGAAGAAGACGGCGGTGATATGTATTTGTACGAGATACGATCGTATGAGACGATAATCTAAAAACAAATAAACAAACCCAAGAAACGAAACGTCAAGTCAAAAGCGAAGCCAACCAAAAATAAGAATTTTCATAATCAAAATAAAATGGAAACCCACTGAAAGAAGAAAAAAAAAACACGAAACGAATGAAAGGTAGGTAGGTAGGTAGGCAGGAAAAACTAGACAACAAAAATAAAATAACATCCAACCAAGTGTCCAAGTGATATCTTTTCTCCTCCCAGGGACAACGAAGATGATAACACACAGGCAGCCAACAACAAAAGCCAAAGCCGAATGGACAACACGAACACCACGACGACGATGATCGCACAAACCAAACCATACCAACCCAACCAAATGTCATAGGAAAAGTGGCAGACAAAAAAGTACAGCAAACAGGGTCAAAACAAAAAATCCACGATGAAACAAACGTTGAGGGAGAGAGAACAAAAAAAGAATACAAATGTCAGAATTGTGTGTGAGTGTGTCGCCGTGTGTGTGTGTGTGTGAAGTATTGACGCAAGAGCCAAGAAAAACAGTGGAAAATCTATAGAAAGCGGTATAATAACAACAACTTAAATTAGAATATTTTGTTTTTTAAATAAAAATAGAAAAAATTATTCCTATCAACAATTTCAGAGGCAGACGTTGAAAATGCTGCTTGCGACGATGTCCGTTTGCTTGGCAGCAGAGCAAGGCTGAGAGGCATTTTAATGTTCACAGTGGGGCAAATGCAAAGAATTTTTGAAGAAAAAAGGATAATAAATTAAAATTCGAAATTTAACGAAAATATATTTACATAATAAAATTTGTTTATTAAAAAATAAAAATATGAAAATTTTGGTTTTATCATTTCCAATTGGAAAACCAATTACTCAAATCCAAAAATCAAAGTATTAGGTATTTAGGTATGCACTCCTTGATTAAGGATTTTTCCAATTAGAAAAGGATATGTGCTCTTTTCGAAACCTAGGTATTCCCTGCCTTACCCCCTGGTAAACATTACCATCGTTCTCCACTTATAAACAAACGTTGGTTTTATAAAAACAACAATAAAGGGATAAACCTGACTATTTTGCAACAACAAAATACTACGGTATCCCGAACAAACAAGCCAACACTGTTCGATTTTTCGCAAGGATTTTCAATCACGTATGAAATTGTACTTCAAAATGTGAAGTAAATTTTTTACAGATTTTTTTTATAAAAAAATTGAATTAAAATAAAAAATCGAATTTATAGCCACATATTTGCTTGGTTTCAGTACCGGCAATAAATTCATAGTTTTGCAATTTTCTTCGATATCATAAAGGAAAATCGGTTATAATAGTAAAACCTTTTATATACCTTTTTTGTATTCTTGCAGTTCTGGAACAGACCAATTATTTTTGAATAAAACAAAAGATCTTTATGAAAAAAGTTGATCGTTATTAACTGGATGGGTTCCAAGGGCATTTTAAAATATTTCCAGATTTTTATACCCTCAGCCATATGGCTAGAGAGGGTATATATCACTTAATACGGCCAAAACGTACCTCACTGAAATAACAGTTTAGGTCTTTTTGGACCAAATCCGTTTTAGGACATTTGTAGTGGTTCTGGCGATGTCTGTCCGCCCGTCTGTCTGTCGGGTGCGCACGAAGAGAGTATCCGATTTGGCCCAAACTTGGTACATCGTAATATTATTATCAAACATAGATCGAGTTCGGAGATTGGCAATATCGGTCCACTCCTCTTGGTACCTCTTGCACAAAATATCAACATTTTCAAAGAAAATAATTTACTGCACAGAAAGAGATAGGATAATCCGATTTTGCCCCAACTTGCGAAACCTAATATTAACATCAGTGCTAGGTCAGGTGCGGAAATGGACAATATCGGTCGACTCTATTAAGTATCTCCCTTACTAAGTGTCAAAATTTGAAATAAATATATAAATCTTATAAAATGTGATGTAAGAGTCCGATCTTAAAATTACACATATGAAAATATTTTTATTAATCTAAGGTCTGATGTGAAGATGGGATATATCAGTCAACTACTTCTAGTACCTCCCTCGCAAAGGGTCAAAATTTTGAATATCTATGATGCTCATAAAACGCAAAATCAACATCCGATTCCATTCAAACTTGTCACATCTCAATATTTTCATCAACACAAGGTCTCTTATAAAGATGGTAGAGATGTACCACACCTTCTGGTACCTCGCCACGTAGGCTTAAAGATTTTGAAATACAAAATGCTCAAAGAAAGCGATATATGCTTCCAACTCTCTTCAAATTTTACACACCCAAACATTTTTCTAACGCAAAATCTGTTGTGAAGGTGATATATATCTGCTAACCCTCTACCTCACCCACAAAGGGTCAAAATTTTCAATACTTTTATCTGTCATAACTTGCGAAGCAATGGAGCGATTCTGTAGAACTTGCTACATCCAAATATTTATCTCAACCAGAAACCCGATTATTCATATATATCCCATAATATTGAAAATTGCTCCATCACTTGGTACTTGGTCAGAGAAATGTTTTTTTTTTTTTCAGACGTTATCAATAACTGGACTTAATTCGTTTGGTCCTGTAGCTGTAGGCTTCTTGGGAAAAAGCCGTGGCCTGGAAGAATACATGAGGATGCATCAACGCTTGGGAACATTAATATGTCAAAATTTGTAAAATATTTTTCCAAACTTAAAAAGATTTTCATACGTCTTACACGACACGAAACGGAGGTGAATAGGTAGATTTTTTCCCAGTTTATAAATATTTTTTTCCAAATTCTATTAGATTGAGGTATCTGTTCTTCCCCCGCCGGCAAATTTACACCAAAATATAAATGTTTTTGGAGAAATTTGGCAATATTCTTCATTAGATTTGAATTAGTAAATAAAAATAATACAAATTTTCCGAATTTCTTAACGATTTCTGAATATTTCAGGTATGAAAAAAAATATCCACCGTTGAAAAACATTTTTGAATTTATCTATTTTTTTTAATTTTTTATTCCTCCGCAGCCAAATTTTAACCAAACTACAAATGTTTTGGAGAAATTTAGGAATATTCTTCCTAAGATTTTAGTAAATAAATAAAATGAAAACTAATTATGCGAAATTTCAAACGAATGAGCTAAATATTTTAAATATGAATATGGTAAAAAAATTAATATTTTTTAATTTTTTGATGATAGCTTTTTTTATTTAGAAAATCTTTAAAAATAGTTGAGCTAATATATTCCAAAAATTAATATTGTTATAGGTACCCCACTGGGTTTTCTCAATCCGTTTATCTTTTTTTATTAAACTCCTATTTGTAATTTCATAAATATAACCAATTTTGGCTTATATAAGTCAAAAATATTGTATTAAAATCATTTCAATTCCAAAATTTTATTTTAACATTTTTTGCTTGAGTATTTTTGGTAAAGAGTTTTGTCAATTATAAAATATCTTATTGACTTTTCCAACAAAAATGTTAAGTATTTTTTTAAATTTTCTATTTTTATTAAACTTTTGCATTTATATAACCCATTTTGTATTAAATATGCCTTTAATATTACATTAATATCATTACGATTTAAAAATTCTAAGTTCCAATGACCTTTAAAAACAGTTTAACCACTTTTATATGACCTTCCCCACTGTAATTTATGCAGAACGCAGCAGAGAAGTTGCATCGCTGCAACGGCAATTGGTTTCGTTGCCTGCCTTTTCCATTTGTAAGCCAGAGAAAGAGAGCAAGGGAGAAATCAATACATTGAGAGAGAGTACAAACAAAAAGAACGAAACTCCACCAAACAATTGCTGGCTCAATGTTTCGTTTGCTTCATTTCTCATTTGGTTTTGTTTTCATTTTGGGGGTTTCTTTTTCTTCGTTTGTGTTCGCTTGCATTATTGTTGTGTGTGTTTGTTGTTGCTGGGCTCTCGCTCTCATCCCAGTTTTGACTTCGTGCGATGGCAAGTAAGAATGCCAGACAACGAATGTCAAATCAGTTTGAGAGAAACTATTGTCGAGTTGACAACATTTCTTGCGCTACGCTAAAGGAAAGAAAAATTAATTCGACAAAACATTTTATAAACGTTTTTTAAACGAAATTTAATAAAATATTACATTTTTTGCAATTGCATTTTGAGCAAACATTGTTATATTTTCGTAATATAAATAAAAAAACCTTGGAAAACAAATTAAATTTTGTTAACATTAACATTGTGTCAAAGCATAGAAGAAAGAGTAACAGTGTGAGAGTGAAACAAAGCATTGTGAGAGAGCAGAAGAATATAAATAACAGAAAACAGGGCTTTTCAAAAAAGAAAGAAAAAACTATTAAAAATAAATTAATTAAAGAAAATAAACAATTTTGGCAATAAAAAAACACAAATAACAATTGTGCATAATTAAAAGAAAAACATTTACATTTGTTTTCCTTTAATTAACGTGTTTCGCCAAGAGAGTCGTTCGTGCCACTTGTGAGTGCAACATTGCTTACGCATAAATGTCAAATTTGTTGTTGCTGTTTTAAATTGGAGCATTGACAACTGTACGTGCAAGGTGGAGTAAAAGCTTTGTTGGTTGGGGAAATTGTCAGTGATTTTGGCGCCAAAATTTGACAGATCCACCATAGAAAAAAGCAAAGACGCAAAAAAACATCGTAAAAAAAACAAAATTATTGGAAGAAACAATAAAGCAGCCATACAAGTGCAACAAATAAAATAATAATTAAAAACAATTTGCAAACGCCTGATTAATAAGGAAAACAACAAAAACAAAACGCAAAAATGTCTGCAGCCCGTGTATTGAATCCCATGATTTGTAAAATCTCCAGCAGCCCAGTGGCTATGCGCAGCAACATGACATGTGGACGCCAGTTGAATCGCATTAAAAGGGATCTCTTTGGTCCTGCCAATCCCGTTGAAACCACAAAGTAAGTTAAATATTTTATTCCCAAATCTTCTTCCTTAAGTATCGTCTCTAACGTATTGTGTTTTGTGTAGAATCTTCAATGAGGAATTGGAAAAATGCCAAGAAAGAGCCTCCCGCAAATGGGGTTTTGACTTCCGTACCGGATCACCATTGTCGGCCAATTCACAGTACATTTGGGAACGTGTTTCCACCCAGGAAAATCAAATCGCCCCCGAAATGTACACCCTGACACGGGCCGCTCATGTCCGCCCCACCCCTGCACCCAAAACCAATTTGGAAATGTTAATGGATGAGCGGGCCGAACGTGAAAATCAATTCAATTTGTCACAGACCTCAGCTGCCACCGATACAGATTCCTGCGATGATAGCCAAGATGAGTCCATGGTTGAGTTCAAAGTTCCTGCTGGTCCCAATAACGCCGAAACCAGTGTCTTTGTGCCACGCAAAACACACTTGCGCAAGAGACAGCCCAAGATTACAGGTAAATATTTGAAATCGATATATATTTGATTTTAATTTGGGAAATTTTGATAATTGTAGGATGAGATTTGTTTAGAACCGAAAGAGTAGAGTTCAAGAATCCCAATTTTTTGATGGGAACTTAATTAATCCTCAACAGGAAAACTTAAGGGAAAAAGTTATTTCAAAGACTTAGCAATTATAGAATTCAAGACGCAATATTTTTTCCCCTCAACAGCAAAACTTCACCTAAACACTAATTTCAAACATAGCAGTTATAGAATTGAAAACACTAAATTTCCGCGATTTAAGGACAAATTTAATATAGAATTGAAAACACTAAATTTCCGCGATTTGAGGACAAGTTTAGTTTAGAATCAAAAGAAAGACTTCAAAAATCCCAATTCTTGATTACCCCTCAACTACAAATGTTATCTGAAAAAGTCATTTCAAGGCTTAGCAATTATAGAATTCTAAGCATCAGATTTCCCTGATTTGAAGACCAGAAACTACTTGCGCAGTTATATCTTGCAATTAAAATTCGACCGTCAAACTTTCCCCAAGCAATTATTTTCAACATTTTGAATTACACCTCTAATTACTTCAGATTAGTATCCAAAATTTGTGATTCAAATCCCTCTTCATTACATCTACATACAGTTACTAGATTTTCAACATTTTCCCCCCTTCATTCCCACACCTTATTCCCAAGCAATCAACCTTGAAATGTTATTTCCTCAACCTAAACACCTTCAATTAAGGGACCGAGAAAAAAGAGTAACGTATATTTTTGGGAAATAGAGTAATTTCGCCAGGAAAACAAGTGTGGGAAATCGATATTAAAATATTAATTTCCCATAACGATCGATACTCTAAATTTCCACCCTCTAAAAAAAAAAAAGTTCAATATTCAACGGTTTTTGGGAGGGTTTTTTTTTCTTGTTTCAAGCCAAGCCTTAGTAACGGTCGAGCCAGCAAACAATACAAGTTATTTTGGGGGAGTAAAGTTCTCGTTGCGTGTAGGCGTTGTACCTACCTACCTTTTGTTTGCGGTTTCTGATTTAATGGCTTTCATTATTATTTTCATTTCCGTTTCAAGGTTTGGCACATATTTGTCTGCCAGTAGATAGCGATCCTTCTGGCATGGTTCAAAAATATCCATGGCAAAACAAAAAGGGTTGTTTTTCTGTCTCTCTACATAGCTTGTTTTGTTGCTGTTGTTTGATATCTCTAAAAATTCAAATCTAAAGCACAAGTGATTTTATTTTTTGATTTGGAAGCCCAGCTGTGTGTTGTATGGCACAAAATGAACCCCCATAAAATGTAAGGTAGTTGGCAAACCTTCCCCTTTTATTTCAGCTATGCTTTGTAAGGCTCTTGTGTTTGGCCATCAACCCCTCTTATCCATTGTCCACTGCCTGTGCCATTCCGTGGTGATGTGCGTGTTTTTGATAGATGATTTTTTTGCTTTTGTGGTAATGATCTTGTTGGAAAATCTTTCATCCCGTGGCAAGCAAAGAATTGTGAACAGATGTTTATGGGGTTGCCTGGTTTTAGCTTTTCAGGATTTTTCATTTATAACAGATGTTTGGAAAAGAAAATTTACCTAGGCCTTAAAACAGCCCTTATCAAATTATGGAAATTTGGAATTTTTGACATTTCAAGCAAGATTGAGGGATAGAGCAGGATCAGTAGTTACATACTTTAGGGGAGTTTTTGAAACTTCAAATGTAGTAAAGGAAAGACATGTTTGCAATTTGGGGATTAATTCGTATTTGTCTCCATGTCTGTGAAAACTGTCCTCTGAATCTATGGATTTGTTGTTTTTGTATACTTAATTTGGTCCTGTGCCGAACGCGTGCCATTCGAAGGTACCCCTGCCTTAAAATATTTGCTAATACAACAACTATGCATGTAGAGGCATAAGGGATGTATTCGAAAGAGGTTCAGTGACGTTTAAGCAAACACACGACAAGGCAGGTCAGTCGGGTATGAGAAAAATACCAAATTTCTTTGGGGATGAACAAAACTATGCCTAGGGTTTTAATTGATTTTAGTCCTTTCTTTCTTTTTTTGAAATGTAAACAGCATGAGGTCTTTTTTCTCTAATTTCTTATTAGATCTTCTTAGGATCCTAGTTCTAATTGCTTATAGGAAAATATCACATTACAAACCCATGTGTGTGTTTTTGTTATGTAATACATTTCCACTAATCCCTTTTTTGTTTTCTTTTTTTCTATTTTTAGAATACATGAAAGAACGTAAACGTTTGGCTCAAACCCCCAAGAAAGTATCCCCTGCCAAGCGTATGCGCACCTCCTCCGGCTCCTCATCGGTCAGCCATGCCGTAAATGCCAACAGCATAGCAGCGCATTTTTCACTAAGAACACGTCAGCAGCATTAAGGAAACACAAAAAAAAAAAAAAACTAAAGAACAATTAAAACCATCCAGCAGCTAGCGTGTATACTTAGTTTGTAAGGAAATTGATTGCAATCATCTGAAAATATTACCAATCATAACAAACACACTGAGGAAATTTTACCCCCCTAACAACAACAATGGATTAATCCAACAACAAAATTTCCTATACCCCCCAACAGAAAAAAGTTTTATTTTTTTCTTTACCCAGGAAATTCACACCCAAAACTACACTATTACCAACCACACACACACACGAAAAACTAAATGCCATAAACTAAGTTCTTTTTTTAGTTATTAATTAATTATAAGCTACTTTAGATGATAAGTTCCCAATACCCTTTGGGGGTATTATCCTTAACTATTTTAAGGCATATGAACAATTTAGCATTTAAGTTTCTCCACCCCAAATCCCCCAAACTCCCAAAAACTTGAAGTCGAATGAATTTTCCTTAACCTAAGACTTTGGCAATTGATTTTGTTTAATACCGAAACAAAGGCAAAAGAGTTGGCTATTGATCTCATATGTTATAATATTCCAACCCTTTGTTTTTTGTTCCAAAAAAACACAACAATTGCCAGACTCTTTGAACCATTAAAATCCATTATTTTTCCTTATGGAAAATTTTAACAATTTTATCCCTCTTTTTTTTTTGAAATTTACAATTTTTTTATATAAAAAAATCTAAATTTCAAGAATTGTATTTTTTTAAATTGTTGAAATTTTCTTTTTCACCCAATACCTTAAACCAAATCCTTTTGAAGTACAAACTAAAACATTGTAAATTATCAAATCCCCAACCCCCTTCCTCCGGCCCCTTCTTTTACCCCTAAAGAATTCTTTTAGGGTTTTACAAAATCGTAGCGGGGAAATTAAGCCTCCCTAAAAAAATATCCCAACAACTTGAAATTTTTTCAAAAACACAAGAAAAAAAATGGAATTGAAGTTGTAAACAATTTCTAAAAATAATTTAATATTTTTAAACAATTTCAAAATTTTGTACAACATTTCAATGCTTTTCAAACAATTAACTAAAAAATATTCAAAATTTTTTTCAAAAATATTTAAAAAAAAATCAACAATTTTCCAAAAATACTTCAATATTTTTAAAAAATTCTTAAATTGTTTTTAAGAAAAAATTAGATATTTTTTAAATATTTAAAAATCTTGCAAAATATTTTAAAAATTTCAAAATCTTGGATTTTTCCTAAATTCTAATTTTTCACATTTTTTTTAATATTTTTGAATTTTCCGAAATATTTAAAAAAATGTAATTGAAGTTGTAAACAATTCCTAAAAAATATTTAATGATTCTTTAAACAATTTTAAAATTTTTAATAGTTTTTTTTTTTTTTTTTTTGAAAAAAAATTTTCAAAATTTTTCAAAAAAAAAAGCCAAACTTTTTCGTAAAACATTTCAATGCTTTTGAAACAAGTAACTAAAAATATTTAAAATTTTTCAAAAGAATTAAAAAAATTTCCAAAAATATTTCAATTTTTTTCCAAAAAATTGTTAAAATTTTTTTCAAGAAAAAATTCCATATATTTTTTTAAATATTTACGAATTTTCCGAAATATTGAAATTTTCTTGAATTCTAATTATTTCACAATTTTTTTTAAATATTTAAAAATTTTCCGAAAAATTTAAAAACTTTGCAAACTATTGAAATTTTCTTAAATTCGAATTTTTTCACATTTTCTGTAAATTTTTTTTTAACTGAAAAGTATTTAATTTAAATCCCTTTCGAAACCTTTTTTCTTTTGAAAAAATTTCATATTTTTGTGATGTTTTTTTTTGTCATTTCAATTCCACATTGAAGTGTATTTCCCCCATCATTTCATTTGAATTTTGTAAAACTCTTTAAAGAATTCTAAAAAAATACTTTTTAAAAAAATTTCCTTGAATTTTGGAAAATCATTTCGAAAATTTAATGGAATTTTTGCCTTAACTAAAAATTAGAAAAAGTTCTTTGCTTTCAGGCCTTGTTTATGAAGGGGGCTTGAAAGCCAACAACTTGTTCCCTAAGCACTCTCCCCGACCCCATTCACCCTCCCCTTCCCCTTCCCTTGTAAATTGTATAATTTTTTTTTGGTAGGCAGAGCCTTTTATTTTTTTCCTTATTTATACTACTATAATTTTAGTAATAAATACCATACATTTTTATAACAAATGAACTAATTATATTGCAAAAAATATATATACATATGCATCTAAGAAATATAACAAACAAAAGAATTTTTTATAACATTTAAAGCATTTTTGTTTTTTGTTTTGCAAAAAAATACACATTATTTTTAATTCTTGATTTGAAAAAAAATGAGAGGAAGAACAAAATCCCATTTAATTTTACACATCATTTTCAAAACCTACAATCTTCAATATTTTTTGCTACTGCATCATTCATTTAAACATCTATCCAATACCCCCCTCCCTCCCCTCCCTAATTTGTATTAAAAACAAAAATAGTTTATACCATCCCCATAAATATATTTGTTTATGTTTAAATATAACTTTGTATAACTGTAATTATAAGAAAATTGAAAGAAAAAACCCAAAACAAAATTTAATTGAAAAGAAAACTTATATAACAACAAATACAAATACACACCAACAAATCCTAGAGAGAGAAAAAAACTTAAAACTCCGATGCTGTTTCATTTTCAAAGGGAAAGAGATGTAGTTATGATGGTGAATCGTCATAGTCTGCTTGTGAATTCTACAAGGATGCCGGGAAAGTTTCCCCAATTTAGAACTTGACTCAAAAGAGGGTCCCCTAGGATTAGAAAGTAAACCTTTTCGAGAACCCAAAATTATCTGGGAATTATTACCATGTATCATGTAAGTATTATAAAGGTAAAATGGAAACCAAAAACTCCTTTTCCTCAACAACATTTCCAACACCATTTCCAACTCCACCTAACCTCAAATTTTCCTCAAAAAATGTGTTGATTTCGAATTTTCTTCAATTCATTTAAAAATGTGTCTGAAAGTAACCCACAGCGGCAACATTGATGGCCATCCCAAGCACATTCAAACATTTCTTATCTCAAAGCGACAATAGAAAATGCTCTACCAACCAACGAACAGATATGCACGTGGTGGTGGATTTCTGTTGTTTCCACACAATGGCTCGTTGTACGAACGACTTTGTCCATATTCAGAGGTTTTTTCTCATCCACGTTTTTTGTTCCGTCACATGCATGCATTTTCCAGTTACTAAAGAAGAAAAACTCCTCTTATCTAGAGCAATAAACAAAATTGTATCTATTCATTGGTTGGCGGTTTGATGGACGTTGCATGCGTTCGACGGCGAGTGACACTGCAGCATGCAGTGGTGGTAGCAGTATTTTATTATCTCTTTGTTGAGATATCTATCGGCAATGAAACACTAAATGTAATATGCTTCGAGGGAGTTCAATAAAATTAAAGAAATTAATAAAATTTAAAATTTAAAAAGAAAAAAAGGAAAAAAATAAAAAAGAAAAATAACAAAAAAAGGAAAGAAAAAAATAAAAAAGAAAAAAATAAAAGAAATAACAAAAAAATGAAAATAATTAAAACAAAGAAAAAATTGAAAACAATTAAAAAAATAATAACAAAAAAAAAAATAAATAAATAAAAAAAAGAAAAAAAACTAAATTATTTTTGTTATGGATATTGTTATTAGTTTTAAGTTTACTCAGGAATGTTTTATATTGTTAATACTATTTATTGGCCTTGAAGGCTTCGGTATTATGAAATGGAAATTGAATAAATAAAAATAAATAACAAAAAATTAAAAATTAAAGAAATAACAAAAAAGAAACCAATTAAAGAAATAACAAAATAAAGAAGAAAATAATTAAAAAAAAAGAAAAAAATTAAAAAAATAACAAAAAAATAAATAAATAATAAAAGAAAAAAATATTAAAATTAAAAAAATATATAAAAAGAATACGAAGCAAATTAAAACCAGTAAAGAAAGTCCTAAAGTCGGGCGGGGCCGACTTTATGATACCCTACACCACTTTGCTAATTTAGTAGAGCTCCACATAACAACTAAAATTTTTTATGGGAGAATTCAATCATACACGCTATGATTATAAATAATATAAAGTTCTAAAGACTAAATATGCCGAAGCATTTGTATCTTTTAAATTCGGACTTGCATTGCCCATTTGGTGTACAATCGGATAAAGATATACATGGGAGCTATATTCAAATCTGAGCCGATCTCAATAAAATTTAGCAAAGGTATTTCTGAGCTGCATTTGATATATTTCCCTGAATATCGTTGTTACGGAGTGCATATTACGGTTGTGGGTAACAAATACAACAAATCGGATGAACATTATGTATGGGAGCTATAGTTATATCTGAACCGATCTTCACCAAATTTGACATACTACCTTCTAGACTAAATTCGGTCGTATGTGCCAAATTCCATCCCATTTGGGCAAATATTAGACGTTTGATGCACAATAAAAGGTAAATCGGACGAAGTTATATATGGGAGCTATATCCAAATCTGAACCCAAATATCAAATTTGAAACAATTCCGGTGAAAAATGTCGCTAAAATCATCAAAATATGGGGGCTATACGAAGACGTGGACCTGCATTGTCAATTTTCTGTCACTGGCTGTAGTATCCATTACGAACTTCAAATACCAAATTTGAAACAATTTCGGTGAATAATGTCGCTAAAATCATCAAAATACCGTAAATAGGGAGGTAACATTATATGGGGGCTATACCAAAACGTGGACCTACATGATCCATTTTCAATACCAAAAGTCCTGCAGACATAGTATACGTTTGAGTAAAATTTTATTAACCTACTTTAATTCCTTCAGAAGCTACAGTGATTTCCACAGACGGACGGACGGTCATCATTAAATCGAAATAGATTTTTATTCTGATAAAGATCATGTGTACCTTGAGGAGTTGAAGAAGCATACTATGGTGGAGGGCATAAAAATATAAATTGTCCTGTATATTTATAGGTAGTCGCATCGACACAGCTGCTGGGAAAATGAACTGTCAAACCGATTTTGAAATTGAAAATGTTGAATGAAAAATTACTGAAATCTGGAAAATACATATTATAACAACCGAATTGCGTCTTATAATAAAACATATAAAAATCTACTTTTTTTGACAAAACATTTTAAATTTGTTGACATATCAATGTTCCCAAGCGTTAATGCATCTACCTATATTCTTCTATTATGGGTTCCCCCGTTTAAACAATACCATCATATGACCACTTGTTGGATAAGTATTTCCATAAAAACCATATCCGAACATTCAGATCAATTAACATGTAAGCGCATAATTCCTTCAGGTTAAAAATACCTACCTGGTATAAAAAATTAAAATTATCCGCTGAAGGCTAAGTAAATAACTTTGTGGTGTTAAAATTTATTATTTTTCTTCAATAAACAAGTGCGAACACAATCCAACAATGCATTAGCGATTGCAGACACAAACCCGATAATAAAAAACTATCGTTATCGATCCCATGCTGTTGATATTAAATATGGCGTGGCAATGCCCAAGCAAAAGTATGTGACAAAAATGTTTGGTATGGCAATGCCGTAATGGTGGGTGATTGGCTTTGCTAAACGAACTCTTAATACAGCATTACAGTAATGGATATTTTGGTGTTTGTTTACATTTAATTTGACTCCCAGAGATTTAACAATTCTCTCGTGTTACAATGACCAACCTTAAAGCAGAGACGGAAAGAGAGGCGCTCTTTATTGCATTACTCTTTGATTAATTGTTTTCAATGGTTCTAATTGTGTGTTTGTCGACTCCACACTGTGAGAGTAATTCATTTGCAGAGAGCACAAGTGAGTGTATTTGCTTGACGCTGCCTTAAAACAGGGGTGCTCAAGAAAAAATATCTCTGTTCAGTCAAATTTCTCTTTGCTTATTTAAATCAAGAACAAAACAGTGTTAAGTCATTATTTATACAAATATTTTTTATCCATTTGCTTTATAAATTATTTTGGCAAACATTCGTGTTTAAAAACAATTAAATAGAACCGTAAAATATAAAGAAAAACAGAATTTTAATTTTCTCTTAAATTATCTCTTTTTTCTCTTCATGTTCTAGAACACGGTTTTGAGCACCACTGCTTAAAACAAGTTTTAATAGACGAAATACAGTAGATTTTAAATCCAAGGTTAATATATACTATAATATTACGTTTACATTACAGTTTTTGCTTGGCTAACCTTTATGAGAACTTATTTAACGTTTATATAGGAAAATTAATTGGAAAATTAAATTAAATTTACTAAATCGGCTAAACTGTGGACTCACTTTTATTTCCGATTTAGTATGTGTATGTTCTCTTTAACTCAAAGTTTTTTCCTTTTAGATTTTTCTCTTTGCCTCTCCCAAGTGATTTGGCAATGTTCATGGGTTTTTAATAAAACAAATAACGTTTACACATTTCAAAAATTTTGTTTTATTTACAAAACTAATTTTTCTCTTTAATTTGATAAAATAAATAAATAAAATTATTTAATAAATAAATAAAATTAACATAGAAAATAAAAACAAAAAACAAAAAAGCTTAAATTTACAAATAATGTTTTTCTTCTTCTCCCTCTTTGCTAATTAAGAGTACATATTAGCAAGCGTTTACATTTAACAATTTTAGGCTAAGAGTATTTTGTTTGGAAACGAAAAAAAAAAAATGAAATCAAATCCTAAACCAGGACACATCTTAAAAAGTTTCTCTAAGGACTACAGCTCTTAGTTAGTTGCCCCGCCACCTGTCTTTTCCTTGAGTTGCTGCTGCAATTGTTTAACCATATTTCCCCTGTTGTTGTGACGCTGAAAGAAGGCATTAATGGAGCTCATCGAACGATATTCCAAATTGTCGCTAACATTCCAATCGATGGCCCCAATACTTTGATGCCTGCCCAGCGGATTGCGGGTCTTTGACTCATTGTATTTTTCGAGCAGATGTAGCAAACAATCTTTGGTATTATTGGCAGCCTCTTCCAAATTCACTGCCTGATGTGTATTGGGCAGGCCGACAGGGACATCGCGACTCATTTGACTGATGCGGAATTTGGCACGTTTTATGCTGGCCGCCTCTTGGAAACGATCGGCGGACGATGAGTTTTTGGCATTACCAGTTGTCATGGTGCTGACCGAAGACTTTCGTGAGGTGCTGTTGCTGTTCAATTTGGGTGTCTCCTCAATGGACTGTTGTAGGCGCCAGGACAGATTGCTGGTTCGGCTTTTGCCGGGATTGAGGTTGCTGAAGAAATTGTTGGTGGTGGAGGTTGAAGTGGTATTGGTGCTGGTGGTTGTGGTGTTGTTGGAGGTCACTGAACCTTCCAGGGTTTTCTTTGAGGTAGTTGTTGTTGTTGAAGTTTTGCCAGCCTTGGCCGAGGTTTTGCCTTCTTTCTCTTTTGTATTTGTAGCTTTCTCACTCTCCGAGGTCTTGGGTGAGGTCTTCTTCTTTTCCCCGGTGCCCTTTTTGGTTTTGGGTTTCTTCTCCTTCTCGTTTTCTGTTCCTTCATCCTCCGCATCCTTTTCTCCTGCCGCCTCCTTATTGAATTTCGTATTGATTTGGGCCAACATCAGCAGATGATCGGAGAGTTTTTTAATTTCATCAGCCAAATTGACACGCTCACCCGACGATCGGCGTCCCAACAAATAATTGGTATCCGAATTACGACGATCGAATGTATGAAGATAGGATTTGAGAGAGCGTTGCTGCAAATTCATTGTCGAGCCGTTTAGCTCATCAACCCTGCTGCTGAAGGGATTGGCCATATTGAAACTCTGAGGAGTGGGAGTGGCAGCGCCACTGGCCGAGGTGGGGAACAAATGTTCACGTGACTCATTAATGGGTGTGGGGGGTTCATCGATGTTATTGAACTCGGACAAATAGGATTCGTCATCGGTGACCGTGTCCAGGGATTCGCAGGGCGATGGAGAGCAGACTAAAACAAAAAGAAAAAAATTATTAAAAATTAAAAAAAATAATTTCAAAATTAAATATTTCATTTTTTAAAAACTGTGTATTTGTACAGCCAAGCGTTGTGTTCTGAAATTTCAAAGCCAAATTAAAAAACACAAAAGCAAACAATCCTCTGAAGGACATATCTACAAGAGCCAAGAGACAAAATTTAAAAGATCAAGAGAATGAGAGTTTATGAGGTGATGAGAGTGATAAGAGAGAGAGAGAGATATATATATAGAGAGAGAGAGAGAGAGGGAGAGTGGAAGAGAGAGATATAGAGAGTTAGAACATCTGAGATGAGAAGCTTGTTGTATTTAGCCGGCTGAATAGAGCTTTCCATAGGAAAGCTTTTTTCGTAGAGAGCTTTGTATCGAAAAGCTTTTTATAAAGAGCTTTCCAAAGGAAAGCTTTTTCATACAAAGCTTTTTTCATAGAAAGCTTTCCAAAGGAAAGCTTCTTCCTACAGAACTTTCCAATCACAAACCTCCTATTCAGAGTCCGGCTTTCCAAGAGGAAAACTTCTATTCAGCCATTAGGAAATTTTCTATTCTGCCGGGGCTAAATAGGGAGCTTTCCAAGATGAAATCATCAATTTAGGAGGGGCTGAAGAGAGAGCTTTCAGCCGGGGCTGACTGTCCATCCCGGCTGGATAGAGAGCTTTCCTAGAGGAACTCTTCTATCCAGTCCGGATGAATAGAGGGAAAGCTTTCCATTAGGAAATGTTCAGCTCGGGCTGACCAGAGAGCTTTCCAAGAGGAAATCTTTTATTCAGCCAGGGCTCACTAGAGAGCTTTCCAAACGAAATCTTCTATTCAGCCCGGGCTGACTAGAGAGCTTTCCATAGGAATTCTTCTATTCAGCCCGGGCTGACTAGAGAGCTTTCCAAGAGGACTAGAGAGCTTTCCATAGGAATTCTTCTATTCAGCCCTGGCTGACTAGAGAGCTTTCCAAGAGGAAATCTTCTATTCAGCCCGGGCTGACTAGAGAGTTTTCCGGTAGGAAATCTTCTATTCAGCCCGGGCTGCCTAGAGAGCTTTCCAAGAGGAAATCTTCTATTCAGCCCGGGCTGACTAGAGAGCTTTCCTAGAGGAAAGCATAAATTTAGCCAGGGCTGAAGAGAGAGCTTTCAGCCGGAGCTGAATATAGAGCTTTCCAAGAGGAAGAGCTAGAGAGCTTTCCATAAGAAATCTTCTATTCAGCCCTGGCTGACTAGAGAGCTTTCGAAGAGGAAATTCTCTATTCAGCCCGTGCTGACTAACAAAGAGGAAATCTTCTATTCAGCCCGGGCTAACTAGAGAGCTTTCTAAGAGCAAATCTTCTATACAGCCCGGGCTGACCAGAGAGCTTTCCAAGAGAAAATCATCTATTTAGCCGGGGCTGAATAGAGAGCTTTCCAAGATGAAATATTATTTTCAGCCTGGGCTGACTAGAGAGCTTTCAGTCCGGGCTAACTAGAAAATTTCCTAGAGGAAATCTTCTATCTAGCCCGGTTGTATAGAGAGCCTTTCCTTTTGGAATTCTTATATTTAAGCTTAAATGGAAAGCTTTCAAAGCTTTTATTGTTATGACTTATAATAAATGAAACATAAAGATGAAAATCTGTGGAGCTTTTAAGTTCGAAATGAAGCTTTGCCAAAATACAACCAATGAACCAAGCTTTTCTAAGCCAAAGCCATTCTAGCCAACCAAGTTTTTGCAATCGATCTCACCAATTTGAGGCCATGAAAGCTTTCAGAAAATAACAACTCATGAGATGAAGGACAAACTTTACTCTGCAGATTCATTTTCTCAATTTTACAGTTGCTAATTCTTGGTGGGTATATGTGTGTGTGTATGTATGTGTGTGCGTGAGTGAGTGAACTTGGGTGCATTTTGCAGAATTTTGTGTGGGTGTGTGTGCCTTTGAGCCAAATAAAATGTGCCAAAATCCAGAAGTCAAACAAAAACAAAATTAGATTTTTTTTAGAATTTGAAAAAAGCTTACCTTCCGAGTTTCGGGTTTTTTTCTGTTCTGATTTGATTCTGAATGGTGTTTTTTGTTATTTGGACAATTGGGTGTGAACGAACAGATTGACAGATATCCTTGAGCTTTGGCAGCGGATTTGTTTTTTGTTAAATGAGAAGATAATTTTTTTGTTCAGGACTTTGGTGACTTATCTAAGGATTGCTGGGTAACTGGACCCTAGAGAATGTTCGGCAGCAATTGCGTTCCAATTTGCATATCTTTAAAGACTTTAAGAATCCACAGGAAATAGCAACAGACAAGGGGTAAAAAGAGTAAGAAGAGAAGAAGGACATGATTCATAGATAAAGATCACACATACAATAGTTACGACCCAGATAAACAAAAAATGGCGAACCAGTATTGAAAAAGAAAACACAACAAATGAAATCAGTAGCAACCATCAGGGAGCAAGGAAAGCCAAAGAGAGGGAGAGAGAGAAAAAAAGCCATCGGTATGTCATTTGGCCGACTGAAAGGACAACGGACACACATAGAGAAGATGGGAGGCCAAAGGAGCCTCACTAGGGAGGGAAATTCCAGCAGAAATCCTTGCCTGCAATCAGTGTCCCTTCATGAAGCGCCAGAATTTTTCTTTTTTTTCTCAAATCGAAATTAAATATTTTTCCTTTTACACAGATTTATTTGTGGCAGTAGCTCGGTCATGAATCCCTTGCATGATGATGAAGAAGAAGAAGAAGATGATGAAAATATTTGCCTTCGTTCGCTGATGTGGTTGACGTGGAATCCGTGCATGATAGTGTCGCAGCAGCAGCAGCGTTGCGCTGTGTTTAAAACAAAATTATGCATAAGGCGCTTAAGGAGAGCTTACAAAGTATTATCCTTCCATACTCATATACACTTCGTGGATTACAACACATACATACATGACACATAACAAACGCAGAGAGAGAGAGAGAGAGACGAAGGGGGAAGGAGACATTGGAGAAATATAAGCTGAACTAAGAAGATTGAAATATCAGAGGAGAAGAAGAAACCCAGCAAACCTTTTCGACAAAAAAAAAATTTGAAATTCTGTAGGAATGGGGTTTTCCGTGGGAAAACATCAATTCAGCCCTGGCAGAACTGGGTTTTCCATAGGAAAATTTCAATTCAGCCTGGCTGAATGGGGGTTTTCCATAGGAAAATTGCCGGCTGAATAGGGGTTTTCCATAGGAAAATTGCCGGCTGAATAGGGGTTTTCCCATAGGAAAATTGCTATTCAGCCCCGGCTGAATAGGGGTTTTCCATAGGAAAATTGCTATTCAGCCCCGGCTGAATAGGGGTTTTCCATAGGAAAAATGCTATTCAGCCCCGGCTGAATAGGGGTTTTCCTTTGGAAAATTGCTATTCAGCCCCGGCTGAATAGGGGTTTTCCTTTGGAAAATTGCTATTCAGCCTGGCTGAATAGGGGTTTTCCCCATAGGAAAATTGCTATTCAGCCTGCCTGAATAGGATTTTTCCCATAGGAAAATTGCTTTTCAGCCTGGCTGAATATGGTTTTTCCCACAGGAAAATTGCTATTCAGCCTGGCTGAATAGGGTTTTTCCCACAGGAAAATTGCTATTCAGCCTGGCTGAATAGGGGTTTTCCCATAGGAAAATTGCTATTCAGTCTGGCTGAATAGGGGTTTTCCCATAGGAAAATTGCTGTTCAGCCTGGCTGAATAGGGGTTTCCGTGGAAAATTGCTATTCAGCCCGGCTAAATAGGGGTTTTCCCATAGGAAAATTGCTATTCAGCCCCGGCTGAATAGGGGTTTTCCCAAAGGAAAATTGCTATTCAGCCCCGGCTGAATAGGGGTTTTCCCAAAGGAAAATTGCTATTCAGCCCCGGCTGAATAGGGGTTTTCCTTTGGAAAATTGCTATTCAGCCTGGCTGAATAGGGGTTTTCCCCATAGGAAAATTGCTATTCAGCCTGCCTGAATAGGATTTTTCCCATAGGAAAATTGCTTTTCAGCCTGGCTGAATATGGTTTTTCCCACAGGAAAATTGCTATTCAGCCTGGCTGAATAGGGTTTTTCCCACAGGAAAATTGCTATTCAGCCTGGCTGAATAGGGGTTTTCCCATAGGAAAATTGCTATTCAGTCTGGCTGAATAGGGGTTTTCCCATAGGAAAATTGCTGTTCAGCCTGGCTGAATAGGGGTTTCCGTGGAAAATTGCTATTCAGCCCGGCTAAATAGGGGTTTTCCCATAGGAAAATTGCTATTCAGCCCCGGCTGAATAGGGGTTTTCCCAAAGGAAAATTGCTATTCAGCCCCGGCTGAATAGGGGTTTTCCCAGAGGAAAATTGCTATTCAGCCCCGGCTGAATAGGGGTTTTCCCAGAGGAAAATTGCTATTCAGCCCCGGCTGAATAGGGATTTTCCATAGGAAAATTGCTATTTAGCCTGGAAAATTGCTATTTAGCCTGGAAAATTGCTATTTAGCCTGGAAAATTGCTATTCAGCCCCGGCTGAATAGGGGTTTTCCATAGGAAAATTGCTTTTCAGCCGCCGGCTGAATAGGGGTTTTCCATAGGAAAATTGCTATTCAGCCCTGGCTGAATAGGGATTTTCCGTAGGAAATAGGTGGCTTTCCATAGGAAAACTTTAATTCAGCCCCGGCTGAATAGGGTTTTTCCCATAAGAAAATTGCTATTCAGCCTGGCTGAATAGGATTTTTCCCATAGGAAAATTGCTTTTCAGCCTGGCTGAATATGGTTTTTCCCACAGGAAAATTGCTATTCAGCCTGGCTGAATAGGGTTTTTCCCACAGGAAAATTGCTATTCAGCCTGGCTGAATAGGGGTTTTCCCATAGAAAAATTGCTATTCAGCCTGGCTGAATAGGGGTTTCCGTGGAAAATTGCTATTCAGCCTGGCTGAATAGGGGTTTTCCATGGGAAAATTGCTATTCAACCCGGCTAAATAGGGGTTTTCCCATAGGAAAATTGCTATTCAGCCCCGGCTGAATAGGGGTTTTCCCAAAGGAAAATTGCTATTCAGCCCCGGCTGAATAGGGGTTTTCCCAGAGGAAAATTGCTATTCAGCCCCGGCTGAATAGGGGTTTTCCCAGAGGAAAATTGCTATTCAGCCCCGGCTGAATAGGGGTTTTCCCAGAGGAAAATTGCTATTCAGCCCCGGCTGAATAGGGATTTTCCATAGGAAAACTTCAATTCAGCCCTTAAAAAGGCCTGTTTTATAAAGGTTTGCTGGGTTACCTCAAATATGAAAAACATTGACCCAAACCCTGCTACAACAAAATATAGAGGACAACAACAAAACTAAGAAAAGAAATGAATAGCAGAATAGAAGTGTTAAGAAAAGGAAGTTAAATTTGTCAATGAATATTTTTCTGTTTTTTTTTTTTTTATTAATTTCACAGTTTTTCTTGTGTTCGGTGTTCTGTGCCGTTTTTCCTTCTTTTCAATTTGATTCCTTACACATATATAAATGACAAAAAAAAAAAAAGAAAATTGTTTATTATTGTTGTTGTAAGACTTATCACAGTATAATAGAGAACGAAAGATGAAAGTAATAAAAAAATGCCAAGAAATAATAACAAATCTACATGAAATGAAACACAGAAAATTGAGGTTAGTTTTTGCAAAAGAAAAAAGAAAAACATAGAGGCAGGATGTTGGAGGTTGTGGGGAGGATAGATTCCCTTTTCTTTAGAGTTAAACGACTAAACTTAATCTTTGGCTTAAATAATAAATACATAACAGACAGCAAACCAAAACAAGTCCCTGGAAGGATAGCAGGCGACCGTCTCCGGGGTTGGGGAGACGATCTCGGCTATCCGGCCAGGGAGGTGGGAAGAGTTTGCTTTTTGTTTTTAATTTGCTTTGGCATGTTCGCTATGTGCTTCTTATTAAATGTTGCTGTTGTTCTTGTTGTTGCTGTTGCTGTCTTTGTGAGCATGTTGTTGTTGTTGCTGTGGCTGTTGTAGGTATGGCAGACGACACCACCACTGACACTGTCACAACATTTGCCGGTGATTTTTGTGTCGTTTGTTCGGTTCTTGTTCTTTTGTTATTGCAATTGTTGGTGTTGATGTTGGCATTGCTGTTGTTCTTGTTGGGCGCCAGGGCAGAGCAGGCAAATGCAGAGGCACAATCACATTCAGATTCCGACTCAGAGGCACAGGCGCTGTTGGCTGCCGCCGCCGCCGCTAAGGCAGGCGACACATTCGCCCTATCTGTCATACGGTACTCACCTCTGGACGATGATATGCTGTCGGGGCCATGAGCCTTCACTTTCTTGTACTCTGACTCGCTGAGCGGGGCTATGACATTTCCTTCGACATCGAAAACATACGGACTGTTCGGATGTTCCTCCCAGCGTTCTATGAAGTTTTTCAGATTATCTTTTGTTGAATCCAGCTCCTTTGTCTGTCATGTGGGGGCAAAAAAAAAGAGGAGGACATAAAAAGGATTAAAAAAATAGCAAAAAAAAAAAAAGGAAATAAAAGCAGCGACAAAAAAACTCCGGCCAAAGGCAGCGGATTTATTCTTTTCTCAATTAAAATTCATAATGGAAACGAATATGTAATTTGAATAATAAAAGCTTTCGGGCAACTTCAATTAAGCCGGGCTAAATGGAGCTTTCCATGGAAATCGTTTTTTTTAGGCCGGATGAATAGAGAAAGTTCCGTAAAAAAAGCTTTTCGTAGGAAATCTTAAATTCTGGCCGGTTAAATACAGGTTTACATAGAAAAGCTCCCATTCAGCACCGGCTTGGAAAAAAGAGCTTTCCGTAGAAACTCTTCTTTTCAGCCCAGCTTAATAGAGAGCATTCTAGACTACATATTTCTAATTTCCATGGGAAATCTTCTTCTCCTTAGTCCGGTCTGAATAGAGCTTTTCTGTTCAATCCAGTTAAAAAGAGCTCTTCTTGGGTAATAAAGAGCTTTCCATAGGAGATCTTCTTTTCAGCCTGTTAAGCCTGAACACAGCTTGCCTTGTAGAAGGCGAGCTAAATAGAGCTTTTGCATTGGAAAGCTTTGCCCTTAAGGCCGACATGAATATAACTTTTCGTGGGAAAGCTTTGCCTTTTCCTGAGAAAAGCTCTCTATACAGCCGTTCTTAATAGGAAATTTTCTGTGGAAAGCTCTCTATTTAGCCGGTCCAGTGGAAAGCTCTCTATTCATCCGGTAAGAAAATTTCTTCCGGAAAGCTCTCTTTTCAACCGGGCTGAATGGAAACTTCCTTCGCAAAGCTCTCTATCTAACCGGGCTAAATAGAAAATTGCTTCTGGAAAGCTGTCTATTCAATCTTTATTCAGAAGGGAGATTAGAGCTTTTCAATCATGGAAAAGCTTTTATTTAGCCCGGCTGAATAGAGCTTTCCATAGAAAAGCTTCTTTTTAGCTCGGCTTTCATAAAAAAGTTTATTTTAGACCGGCTTGATAGAGCTTTTCATATCAAAGCCTCAAAGGGAAGCTTCTATTTAGCCCAGGTGAACAGAGATTTTATAGGAAAGCTTTTATTCAGTACGGTTTCTACGAAAAGCTTCTTTTTAGACCGGCTGAATAGAGCTTTTCCTATAAAAGCTCATTTTAGCCCTGCTGAATAAGGCTTTTTATAGGAAAACTTCTTTTAGACCGGCTGGATAGAGCTTCGCATATCAAAGCGTCTATTTCTAAATAGAGCTTTTCATGGGAAAGCTACATTTAGCTCGGGTGAAAAGAGCTTTTCATAGGAAAGCTTTTATTCAATCCGATTTCTATGAAAGCCTCTTTTCAGACCGGCTGAATAGAGCTTTCCATAGAAAAGCTTTCTTTTAGACCAGCGGAATAGAGCTTTTCATAAAAAAGCTTATTTTAGACCGGCGGAATAGATCTTTTCATAAAAAAGCTTATTTTAGACCGGCTGAATAGAGCTTTTCATATCAAAGCTTCTATTTCTTCATAGAGCTTTTCTTAGGAAAGCTTCTATTTAGTCCGGCTAAATAGAGATTTTATAGGAAAGCTTTTATTCAGTCCAGTTCAAGGATCTTTCATAAGCTTGTCATAGAAAGCCTTCCGTATGAAAGCTTCGAATTAGAGCTTTTCACATGGAATTTTGTTTCACTCTTTTAGAGCTTTTAATGAAAAGCTTAAATTTCAAAGATTTTTACAGGACATCGTCTGTTCAGCCCGGCTAAATAGAGCTCTCCATAGGAAAGCTTTTTTTTATTTCAGGTCTGATGCCGGCCTGAAAAGAGTTTTTCATGGGAAAGCTTCATCTATCCAGCCGGGTCTGAATAAAGCTTAACAGGGGGAAGCTTCTTCTATTCAGCCTGACCAGACAGCTCTCCACTGAAAAGCTTCTTCTATCCAGCCTGGATGAACAAAAATCTTTCCGTGGGAAAATTTTTGGATCGATTTTCCAAATGAAAGCTTTTTCTATGATGCACAGCCTGAATATAGCTTTCCCTGGAAAAAACATTCTATACATCCTGGCTGAACCTCCTTTGGAAAGCTTTTTTCTCTACGTCTCGACTAAATAAAGCTTTTATGTGGAAAGCTTTTATTCTATTTATCTAAATTTACTTACCCCCGTCAAAGACCCACTCTCCTCATTCTCATTGCTGGCCTCCGAACTGTGATCGCCATCAATGCTGGGCGGTATGGGTGAGGGTGTGGCGGCCTTGAGTGAGGCCTCTGGTATTGTCAGGGGTTTTGGTGAGACTTTGGGTGGACTTTTTGGGCGTCTCTGTAGCCATTTGTGTTTCAGGCACTGGGCAGCGGTCATGCGGGTACTGGAAAAACAAATTTTCAATAAATCCAATTTTCAATAATTTCTCTCCTGGAAATTTTGGGTCCTCTCGATACTTACTCCAAATCTTTTACCAATAATTTCGATATGAAATCGATGCATTCAGGTGAGACACTGCTAAAGGATTCATCCTCAAAATCATATTTGGCTATGGTTACATTGGCCATGGTTTCAATGTCGGTTTCGCCCATAAACGGTGAGAGACCAGAAATTCTACAGCATCAGAATTTGAAGAACGGGGTGAAGGAGGAGAAAAAGCCAAAGAATTGAAACCAGGTCGTTGTTATTGTTGTTGTTTTTGGTTTTGTTCGAATTGAGTTTTTTGAGGGTTAGGGAGGAAGAGAGAGAGACCATTCAATTGTTGCCATGTCCAAAACGTTGGAAGAATGTAATTATGTTGTTGTAACATGATTGGTGTTGTTGTTCCAAGTTAGCCATTTCATTGTTGTAGTTTGTTGTTGTGGTTGTTATTGCCCAAATTGTTGTTAAGTCATTTTCGTTAATGGCCAAAAGTAATGAAAATTGGGATTTTCGTTGTTGTTGTTTGGTTGTTGAGTTGAATGTTTGACGGAAGGATGTGGAATGAAATAAAGAGAAGAAGAAAGTTGGAGGAAAACAAAAATAAAAAATTAGTTGAAATTAACTTAAGAACCTTAAGCTTAAAGCTAACGATTTTCGTGGCAAACCAAGCAATTGAAGAGGAATTTTCTTCGAATTCAGGGAGGGCAAAGAAGGAGGGCGGTTTGGAGATTTTGGGAAAATTGGAAAAAAATATAAAAAAATATTTGGAATTTAAGATTTTTTTGAGAAACCCCTGATTTAGTGAGCCAAGCAATTGCAGAGGAATTTCTTAGATTTTTTTTTAGGGAGGGTAAAGGAGCGAACTATGAAGATTTTAGGGAATTGAAAAAAAATTAAAAATTGGGGATTTTACATTTTTTTTGGAGAAACCCCTGATTTAATGAGCCAAGCAATCGAAGAGGAATTTTATTTGGAAAATTGAGGGCAAGTATGGGGTTTTTTTAAGAAATTAAAAAAAATAAAACATTTTTTTTGGAATTTAAGATTTTTTTGGGAGATACCCCTGATTTATTGAGGCAAGTAATTAAAGTGGAATGTTGTCGATTTCGGGAAGGTCAAAAGGAGGAAAAAATTGAGATTTTAGGAAAATTGAAAAAAAAATTAAAACAAAAAAGATTTGGAGCTAAGATTTTTTTTGGAGAAACCTCCTATTGTTTGAGCCAAGAAATTGAAGGGGATTTCTTTAATTTCAGGTAGGACAATAGACAAAAGGAGGAAAAGATGGAGATTTTAGGAAAATTGAAAAAAAGTGATTCAAGAAATTGAAGTGGATTTCTTTAATTTCAGGTAGGATAAAAGAGGATGTTTAGAGATTTTAAGAAAATTTGAAAAAAAAATACCCTCCACCATTTGGAACAAATTAGGAAATTTTCAAAAAAATGAAAACCGTTAAAAATTCTATTAAAATCTTAATAATACCGAATATAGCAGTTTTATTGAGGTCTTTACGAAAACGTGGACCTGCAGAGGCAACTTTGACATAAGCCATTAAAATATCCAAGTATGGAACTTGAAAAAAAAAAGGTAAATAAAGTCGCTGAAATCATCAAAATAC
Source organism: Musca domestica (assembly GCF_030504385.1). Lineage (NCBI taxonomy): Eukaryota > Metazoa > Arthropoda > Insecta > Diptera > Muscidae > Musca > Musca domestica. Next base: position 4,567,907 of record NW_026712360.1, on the reverse strand, counting down.
CGAATATAGGGAGGTACTGATATATGGAGCCTGTACGAAGACCTGGATATGCATAAACAATTTTCTGTCATAGACGGTAGTTCCCATTACGAACACTAAATACGGAATTTGAAACAATTTCGATTTATATTTTACCTAAAATCTTCAAAATACCGAATATAGGGATAGGGTACTGATATATGGTACCTATACGAAGACCTGGACCTGCATAGAAAATTTTCTGTCACAGGCTGTAGTAGCGATTAGGAACTGCAAATACGAAATTTCGGTGAATAATGTCACTAAAATCATGAAAATATCGAATATTGGGAGGTACCGGTATATGGAGGCTATACGAAGACCTGGGCCCGCATAGACAATCTTTTGTCATAGGCTGTAGTATCCATTACGAACTTCAAATATGAAACTTGAAAAAATCCGGTAAATAATGTAGCTGAAATCATCAAAATACCGAATATTGGGAGGTACCGATATATGGAACCCATACGAAGACCTGGGCCTGCATAGACAATTTTCTGCCATAGGGTGTAGTACCCATTACGAACTCTAAATACGTAATTTGAAATTACTCCAGTGAATAATGACGCTAAAATCATCAAAGTACCGAATATTGAGTGGTAGATAATCTCTTGTCTCAGGTTGTACTATCCGTTACGAACTTCAAATACCAAATTTGAAACAATTCCGGGGAATAAATTCGCTAAAATCATTAAAGTACCGAATATCGGGAGGTACCGCTATATGGGGGCTATATGAATTCGTGGATCTGCATAGAAAATTTCTTGTCTCAGGCTGTACTATCCATTACGAACTTCAAATACCAAATTTAAAACAATTCCGGTGAATATTGTCGCTAAAATCATCAAAATACCAAATATCGGGATATACGGTTATATGGGGGCTATACCAAAACGTGGATCTACATGGCCCATTTTCAATACCAAAAGTCCTGCAGGCATAACATACATTTGAGTAAAATTTTATCAACCTACTTCATTTCGTTCGGAAGCTAGAGTGATTTCCACAGACGGACAGATGGACAGATGGACAAGAATCGCTAAATCGACATAGAATTTTATGCTAATCAAGAATATATAATTTGTGGGGTCTAAAATATATATTTGGAGTTGTAATAAACGGAATGACAAACCTTATATACCCTCCATACCATGGTGGAGGGTATAAAATATGGGGAAAAGATGATTTAGCATTAAATTCCATAGATATGTATTTATATTCAACTGTGAAAAATATTTTTCTAGGGAAAAACTTATAAAAATGTATCCCAAAAGAGGGAAGGATGAAGATTTTGGGAAATTGAGAAAAATTAAAATTTTTTTTTGGAATTCGAAATTCTATAGAAGAACTATACTGTTTTGAAGATTTCTTTATAAAAAATCTTGTAAACATGTTTCCCCAAAAATTTCCATACTTCCCTCGTTTAAAAAAAAAATGGAAAAATATGATTTAGGATGAAATATCCTAGTTATGTATTTATATTCAACTACGGAATACGGAAATTGAAAAAAACTAAAGATTTAAAGATTTCTTTATAGAAAATCTTGTAAAAAAAATTATCCCCAAAATTTCCATCCTTCCCTCGTTTAAATAAATGGGGAAAATATGATTTAGGGTTGAATATCCTGGTTATGTATTTATATTCAACTTCGGAAAACAATTTTTTTTTCGATGGAAAATCTTGTAAAAATATTTCCCAAAAGAGGGAAGGATGAAGATTTTGGGAAATTAAAAAAAAAAATAAAAAAAATTGTAATTCAAGATTTTTTAGAGAAACTAAACTGAATTGAAGAAATGAAGAAATTTTGTAAAAAATTATTTTCCCCAAATTTCCATACTTTCCTCGTTTAAAAAAATGTGGAAAATATGATATGGGATTAAATATTCTAGCTATGTATTTATATTCACCTACGGAAAACATATTTTTTTCGATGGAAAATCTTGTAAAAATATTTCTTATAAGAGGGAAGTATGAAGATTTCAGGAAATTAAAAAAATGTTGTTAGGCATAATCCCTTTTTTATTGTTTTTTTTTAAAAACAACGTTTGTTTATTAGTGGAGATCGATGGTAATGTTCACCAGGGGGTAAGGTAGGGAATACCTAGGTTGCGGAAAGAGCCAACAACCCTCATGAGTTCCCTTCTTTTTTGTCTGGGATATTCTTCACAGAAGTTATTTTAAAAATTTTTGTTTAAAAAAAGGTATTACCTATCTTACCCGTTCTCCACTAATAAACAAACGTTGTTTTTATAAAAACAACAATAAAGGGATTAAGCCTGACCATTTTGTAACAACAAAAACACTGTTCTGGAAATTAAAAAGTATAATTTTTTGTTTTTTTTTTTGAATTCCCGATTTTTTTAAAAAAAACCAAACTGAATATTTCTTTATTGAAAGTCTTGTAAAAATTATTTTCCCCAAATTTCCACACTCCCCTCTTTTGCCTTATATTTGCTTAATAATTTAATTTATTTTTAACAAACTTGGACCTCTTTCTAATTCCTAAGGGGTCACAGACCCAAAGTGAAACCAATGGCATTTTACTTAAACCCCCAAATGCGGGAAGGCTAAAAATTTTGGGAAATTGAAAAAATTTAAAAAAATCCTGGACTTCAAGATTTTTTTTAGAGAAACTTTACTGAATCCATGATTTCTCTACTGAAAATCTTGTAAAAAAAATTTCACCAAAATTTTCGTACTCCCCTCGTTCACATTTTATGTTTATTCAATATGAAATACAAACTGGAGACCTCTTTTTTATTCCTAAGGGGTCGCAGATTCATGGAAAACTTTGTAAAAATTTGTTTCCCCCAAATTTCTATCCTCCCCTCGACTCTTTGGCTTTGCTTTTTTCTTAATAATTTAATTTATTCAATATGAAATACAAACTTGAGACCTCTTTCTAATTCCTAAGGGGTCACAGACCCCTACCGAAACCAATGGCAATTTTTTTTAATTAGATTTGTAAAGCAGCGGGACAGCAAATTCACACAATATCGATGGGCTTGTGGATTTGTTAATCAATGTTGAAATAGAATGTAATTAATGGAATTCAAATTGCTGGCGGATATTTTCAAGCAAAAGAAACCCAAAAAAAAAGAAAACAAGAAGTGAAAAATTTCTCCCCAAGATTTCCCCAAGGAAACGCGATTTTAATTAACCAGATTTTTTAATTAGGTTTTAATTTCGTTCAGGTTTTATTTTCCACTCTTGTTTCCTCTTTCCCTCCCTCCCATTCGCTTCGAAGAAGTTATGTTTTTTTTTTCGTATTCCAAAGGATGTAAAAATAATTTACTTACAGAACATATGTGATGACTCCCACACTCCACATATCCGTGCCATAGGAGATGCAATCAAAGTTAACAACTTCAGGAGCCACAAATTCCGGTGTACCAAAAAGTATCTGTCGAAGAGAGCAAAAAAAAAATTAACAAAACACAAAATGGTTATTGTTGTTCAGCCAATGGGGGGTTGCGGGGTGGGGGATGATGATTGTGAGGGCGAAGAAAATTCATTTACATTCGTAATCCTGATTTTATTGCATTCTTCTTTTGCTGGAGATTTTATTTTAATTATGAAACACCCCATTGCCATTGCCATGTGTGTGGCTGGTTGGTTGTTCGGTGAGAAGTCAATTTGTGTTTAAATTAAAAATACCTTCAAGGATGTTTGAATAGGACAAGTCACAGGAAACCGTCCAAGCAGCCCGGCTGAAGAGAGGGCTTTCCACAGGAAAGGCATCTAATTTTCTATTCAGCCGGGCTGAAGAGAGAGCTTTCATCCAGCTGAATTTAGGGCAACCCAATGGAGCCTGGCTGACTTAAAATTTTCCATAGAAAACCCCCATTTGTTCGGGCTGAATTTGGGTTCCCCTTGGAAAGCCCTACTCCCATTCAATCTGTCATTCGTTCGGTCTTCTAGGGAAAATTTTTAGGAGGAAAAATACTTTGACCTTATTCAAATTTCGCTGAGTGTTGCCGGCAAATTGTCTGCTTTGTTAAGGAAAAATGTTAATTTAGTTTTCATTTCGAGTATCGCCATAAAGCTGTCAGTTATTTACCCTCCAGAAGCTTTCCACAGATATTTTGACAAATCAAGAAAATAATGTGTTAACACATTCACCTTTGAGCTCCACATACCTCCCCCCCTACCCCTTACCAATTTCATTATCAAGAAATTCTTGGAAAGAAATTAAAGCATTTTTAATTAGCCTGCAAAGCTTCGAAGAACATAACCCCACAATAATCATAGAGGAAAGGCAAAACCCCTCCCCCCCTCTCTCTTTAGAAAAAATCCAACAGACCAGACTTTTTATGATTTGGCCACAAAGGCCATAAACACCCCCATCCCTTGCGATTCCGGGGGTTATCACAGCATTAACTTGTAACCTCATAAAGCCTGGGATAGATTACACCCATGCATTTATGAGAGAGGGGTGGAGGCAGGGCTGAAATAATGTCTCTCTTTACGACCTTTATTTTATTACCTGTAATTTCTTATTCGGATCAAATTTCCTCGCCAAACCAAAGTCAATGATTTTGATGCGATTACCCTCCTGGGTTAGACACAAAATATTTTCAGGTTTCAAATCGAGATGCAGGATATTGTTGCGGTGTATAAATTCCATGGCCTCACACACCTGACGTATAAAAACCACACAGACACGCTCCGTTAACACGAACTCATCGTCCACCACACGATCAAAGAGCTCACCTCCTTCTACTCTGAAAGAAATAGAGAGAAAGAAACACACAGAGAGTAAAACAAGAAATTTTAAGAGAGGAAAAGAGAGGATGAGAATTTTCTAACGAATGAGAAACTTCTCAATGGAAAGAAGAGATTTTCCAGGGAAAGCTCTCTGAATAGAAGATTCCCAAGGGAAAGCTCTCCTATTCAGCCAGGCTGAATAGAAGAAGATTTGCCAAGGGAAAGCTCTCCTTTTCAACCGGGCTGAATAGAAGAATATTTCCTACGGGAAAGCCCTCCTATTCAGCCGGACTGAATAGAAGAAGACTTCCGACGGGAAATCCCGCCTATTCAGCAGGGCTGAATAGAAGAAGACTTCCGACGGGAAATCTCGCCTATTCAGCCGGGCTGAATAGAAGTAGATTTCCCGTAAAGCTCTCTTTTTCAGCCTGGCTGAATAGAAGAAGATTTCCCAAGGAAAAGCTCTCCTATGGAAACCTGGCTGAATAGAGGTTTCCATAGGTAATCGTCTATCCAGTCTGGCGAATAGAGGTTTCCATAGATAATCTTCTATCCAGCCTGGCTGAATAGAGGTTTCCATAGGTAATCTTCTATCCAGCCTGGCTGAATAGAGGTTTCCATAGGTAATCTTCTATCCAGCCTGGCTGAATAGAGGTTTCCATAGGTAATCTTCTATCCAGCCTGGCTGAATAGAGGTTTCCATAGGTAATCTTCTATCCAGCCGGGGCTGAATAGAGGTTTCCATAGGTAATCTTCTATCCAGCCGGGGCTGAATAGAGGTTTCCATAGGTAATCTTCTATCCAGCCTGGCTGAATAGAGGTTTCCATAGGTAATCTTCTATCCAGCCTGGCTGAATAGAGGTTTCCATAGGTAATCTTCTATTCATCCCGGGCTGATTAGAGGTTTCCATAGGTAATCTTCTATCCAGCCTGGCTGAATAGAGGTTTCCATAGGTAATCTTCTATCCAGCCGGGGCTGAATAGAGGTTTCCATAGGTAATCTTCTATCCAGCCTGGCTGAATAGAGCTTTCCATAGGTAATCTTCTATCCAGCCTGGCTGAATAGAGCTTTCCATAGGTAATCTTCTATCCAGCCTGGCTGAATAGAGGATTCCATAGGAAATCTTCTATCCAGCCTGGCTGAATAGAGGTTTCCATAGGTAATCTTCTATCCAGCCTGGCTGAATAGAGGTTTCCATAGGTAATCTTCTATCCAGCCTGGCTGAATAGAGGTTTCCATAGGTAATCTTCTATCCAGCCTGGCTGAATAGAGGTTTCCATAGGTAATCTTCTATCTCTCTATCCGGATATTCGAAACTTACTTTATTTTTATTCCTAACTTTTTTCTGAATTCTTTGCTTTGTCCTCTTCACCATGTGGACCACATATGTGGGTCCATATTGTATATTTATGGTCACCAAGATATTGAAAGCTTTTTTCAAAACTCTTGCAAACGCTAAAAGGCACATGGTGATCGCAACGCTTAGAAATCTAATCAACTACTAAAAAGTTGTTTCACGAGCCTCAAACACTCTTGGAAACGGAATTTAGTCTTGCCCATTAGCAATTCTAATGCCCAGCTCGGGGTTGAAATAGTTTTGAAATATTTTATAAATGTTTGTTGTTGTTGTTTTTGTTTTTTTTTGCTATACTTACAATTCTTGCACGACACACATCATTTTGTTGTGTTCATAGGCGGCATAGAGCTGTGTGATCAAATGGTGCTGCAGGGAGTTCATAATTTCCACTTCCCGTTCGACATTGCGGCGATCCTCTTTTTTGGGCGTGGGCACAAATTTGGCAGCCAACTTGAGGCCATTGCTTTTGTCCTGGCATTTGTAGACCACACCGAATTTTCCCCTGGGAAAAATTAAGGGAGAATTTTTAAAATTTGAGAAAAAATTTTAATGAGTTGTCTCCTGCCTACCTTCCCACCTCTCCGAGTATGTCATACAAGGCATGGGCATCCACATCTCTTTGTATTTGCACATCGCGATAAGGAAATGCCGGTTCCAATTCTGAAATGCAAAAAAAAAATATATATATTTTTTTTCATTAATTAATAATTAATCGAGCGGCTATTGATCGGCATTTGCCGAAAATTTGACAGAAAATAATATTTATTGAATAATTTGTTGAGCAAATCCCAGAAAATATCTTTTTAAGATCGCGTAATTGTTGGCGTAATAATTCATCGCCACACCACACCACCACAGATCACAGCCAAATGTCACCGATATGTCATGGCAATCGACCACATCTTCGGGGGATATCTATTATCTTTTTGGCCAATAAATTTAGGGGGAGAGGGGTAGGGGTCTGGCCATTCAATTGAAAAGCGAAAATGATGAACATGAAATTAATGAAAACGCTTAAATGGCTTGAAGGTTCTCGAGGTGATTTGTGATAATGCTAATGGCTAGTGGATGGAGGTGCCCGGCTGATTTATATGGGACAGCTGCTGGGTTGTTCATTAAAATTATTGAATGGTGAAAATGCCAGTGACTGGTCATCGTTGGGCCATTTGGGAAAATGATGAATGTCTTCGACAAATAGTTTGATCAGGGAAATGCATTAACGGAGATTTTCGAATAATTTTTCAAACAACAATATAATATATATATAACAACAACAAAACAACAAAAATATAACAACAACAAAAAAAAAACATAAGAATATAATAGAAAATATCCTAAAAGGAAGTCATCCTCAGATAAGGTCAAGGCTGAATTGAAGAATTTCTTTGGGAACCGTAATTTAGCAAAAATGGAATCTGAAATTTTCAAATAAAGATTACTCGGAATCCTTGCATTTTAGGTATATAGTGTCTTGGGCAATATTGCAGATAAAAATGCGACGAATATTTTGGTCCATATTTTTAAACCTCAAGCGAGTCAAGAAAGGGGTCATTTTGGTCATTTCTTTGGGAACCGTAATTCAGCAAAGATGGCATAGGGAATTTTCAAATAAAGATTCCTCGGAATCCTTACATTTTAGGTATATAGTGTCTTTGGCAATATTGCAGATAAGAATACGTAGAATATTTCAGTCGACAATTTTAACCCTCAAGCGAGTGAACAAAGGGGTCTTTTTGGTCCTTTTTTTGAAAAATGATTAAAAACTCCACTCTAATGGTATCGCAGGAGGTCAAAGTATACCACAAAATTATTTGCCATAAAATTCTACTATAGGTCCTAGAAGATGTCAAAAGCCTAAATCTTACATAAACGGCAGAATTTCATGTAAATTAAATAGACATTTTAGGGTTAAAGCCATACTTTGTATGAAATTGGGTAAAATTCTCCAAGAAAGCATCATTATAGGAGGATGACGTCAAAGACCAAAATATTCTTCATCAAATTTTACTCTAAGTCGTCGAATTAAGTTTCTGTTTATATTTTTAACCCTTAAGCGAGTCAACAAAGGGGTCTTTTTGGTTATTTTTTCGAAAAATGATTAAAAACTCTATTCTAACGGTATCGTAGGAGGTCACACACAAAATTATAACTTATGAAATTCTACTATAGGTCCTAGAAGGTGATAAAAGCCTATATATTAATTAAACGCCAGAAATTCACATATTATTAAATAGACATTTTGGGGTTAAAGTCGTACTTTGTGTGAGTTTGTGCAGAAATCTCCAACAAAGCATCACTATAGGAGAATGACGTCAAAGACAAAAATATTCTCCATCAAATTTTACTATAAGTCTCCAAAGAAGTGAAGTTTTTATTTATTATACTTTTTTTATTAATTTTTTTTTTTTATTTTTCTATTTTATCAAAATTTTCAAATTTTTCTTAAATGTAATTCAATCCAAAAACCCATTAGGTCAGAGAAAGAGAGAGAGAAAAAGCTCCATAACTTCAATTTAATTTTTCATAATTGTATACAGATTTATTCCCAGGCACTCTAAAGATAAACATCCACTGGACCACAAAAACTTTGCTAAAACTTCCATTGTTGTTGTTGTTGCTTTTGTTGTGGCGTAAACCTGCAGTAACTTGTTATGAAGTCACGTGCTGTGTTATTCTATTCAGTTATTAAGATATGCAAAATATTCAGCAGGTATGAGGGGGAGTTGGGAGGGATAATGGAGGGGAATCTTTGTTGTAAATGTGTGAGCATTATTTTCCTGGGAAGGAAACCCCTCTCCCCGAAATCCCCTGAAAATAGACTAGGAGGTCAATATGTGGCCAGGCTTCTATTGAGATACATCTGCTGGATTCAGGTTTTTCGAGCTATTGCTTTAGGGAGCCAATGCTTTAGATAGCCATTGAAAAGTGGCTTGAAAAAAATGTATTTATTATTTTTTTTTGTTTCCATTTTTATGTTATGTTATTGTTTTTATCCCCTGCCATATCATTTAATTATGGCCAGCTTCATGCAAACCCTTCTCATGCGAAACCCAACTCAGCAGAGTTCCAAGAGAGTAGCTTTGTTTCTTTTCCAGCCAATTCAGCATTATAAAGATTTTACACTCCACAGATTGTTGTCTGTATTGCAAAAACAAAAAAATCTAAGGCCTAATCTGTGGAGAGCTGTTTTGTTAGAGGATATAAAGCCTTATGGCCCAGCAGCTGGGCAACATAACAGCCTAGGCTGGGCTAGTCCTTTGCTAGTCCTATTTCATTTTAATGCTTTCAGTGGAGCATTTTTATGGTGAGCTTCTGGCCAAAATAACTTATTTAGCAATATTCAAATGGGGTTCTCTTCACACCCGTTTCATGATGCGTAGAGGGGGGATGAGAGGGAGTCTTTGTGGCCCACATCCACCATGTGTTGTCAGGAGGCAGTTTTTGGCCTCTCTGATAAAGTCTTAATTTTATAGTTTGTTTTAGCAAATCCCATCATTTGTCTAATGGCTTTGAAAATATGTTGATAAACTGGAAGGAAAGGATATGGCCAAAGAGAGGATATTTGTTTTTCTTTTCAGACATGAAGGACTATTCGTAACATAAATTTCCTAGTTTGCTAGACTTGTTTGTAATAAGATTAGCAAAAAATATTTGGAAGTGATAAACATAAACAGGCATTGAAATAGATTTTGATGTTTATATTTCATGTGGCTTTATTATGCTGTGAGAGTAATTAAAAGGAAGAAGAGAGAGAGAGAAAGAGAGGAGCTTCAAAGGCTAGAGGTTTTCTATGGGAAATCTTAAATTCAGCCCAACTAAATGAGATTTTCTAGACTCCTGTTACGACAGGCTTTCTCCCCCTTGCGCTGGAATAGCTCGCCGGGGTCCAGGGGTTCGTACAAAAATTTTATTCTTCGGTCCGGCACTGGAAGTGGTTCTTCTTCATCTCGAGACCTGGCTAAGTACTCGAGAAACGAAACAAGGGCACAGGATTTGGGTGCTAAGGATTCGGGATGAATTTAGTGCGAGAGATCTGGATAAGTACTCAAGCAGGCTAAAGGATATTAAAGGATGCGGTTGCAAGAGACCTTAATAAGTAGTCAAGCATTGCAGGATATTCAAGGATAAGGTTGCAAGAGACCTTAATAAGAACTCAAGCACTAGAGGATATTCAAGGATGCGGTTACAAGAGACGTTAACAAGTACTCAAGCATTGCAGGATATTCAAGGATACGGTTGCAAGAGACCTTAATAAGTACTCAAGCACTTCAAGGATCTAGGATACGGTTGCAAGAGACCTTAATAAGTATTCAAGCACTACAAGGATCTAGGATACGGTTGCAAGAGACCTTAATAAGTAATTAAACACTACAGGATATTCAAGGATTCGGTTGAAAGAGACCTTAATAAGTAATCAAACACTACAGGATATTCAAGGATTCGGTTGCAAGAGACCTTAATAAGTATTCAAGCACTACGAGGATTTATTATACGGTTGCAAGAAACCTTTATAAGTACTCAAGCAATTGGTTCCAATGATTAGGATAATTTTAGGGGATCCTAAATTCAAACCAGGTTGAACAAGACTGGCCAGTTTCTATAGAAAATCTTTAATTTAGCTTAGATGAATCGTGGTTTCCATATCGAATCTTAAATACAGCTAAACTGAATAAGATTTTCAATAGGAATTTCTCCATTTCTTTTCTCAACTTCAACTAAACTTAGCTGCTGAAAAAAATTAAACCTCTCAAAAAAAACAGCGATATTTCGCACTAATTGAAATAACCATTATGTGGCTTCAACGCTTGGCACCTTATATAACCACAACGGAAGCCACAGCTAACGGTTAACTTTATTTGGCCATTTCATTAAAAGCGAGCAAAGGCAACTAGGCTAAAATTCCATACAAAAACGAAAAACAAAAGAAAGCTTTAAGACACCGAGAAACTACTCTGCCAACATGCAACCGAAATCCATAAATGTGTAACACCCAGAGGTCTACGTTTTTTTCCCAAACTAGACTTAAAAGTTTCCTTTTGTGGTTGGTCCCCCAACGCTACTTCGTTTTCATTTTTATGTTATTAATTGTTGTTTTTGTTTTAGTTGCATGTCGGTTCCGACAGCAAATGGAAATTAGTTTCTCTCCATTGGCGAAAATTTCGAGGAGATGGGGCTGAGAGTGAGAGAGATGAAGTTTTGTGTTAATGGAGTATTTGTGGAAGCTCAGACATGTCATTTCTTTTTGCTGTCGGTGTTTACTTAGTGGCAGCAGCAGGAGCCAAAGGTATTGGATTTCGTGACACGAAACCACCGGACATGTGATTAATAGGAACTTATTGTTATTAGTCACATGAATGCACTCAGTGGGAGATGACGCGAAAGGAAGGATGGATGGAAAGGAAGAAGGGGTAGTAAAACAAAAGTAATGTTCCTTGGAGGAATTTTTAATGGAACTTCTTATAACCCAGTCAAATTTAAGATTTTTTAAGGAAACCATGATAAAACCGGGCTGAGTAGAAGATTTCCAGGGGAAACTCTTCATTTTTCAGTCTGGGCCAAAAATTATCTTCTATGGAAACTAACCTCTATTTAGTCGAGCTGAATAAAAGATTTTTTATGGAAAGTCCTCTGTTCAACCTGGTGGTAGTTTTTGCCAAAAAAATTGATTTTAAAATTAATAACTTGCATGGAGAATTTTGAAAGGATTTAAACAACTAAAATTGATTTCAATAAGACCAATGCTGCGTATGAGTGTTAACAAGACCTATACGCACCAGTGTACCACATGAAAATTAGATTTGGTATTTTGGAGGTTTCTGCCTCAAGTTCTATCCAAATAGGCTGTCATTTTTTCGGGTTCTTTGTGAATAAACACTCTCTCTCTTAAAAAAAAAAAAAAAAATAAAATCGAAACATGTATGTCTTTCTTATAACGGAACCTTAAACAATTTAAGTATTTCAAGCATAGCCGAGTTGGCCTTAAGGGACAAAATTCTCATCAACCTGGCTGTAATTTTTGCCAAAGGATATAATTTAAAATTTCTGATTTCCATGAAGGATGCAAAACAATTAAAAATGGGTTCAATATGACACATGCTGGGTATGAGTATTGATGTACTCATACGCACCACTGTACCATATGATTTTTTTTTTGATTTTTGGTATTTTGAAGGATTCAGAGAGGACAGAGGCCTAATTTTTCCAATGGAAAATATTTTTAAAATTTGTACAATTTTGTCAAATGAGATTTTGATTTTGATGAGGTTTTTTGTTTGTCCATGAAATATCGAAATGTAAAAGAAATGTTTACATTTTGGCTAGTTTCTAGTTACTTCCTCTTTTTCTATTTCGTCTTTAACCAGGATAAGATTTTTTTATTCTACAGAGTTTTATTTAGGCCTGATACCTATTTTTACAATGGACAAAATTTAACATCTTAAAGAACTCCAGCATTCAAAACCATTAAAAATAGATTAAAAACCGCCAATACTGCGTATAAGCATTGACGTGGCCCATACGCACTAATGTACCATAGGAGATTTGTGCAGATTTTTTTTGTCAAATATTAATTTTTTCTTCGATTTTTTACTAATTTGAATTAACACTGACAAAAGTTGGAGTTGCCCCTTATCCAGGATAATCCCAATTTTATCCAACTGAGTTGTTTAAAAAAAATTGATTATAAAAAATCAGAAAAGGACAGGGTTTGAAACTTTTCCTCCTTCAGGGAGCCCTGAGTTAAAATTTTACCATGATTAATAATTAAAAATTTGCAGAATTTTGAAAGATTGACTAATTATCAGAGCAAATCAAAATGATTAAAATAAAGTCAACAATGCGTATGAGTATTGACGTGAATCATACGCACCAATGCACCAAAGAAACTTTTTGCCTTTTTTCTCAAACATTTTTTTTTTGTATTTTTTGATAATTATAATACTGACAAATTTCTTTCTCCATCTGGAAACTTAACTTAGAAATTCAGAATATAAAAAAATTAAAAATTGTTATGAGTTCTGATGTAACCCATACGAGCTAAGTCCCAATAAAAGATATTGTCTTTTTTCTATTGAATGTTAAATCTTAAAGTTGTTTTTTAATTTAAATTTTTTCTACTTTATTTTTATTGAAAACTGACTCAATAGATATCTTATTATAAATCTAAAACGAGTTTGGAGGGGCCTTGAAGTATTTTTTATTATAGAAAAAAAGTTCAAAACACTTCCTCCATCTGGAAGCCCTGAGGTTTATTTTTTCTGCGGATAATAATTCGGAAAAAATTTTGAAAATTTAAAAAAAAAAAAACTGTGGGACTTAATATTCAGTGGTAAAAAGACAATAACTTCTTTGGTGCATGGTGCGTATGAGTGCTGATGAAAGCCATACGCACCATGCCTCATAGAAGATATTTTATTTTTGAATTTTAAATATTTTTTAATTTTTTAGGAAACTAATTCAGTAGTTTTTTCATCATAAACCAAAAACAAGACCTTTTTTAAAAAAAAGAAAATTTTGACTATTTTTGCTATGAAACTTTCAAAGCCAAGAGAGGCCTGGAGCGTTTTATCTATCGAGGAGCCTTGAAGTATTTTTTTACCACAGAAAATAATTTCAAAACCCTTAAAAAAACATTTCCTCCATTTGGAAGCCCTGAGGTTTATTTTTGCTACAGAAAATAATTTTTAGATTCAGATTAAAAAAAAATAATAAAAAATACGTGTGAGTTCTGATGTACCCCATTCCCCGGAGAAAATATTTTATTTTCTCTACTGAATATTAATCATACAGTTTTTGTTGTTTTAATTTTTGCGAATTTATTTAGTTTTGGAAACTAATTCAGTAGGTGTCTCATCATAAACTTTAAACACGGTCTCTTAAGAAAAGAAATTGTTACTAAGAAACTTCCAAAGTCAAGAAAGGCCTGGAAAAACTGTTCCCGTATCGGGAGCCTTGAAGTATTTTTATTTCACCATAGAAGTATTTTTATTACAAATAGAAAATAAACACTTCCTCCATCTGAAAGCCCTGAGGTTTATTTTTGCTGCAGATAATTTAGACCCTAAAAAAATAAAAAATGCGTATAAGTGCTGATGTACCCCATACGCCCCATGTCCCAAAGATATTGTCTTTTTTCCATTGAATATTCAATCTTACAGTTTTTTTTTTAATTTCTGCTAATTTAATAAATAATAAAAAATTAATAAAGTCAAGAAAGGCCTGGACAAGCTGTTTTTCTATCTTGAATTCTTTTTTACCATAGAAAATTATTTCACTTTCACACTTCCTCCATTTGGAAGCCCTGATGTTTATTTTTACTGCAGATAATAATTTCGAAATTTAGGCTTAAAAAAAATAAATAAAAATGCGTATGAGTGCTGATATAACCCATACGCCCCATGTCCCAAAAAAGATATGGCCTTTTTTCTATTAAATATTAAATCATAATTTTTTTTTTTAATTTTTGTTAATTTTTTTGGAAACTATTTCAGTAGGTTTCTTATCATAAATCAAGAACAAGAGCTCTTTGAAAAAAAAAATTGGCAACTTTTGCTATGAATCTTCCAAAATCAAGGAAGGTCTGGAGCGATTTTTTTTTATCGAGGAGCCAAAAAAATAAAGAAATAAAAAATGCGTATAAGTGCTGATGTAAAACATACGCACCAGGCCCCAAAGGAAATATTTTTTTCTATTGAATATCAAATCCTATAGTTTTTTTATTTTTGCAAATTTATTAATTTTGGAAACTGATTCAGTAGATATTTTATCATAAACCTAAAACAAGACTTTTTTTAAAAAATATGATTTACCATTTTTTTTCTAATTTTCCAAAGACAGGAAAGGTCTGGACAAAGTGTTTATCTATCGGGGAACCTTGAAATCTCATTTTACCATGGAAAATAAATTCCAAAATTTTCCAACTTCCCTGGGAAATTTCAACAGAGCTACCTACTATTAAAATATGACCCACACTGCGTATAAGTACTGACATCACCCATACGCCCTCTTGTACCAACATAAATTTATCCCAACTTTTATTGCCAATTTTATTATTTAAATTGATTGTTAAATTGACTGTTGATCCAACAAATTTCCTCATCATAAACTTGAAATAAACAGTTTATATTCCTTGGCTTACACAAATTCCTCAACATATTATTTTCCGACAGTTACTTCTTACCATCTAAAATTTATTTCATTTTAAATTTTCCAAAAAAAAAAATGATTCAACTTCCTCCCCCGTCCCCGAAAAATTTCCAGAGCAACATTCATTCCTTACAAAAAAAAAAAAAAAAAAGCGGGGCAAAAACTGTTTCAACAGCTCTCATATTTTCCCATGAATAATTCAAATTAAATCTTCAACGGAGTTGATTAAACATCAGCTTGTGTTTTTTTGCTGCTGCTCTGCATCCCATTTAGTTTTATTACCCTCTACCAAGCACACATTCTGCAGAATGTGTGACAATTTTTAGCTTATTTTTGAATTAGTCGGATGAGATGGCAGAAAAACTCTCACGACTATGGAGGAGCTTTAAATTCATAATCTACCACCAACGAAAAATACACCCATCCCCACCCATCCGACGTTTTTGCTGTGACTGGATTTGGGAACATATGCAGTCCTCGTCGCACTAGAATGCAACACATTTGCTGGCATAACACGTAGTTTCCGTGCACTTTTTTCACACACCCCCACCTCTCTTCCTTCCACTCCCCCTCCTCGCGATTTTACAAGCCATGAAAAAAAAAGAGTCAGCAAAAAAAAACTAGCTCCAACTGAACAAAATTTGTTAACGTCAGCATATGTGGCATTTAGCTAGAACACCCACACACACACATACAAATACACATAACAGCCACCATGATCGCTGAGCAAAAAGTCACCCGAAGTGAACTTATAGCTAGCAACTTTTGCCTGGTAACGGTATTAGTTAAGGTGCTAGCACAAAAAAGCCATCGCAAAAAAAGGGAACACAAATCCATTGGCAAACTTGGAGCTATCGTCATCGACATGCCATCGTCATCGTCATTATCCTCATCCCCATCAGCGCGCAGGGGGGGCATGACAAGGGGAAATTTGTGAAAAATGTTAACTTTTAACTGCAGCTTCACTCAATTTTCATATTGTCGAATGGTTAATAAAAATATGAGTTTAAACATTATTCCACTCCCCCAGTCAGCAACAACAAGAAGAACAAAATTATAATGGTGTTAAATTTCCAGACACATGCAGACATGCACTGGCATGCTAAGGTAAATTGAAAAAAATATAAGTTAAGAGTTTAATGAGGAAAAACTTAATTTAAACAGGGTTGGATTGAGGCTGCCTAAAGGAAATTTTTAAGACAAATTAATTTTTTTTTTCTATTTTTTATTGAAAATATTGGGTTCCACAAAGATTTCTATGGAAAATAATATGTTCCACAAAGATTTCTATGGAAAATATTATGTTCCACAAGGTTTTCTATGGAAAATATTATGTTCCACAACATTTTCTATTAAAAATATTATGTTCCACAAAATTTTCTATTGAAAATATTATGTTCCACAAATTTTTCTATTGAAAATATTATGTTCCACAACATTTTCTATTGAAAGTATTATGTTCCACAACATTTTCTATGGAAAATATTATGTTCCACAACATTTTCTATGGAAAATATTATGTTCCACAAAATTTTCTCTAGAAAATATTATGTTCCAAAAGATTTTCTATAGAAAATATTGTGTTCTACAAAATTTTCTATGAAAAATATTAGGTTCCACAAAATTTTCTATAGAAAATATTATGTTCCACAAAATTTTCTATAGAAAATATTATATTCCACAAAATCTTCTATAGAAAATATTATGCTACAAGATTTCTACGGAAAATATTATGTTCCAAAAAATGTTATATTATGTTCCACAAAATGTTCTATTATGTTCCACAATATTTTCTCTACAAAATATTACGATCCACAATATTTTCTCTAAAAAATATTGTGTTCCACAAAATTTTCTATTGAAAATATTGTGTTCCACAAAATTTTCTATTGAAAATATTGTGTTCCACAAAATTTTCTATTGAAAATATTGTGTTCCACAAAATTTTCTATTGAAAATATTGTGTTCCACAAAATTTTCTATTGAAAATATTGTGTTCCACAAAATTTTCTATTGAAAATATTGTGTTCCACAACATTTTCTGTGGAAAATATTGCGATCCACAAAATTTTCTATGGAAAATATTGCGATCCACAAAATTTTCTATGGAAAATATTGCGATCCACAACATTTTGTATGGAAAATATTGTGTTCCACAAAATTTTCTATGGAAAATATTGGGTTCCACAGCATTTTCTATGGAAAATATTGGGTTCCACAATATTTTCTATGGAAAATATTGCGATCCACAACATTTTCCATGAAAAATATTGCGATCCACAAAATTTTTATTAAAAATATTAGGTTCCACAAAATTTTCTATAAAAGATTGCGTTCCACAACATTTTCCATGGAAAAAATTGGGTTCCACAAAATTTTCTACGGAAAATATTAGGTTCTACAAAATTTTCTATGGAAAATATTAGGTTCCACAACATTTTCTATGGAAAATATTAGGTTCCACAACATTTTCTATGGAAAATATTATGTTCCACAATATTTTCTATGGAAAATATTGCGTTCCACAATATTTTCTATTGAAAATATTGTGTTCCACAAGATTTTCTTTTGAAAATATTGTTTTCCACAAGATTTTCTATTGAAAATATTGTGTTCCACAAGATTTTCTATTGAAAAAATTGTGTTCCACAAGATTTTCTATGGAAAGTAATATGTTCCACAACATTTTCATTGGAAAATATTATGTTCCACAACATTTTCTATTAAAAATATTATGTTCCACAAAATTTTCTATTGAAAATATTATGTTCCACAACATTTTCTCTAGAAAATATTATGTTCCAAAAGATTTTCTATAGAAAATATTGTGTTCCACAAAATTTTCTATGAAAAAAATTAGGTTCCACAAAATTTTCTATGAAAAATATTAGGTTCCACAAAATTTTCTATGAAAAATATTAGGTTCCACAAAATTTTCTATGAAAAATATTAGGTTCCACAACATTTTCTATGGAAGATATTGCGTTCCACAACATTTTCTATGGAAGATATTGCGTTCCACAACATTTTCTATGGAAAATATTGTGTTCCACAACATTTTCTGTTGAAAATATTGCGATCCACAAAATTTTCTATGGAAAATATTATGTTCCACAAAATTTTCTTTGAAATATTGGGTTCCACAAAATTTTCTATGGAAAATATTGTGTTCCACAAAATTTCGATCGAAAATATGGTGTTCCGCAAATAGTGTATTATTTTCTACAGAACATTTAGAATAAAAGTAACGGCCATGAGTGCGTATACATATTGTCCACTCCATATACGCACCATATGCCTCTTATGTGATATTAATTTAAAAAGCTGTCTTATTAACAAAATTTTTTAATAAAAATTTGTCTTCATTTTTTGCTAATTATTGTCGACAGTAATAACGGTTCCCATATGTATCATAAACAAAATTTTCACAAAAAAAAAAGAAAAAAATGGCAAAGCCCCACGGTAAATGGCCGAACTGCAAATCGCCATTGAATTGTCAAATCAAATTTTACCCAACCGGCAGTAGAACACAAAAGACAAATAATAGACATACATAAGAGAATAAGAACGCCGACAACAATTTCATTTATTTTGTCGTGTATTTTACTTTGCCATCGTTTACTTAAGTGTCAATGTCAAGTTTATGCTGTTGGCTCGGCGAACAAACAAATAGCCAAAAAAGCTGTGGGCAAACAATGGGTTGGAACAAAGAAAAAAAAATTGGGATTTTTTGAGGAGGTTTTATAGGGGAAACGAAATGCTCCATGAAGTTATTTAAGGCGTATGATTAATATTAATTATTATTTTTAAAATAATTAATAACAATCATACGCCCTAGTAGGCATTGTAGTTTCCAGGGTGAAATTAGGATGACTGAAAATATTTTCCAGGAAGCACAAGATGCTATTTTGAATAAAATAAGTTTGGACAAGAGGAAAATCCGAATTCCTAGCTGAGAATGAAAAATCCGATTTTCATTTGAGATTCTACATTACTGCCCCATCATCTCCATTTCGACATCCCTATCACATTTTATTGCTATCGACGACATTCCTCCAAGTCAATATCAATGCCAACAATAACAAGCAAAGCAAAGAAAACAAACGGAAAACCAAACACAAAACAAACGACAACCACCATGCACGCCTGAGGCGACTACTGGCCCGTCCCAATGACAATAGGAAAAATCTTGTTCTGGCATCGATAACATTTGGATAAGAGCCCAAAATAATGATGACAAAAATAGCCAGCATTTTGTCGTCGTCGTTGTTGTTGTCGACGTCTTCTTCTTCGGCGTATTAGATACGCAAATTCATATACAAATCTCGGCATTAATACAACAATACAAATGTCGTTTTTTTTTTTTGCTAATGGCGAGCAGGGATGGGGAGAAGTGATAAGGCACTAGTAAATTGCCGCAAAACAAATGGGAAAAAGATCAGGGCAAATTGAAAGGAAATAAATGAAATGAAGTACACAATGGCTGAATGAATGAAAATAAATATCGAGGATATGTCAGATAATTTGCGATAATTTTTTCTGACAATAAATTGGGCAAAGAGAGGGAGAAAGAGAGAGAGAGTTTTGATAGAAAAAGTGAGGACAAGTGAACGGAGGTTTTATTTTCGATTTCCCATTGAAAACACAATATTTTTTATAGAAATGATGCAGCTTAACAAGATTTGTAATGGAAAATATTGAGTCCCATAAGGTTTTTTGAAGACAATGCTATTACGTTCCACAGCATTTTCTATGGGAGTTACTTCGTTCCACGAAATTATCTACAGAAAATATCACGATCCACAAGATTTCCTTTGGAAAAAATATGTTCCACAATATTTTTGGTAGAAAATTTTACGTTCCAGGGAATTCTCTATAAAAAATTTTGTGTTTCACAAGATATCTTGAAAAAAATTACTTTCCCCAAAATAGTCCAAGAATTTCTGTGGAACATTTTTCCAAATAAAAATTTGGTTTCTACAACATTTTCCATGAAAAATATTAAGTTCCACAAGACTTTGTGTTACGACCAAGAAGATTCTTTATAGGAAAAATTACGATCCACAAAATTTTTTATAGAAAATATTATGATCCAGATTTTCCATAGAAAATATCACAATCCACAAGATTTTTCTATAAAAACATACGTTCCACAACATTTTCTATAAAACATTTTCTTTAAAAAATATTATGTTCCACAAGATTTTCGATAGAAAATATTATGTTCCACAAGATTTTCGATAGAAAATATTATGTTCCACAAGATTTTCTATAGAAAATATTTTGTTCCACAAGATTTTCTATAGAAAATATTATGTTCCACAAAATTTTCTATGGAAAATATTGTGTTCCACTAAATTTTCTTTGGAAAATATTGTGTTCCACTAAATTTTCTTTGGAAAATATCATGTTCCACAAGATTTTCTATAGAAAATATCATGTTCCACAAAATTTTCCATATAAAATATTACGTTCCACAAGATTTGCTATAGAAAATATTACGTTCCACAAGATTTTCTAAAGAAAATATTACGTTCCACAAGATTTTCTCTGGAAAATATTATGTTCCACAAGATTTTCTATGGAAAATATTGTGTTCCACAAAATTTTTGATTAAAAAAATGATTTTCTAAAAAATTTTCTATAGAAAATATCATGTTCCACAAGATTTTCTATTGGGAATATTATATTCCACAAGGTTTTCTATAAAAAATTGTAATTTTCCACAGAATTTCGTATAGAAAGTATTATGTTCCACAAATTTTCATACAGAAAATATTACAGAAAAATTATTATTAATATTATAAATATTACATTTTTTTATGAAAAATATTAGGTTCCACAGGAATTAAAAAAAAAATATTTTTCACACCTTTTTCTAAGGAAAATTTTACGTTCCACAAGATTTTCTATAGATAATATTACGTTCCACAAGATTTTCTGTAGAAAATATTACGCTACACATTTTCTATTGGACATAATGCATTCTACCACATTTTGTCAGAAAAAATACGTTCCACTAGATTTTCTAGTAAAAATATTACATTCCACATAATTTTCCTTAGAAATATTATGTTCCACAATTTTTTTTTCGCAAGTTTTATGTTCCGCAAGATTTTCCATAGGAAATATTTCGTTCCACAACATTTATCGTGAATACGTTCCACAATATCCATTATTTTTATGTATGACCCATCAGGTTCCACATTTTTATTACAAAAATATCGCTCTTTTTGTTGTAAAGAAAAATCGCAATTTTTTGGAGCATATTTTCCCCCATTTTTCCCTCATAA
Source organism: Musca domestica (assembly GCF_030504385.1). Classification (NCBI taxonomy): domain Eukaryota; kingdom Metazoa; phylum Arthropoda; class Insecta; order Diptera; family Muscidae; genus Musca; species Musca domestica. The sequence continues at coordinate 4,546,386 of NW_026712360.1, read as the reverse complement.
GTAGAACTTTAATAGACTTTTTCCCCCTGTCAGCTCCATAAAAGTTAAAATGGCATAAAAAAAGGATTTCAATGTTTAGCCTCTTTGTAATCACACTTTAGTTTTGACTAACATCATAGACATAATCCGTTGGCGTGCCGGTTGGGTTTGTTTGTTTAACTCGCCCGGAGGTCTATTGAAAAATGAAAAGGAATTGTTTTTTTGCTTTACAAACCTCATATGTTTTCCTTCTTTTAATCCTGCATGTGTCCAGTCGAAATGTAAATGGGTATTAGGGGGGAGGAGAGAGAGGAAATTCGGAAAAAAATTTAAATTTTAAAGGATAGGATATATTAGAGAAAAATTAGGAAAATTTATGTGAGGAGAAAATAGATTTTTCCGAAATATTTTGAATATTTTTGGAGAAAATTTAGTGAAATATTGAAATTTAATGTCAGATTTTGAAGTTTGGAAGGAGAGAGGGAAAAGTCGTGATAAAATAAATTTTAGTACATGGCATATTTTTTGAGAAAATATAGGAACTTTTATAGAGAGAATAGAATTTTTCAAAATATTTTGAAAAATTTTAGGAGAAAATTGAGTGAAAATTTGAAATTGGATGTCAGATTTTGAAGTTTCGAGCATATACAATGGACATTTCGGGGTATACTTAATATTATTTATTTTCCAATTCATTATCTCTGCGTATACTTAATATTTTTATAACACAAGGAAATCATGGCGTATACTTAATAATATTTTTATTGATAATACGCATACGCAACCTCAGCAATATTATTTTATCTTCATTACTTATACGTTCACAAACAATTTTTTCATTTTCAACCCTCTCCTACCCCCCACCTAATACACCATTACCATATGGCCATTCAAAATATTTTTGAAAGGATAACCCAAATATTTTCACATTCGCTTGGTAGTAGCGTTTGTTTTTTTGTTGTTTTACTTTTGTATGCATTTGATCTTTTTGTTTTCATGGTCGTTTATGTGAATTTCCGGTCCTGTTTTCATTCTCTCCCGCTCTCCCTCTCAGCCAACATTTCACCAAACACGTTAGCAATTCTCATGGCATTTAGCCTGCATTGGCTTGGCTTTAGCAGCCACACACACACAGCCAGCCAGCCATTAGAGGCTTTTGTTGGCTTTCACAAAACTATCCTTTTCTATACTGTCGCTATTTGTGAGCGGTCCTGGGGCCTCGTATGGATTCTGGGGGTTTTTGTTCGAAATCTCTTTTACATTTCGACACATTCAATCATGATTTTGAGATTTTTTGGTGAGGCAGGGAGGATGTTTTATATGTTAGGTATTTTTGAGGCTATTGTGGGAAGAGATTTTTTTGGGGAGCATGATTTTTTGTTGTTTTTTTCCTCCTCATTCATTGGTTTGGTCCATTCGCCTTATCGGTCCAAAATGAAAACAACCAAAAAATATGTGATTTTTGATGTGATTGCACTTAGGCTGATTAGAAATAGAAGAATATGTTTTATTGTTGTTGTTTTTCTGCATTGGGTGGCCAACAAAAACTATGGAACAGGACTGGAATCTATTTGTATTTCTGGTAATTTGACTAATGTGGTTCATCTAAGAGGGGGGAGCAGACACACACAAGTGTGATGATATAATCGAAAGGGGGAGAAATAATGGAATGGGAATTGACATAATATATATTTATAAAATTACGTTCCACAACATTTTCTATAGAAAATATCATGTTCCACATAGTTTCCTATAGAAAATAATAGGTTCCACAAGATTTTATATAAAAAAATTATGTTCCACAAGATTTTCTATAGAAAATATTACGTTCCACAACATTTTCTATAAAAAATATTACGTTCCACAACATTTTCTATAGAAAATATTACGTTCCACAACATTTTCTATAGAAAATATTACGTTCCACAACATTTTCTATAGAAAATATTACGTTCCACAAGATTTTCTATAGAAAATATTGCGTTCCACAAAATTTTCTATGGAATATATCATGTTCCACAAGATTTTCTATAGAAAATATTAAGTTCCACAAGTTTTTCTATGGAAAATATTATGTCCCACAAGATTTTCTATAGAAAATAAGGCATTCTACAAGATTTTCTATAGAAAATACGAAATAAATATTGTGGATTTTCTATAGAAAATATTATGTTCCACAAGATTTTCTACAGAAAATATTATGTTCCACAAGTTTTTCTTTAGAAAATATTAAGTTCCACAAGATTTTCTATAGAAAATATCATGTTCCACACACTTTTCTATAGAAAACATTAAGTTCCACAAGATTTTCTACAGAAAATATTATGTTCCACAAAATTTTCTATGGAAAATATCATGTTCCACAAGATTTTCAATAGAAAATATCATGATCCACAACATTTTCTATAGAAAATATTAGCTTCAACAAGATTTTCTATCGAAAATGTTATGTTCCACAAGATTTTCATTAGAAAATATTAAGTTCCACAAGATTTGCTACAGAAAATAGTATGTTCCACAAGATTTTCAATAGAAAATATGATGTTCCACAAGATTTTCAATAGAAAATATCATGTTCCACAAGATTTTCTATAGAAAATATCATGTTCCACAAGATTTTCTATAGAAAATATCATGTTCCACAAGATTTTCAATAGAAAATATTAGTTTCCACAAGATTTTCTATAGAAAATATTGAATTCCACAAGTTTTTCTATAAAAAATTATTATGTTCCACAAAGTTTTCTATAGTAAATATTACATTCCACAAGATTTTCTATAGAAAATATTACGTTCCACAAGATTTTCTATAGAAAATATTACGTTCCACAAGATTTTCTATAGAAAATATTATGTTCCACATGGAAAATATTGTGTTCCACAAAATTTTCTATGGAAAATATTAAGTTTCACAAGATTTTCTATAGAAAATACCATGTTCCACAACATTTTCTATAAAAAATACCATGTTTCACAAGATTTTTTATAGAAAATATCATGATCCACGAGATTTTCTATGGAAAATGTTACGTTCCACAAAATTTTCTATAGAAAATATCATGTTCCACAAAAATTTCTGTATAAAATATCATGTTCTGCGTAATTTTCCATAGAAAATATTACGTTCCACAGGAATTTCTAGAGAAAATATTATGTTCCACAAGATTTTCTATAGAAAATATTATGTTCCACAAGATGATCTATAGAAAATATAATGTTCTACAAGATTTTTAATAGAAAGTACTACGTTCCACAAAATTTTCTATAGAAAATATTAAGTTCCACAAGATTTTTTTAAAGAAAATATTATGTTCCACAAGATTTTCTATGGAAAATATTGTGTTCCACATCATTTTCTATGGAAAATATTATGTTCCACAAGATTTTCTATAGAAAATATTATGTTCCACAAGATTTTCCATAGAAAATATTACGTTCCACAGGAATTTATAGAGAAAATATTAAGTTCCACAAGATTTTCTATAGAAATATTACGTTCCACAAGATTTTTTAAAAGAAAATATTATGTTCCACAAGATTTTCTATAAAAAAAGATTAAGTTCCACAAGATTTTGTATAAAAAATATTAAGTTCCACAAGATTTTCTATAGAAAATATTAAGTATTAAGTTTTTTTATAAAAAATAATAGGTCCCACAAAATGCATATTATGTTACGTTCCACAAAATTTTCTATGGAAAACGTTTTTCTCCATACGATTTTTTTACGGAAAATATTACGTTCCACAACAAATTTTTCTTTAGATTTTCCATTTAAAAATAATATTTTCCCTATGATTCCATTAGGCATATGATTAACTTATTATGCCTTCGTTGTTATTATCAATCATACGCCTCTCTATTGTCCATTTCGAACACATCTCCATATCCTTCTAATTAACCGCTCAGATTCCAATTACAAATTAATGTCTACCAAATATAACAAGAACAATGTGGTATTATTTTATCGAAATACATCCTTGATAACAGCCCACAGCGGGCGAGAGTGAAAGAGAGATAACCAAATTGCATTGTATCCTCTGACATGGACACTTTTCAAACAGGCACACACATACTCGTGTTCACACACACACCTCCATATGTGCGTGCTTCTACGCCTACTTGCCGCAATAAATTTTGCTCATTAACTTAAGTAGTTTTGAAAAACTGAATTATTTTGCTAACCACAGCATTGGAAATGAATGCCCGATCACACGAACACATTTTCGGACACTAACAACAACGATGACGTCTTTGATGACGCTGACAACATCATGTGTTGTGTCGTCAAAAAGACAATAGCCGGTGACAGGACATTGGCAAAACCAATATTGTGAAAAGTCACGTTTATGGTGGTCGTGTACACGACTGTTGCGGGAGGTGGTGCTGTTGATAAATAAGGAAAATTTCGGGCTGGGAAAGGTGGTGTGTATGAAATTCGATAATGTGCAATGTGAGTTATGTGGCATGGTAAGAGAGAGAGAAAGAGAGAGAGAGAGAGAGAAAGGCGTATGATTAATATGAATTATTTTTTTAAATAAATATACGCTATATGGGCCCCCGCTGAGAGAAGGTCTTAAAAATAAATTTAAGGACAGTTGAGGACCTTTCTCGGGTAATATGGACAGGTCAGGATCTATATTTTCGTTACGAATTAATCTCTCTCCGATTGAGGCTAATCCGGATATTTTTCTCACATATAAGGGTATAATGAGTAGATTTGTCTAAGGGCAGTCGCTGTCAGGATCGACATAAGGACTCACAAACCCTAAGTGTGACAGGAGAGCTTATAATTGCAATATTTATAATTAGCAAGTGCCTATACCATCTATTCCTTTACCCAATACCAAATTTCAGGATTTAAGCTCTGCTTCTTCAACCAATACCAAATGTAGTACTGATTGTACTATTTGTACCATTCAGTACACATTTTCAAAACAATCTCCATATAACTAGGCTATATATGATCAATGACCCTACACTCCTTTAGTGCCTTTCATTCCAAGTTGCAGTATTCTAACTCATACTGTTTGTCCGGTACAAAGTATTACATTTTTCGTACATTTTTTGGTCCCCTTTTAGTACGAATTTCCAGAATAACTCATTCCGTTTGTCCAATACAAAGCATTAAATGTTTAGTACTTTTCGTACCCTTTAAGTACTTTTCGGTCAATTTTTAGTACGGATTTCCAATAATAGTAGCTCTGCCTCGTAGAAGGCATCGGCTCGTTGGCAATCGGATGGTTGTTGATGGTAATCAGGATATCATTCCCGACTCGTCGATGTACAAATGTTGTCGACTCAGTTTGGGTTCGGTTTTGAGCTCTTCGCTGGCTGACTTGCTCGGTAGAAGTCGGGTGTGTGACACGGCCCTGTAGCAATCAGCTCTGCACTACTCCATTTGTGGTCGGGTCGAGGCAATCGGATGGCTGTAGGCTCGGCAGTCGTTAGGTCTACCACTCTGTGTTATTCGAATTTTGTTGTGTTAGAGATCGGTTAGTCAGAGCTGGATAGGGGCCACGGGAAGGCTGTGAGCATGAGGTGGCCAAAAGGTAGGAGTTTGTCAAATAACTGGGAGAGTTCTAAGTGCTGAGAGCTCCCGAAGAGCTGGAAGCTTGTTGAAATCAGATAGTTTGCTTAGAACTGGGAGTTTGCTAAGATCTGGGGACTTGTCAAAATTCTGGAAGCGTGCTAAGCGTTAGGAGGTTGCTCAGAGCTGAGAAATTGCTAAGAGCTAAAATAATGTTAAGCGCTAGAAGCATGCCCAGAGCTTGCGAGGAGCTGGGATCGTGCTAAGAGCTGGGAACTTAAGCATAACACCTCTGGAGTTTACTAAGAGCTGGGAGCTTGTTAAAAGCGGATAGATAGCTAAGATCTGGGAGCTCGGTATGAACTTAGAGCGTGCTAAAATCCGAAAACTTGTCAAAATTCTGGGAGTGTACTAAGAGCTAGAAGCGTACTAAGCGCTAGGAGTTTACTGAGACCTGAGAGCTTGCTAAGAGCTTATTATAAAGTTGGGAGCGTGCTAAGAGCTGGGAGCTTACTAAGAGCAGAGAGCTTGCTAAGTGCTGAGGGCTTGTTAAAAAGTTGGGAGCGTGCTAAGAACTGATCTAGAGAATGGCTAATAGCTGAGATCGTGCTTATCTGGAAGCTTGCTAACAGCTAGACCGAATAGTGGCTAACTGATAATGGGACTACGGACGTGCCACACGTCTGTTGGTACTTTGTCGGCTATTGATTGACATCCTCGTTGGATAACAACCAAATATATATTCGGGTAGTCACACGAAGTAAATGAGAATTATTTATGGGGTTGTCGTTGACTGCATTGAAGCTAAAAATTCGGAAAAATTGAGTGTGGGAACCATTGGAATAATTTTTTTTTGGAGATACATCCCGGTCTGACAAGTCGTTGGTTTTCTGAGAAAAGGTCAGCTCTGAGTTAAGGACCATACTTTGAGTTATGGATCGGTCAGGATCATTAGTTTGGAGTTCGTAGCTAGTAAGGAAATTTTTCTCCGGTAAAGAGGACCGTTCAGGGCTAGCAATTGACAATTCAATATCGACCATCTCTTTCTACCTTTTTTTTGAGTTAACCCATTTTCCCTTTGATCTAGGGGAACTAGAAACTGAAGCTAACATATGAGAGGACAATTGGGATATATTGAGTATGGAATATATTCGGTGACTCGAAAGGGTTGATATAGGGGTTGATAAAAAGGCCACGTTATAAGGGCCAGACAGGACATTCAATTCAGGGAACTCAGGTCCGTTGGGATAATTTTCTTTGAGATAAGTTACGGTCTGACAAGTCCTTGGTTTTCTGAAAAAAGCACTGCTCTGAGTTAGGGGCCGTACTTTGAGTTATGGACCGGTCAGGATCATTAGTTTGGAGTTCGTAGCTGGTGAGGACATTTTTTTCCGGTACAGAGAATCGTTCAGGACTAGCAATTCACAATTCAATCTCGACAATATCCTTTATCCTTAATGAACCTCCTCCTCTTTAATGGACAGGATCATTAGTTTGAAGTTCGTAGCTAGTGAGGAAATTGTTCTCCATTAAAGAGGACCGTTCAGGACAAGCAATTCACAATTCAATATCGAACCTCCTCCTCTTTAATGGACAAATATTTTTTTTTCATTTTTTTGACTAAACCCATTTTTTCTTTGGTCGGGGGGAACTTGAAACTCCAAGCATTTGACTTTTCCGATTAATTGGCATTGTCCACTCGAATCCCCAAAACATATCTGTCTCTTTTATGATTTATTTGGATTTTTTTATTTTTTTTTCACTTAACCCATTTTCCGTTTACCACGGAGAACCTCAAAGCTTTTAATTTTATTTTCAATTAAAGAGTTTAGGCTTTTTAAATCTCCAATTTCCTTCTCTCCCACTCTTTAATTAATTTTCATAATTTTTGTTATTTGTGACTTAATCCCTTTTTACATTACACCCGTGGAACCTGGAAGTCTATGTGTCTGATTTTGACCATATAAAGAACCTAGACCACTAGAATTCCAAATTTCCGTCTTCTCCTCTTTAATGAATTAATTTCCATTTTTATTATATGTGACTTAATCCCTTTTTCCATTACCTCCGGGGAACTTAAAAGTCCATGCGTCCCATTTTTCCAATAAAAAAACCTAGACCAATAAAGAAACCTAGACCAATTAAAAAACCTTGACATCCGGGGAACTTGAAAATCTCTGCGTCTCATTTTTCTAATAAAAAAAACCTAGAACATTGGAATCTCAAATTCCCATCATGTTCCACTTTAATGAATTAATTTTAATTTTTTTTTATTTCTGTGACTTAATCCCTTTTCCATTTCACCTGGCTCGACCTGCAACTCGATGCGTTTGATTTTAATTGCTCATTTATGTCAGTGTCTTCGATTGAATAACAAAATGTCAGTGTTAATGGGACATTAGACACTAATTTTCAACTCAAAATTGATGGGCAACAAAGGAGGACAGGAGGGAGGTATATTCACATTCATTTTGCGTCTTAAATTTCAAAATTTTCCGAGGGGCGAGAGGGAGCAAAGTATTCATTTGGCATCTTAAATTCCAAAATTTTCCGTGCAAAATTTAAGTCAACCCCTTTTACCTAACCTTGTCCTTGTTTCCTTGCACAGCCATTGAGGAAAAAAAAGCCCCCAGATGAATTGAAGCCATATTTGCAAAGCAAATTGTCTTCTTGGCGTTTGGTTCTATGGAAACAAAGAAAATTCCAACTCACTGCAGTGGTTTCCACCCAACCCTCTCCCCCCAAACAACCCCACATAAGTGCTGGAAGAAAGAAAAAAATATATATATCCATGGTTTTATGCAAACATAAAGCAATTTTTCTCAGCTGCCTAAAGGTATGCTCTAAATTGTATAGAATATTACAAACAAAACAAAAAGCAACGACGGCCTAAATCTGGGCTATACAACACACGCCGATGAATGCCGAGGAAAAATGCATTTTTCTTTCAATGAGAGAGGGAGAGGAGCTGGGGGTTGGGGGTGGGGAGAGGAGAGGATAGCAGATAATATTTTTGAAGATAAATAAATATTTTATTTAAAAGTAGTGGAGGACACAGGTCATTGCTTTCATGGCATCCTGCACTTTTTTTTTATTTACTTGAGGATCATAAAAAAAATTAATTGAAAAAATCTCTATGACATTTTTCATTTTCCACAAAAATTTTCCATTTGCCATTAAAAATGAAAATCCCATTAAATTGATATGTCTCCAGCGTCCTGTACTTTAATTGGAATAATATGCTCCGCACTGCTCATTTTATGGGTGCATTAACTTCTTTTCTGTTATCAATAAAGTTGGTATTTTTCTCCACCCCCTCCCCCTCACCTCTCATGGTGTTCGAAGGATTTCATGACAACAAAGCCTTGAACAAATGTCATCAACATCAACAAAAAAACGGAATGGATGTCATGTTACATCGCCAAGCTTCTCTCAGCAAAACAGACATTTTTATCATTTAAGAGGATGCATAGCGATTATGAGAAAGCCAACAACAACAACAATAGCAAACAAAGGACTTTAAAGCAGGATTGTACAGAAATGAAATATATCAAAAGCAGACGACTTCTTTTCATAATTGACTTTTTCCCATGGAGTTCGGAAATGGGAAAGATGGGATTCAAAGGATTCCTGAGAGAGAGAGAGAGAGAGAGGAGAAGAAAAACAGTATTTTTGAGACAGGGACATTATTATTAATTTTCATTATTAATAAGACCTTCACAGGTTCATTATCTTAAATAAAGGGGCCAGAGATGGGACCATTATATCAGAGATGGGACCATTATCTTGGAGAAAATGGCCGGTTAGGGTAATTATAAATTGCTAGAGACCATCGGAGACCTAAAATCCTGCATTTTAAGCCTTTTGAAGCCCTAAATAGTGGATTTTCCGGAGGTTTATGACGCCACGTATCGTGGATCTCAAAAGAGTTTCAAAAGTAACTTTTGACACCAAATCGTAGATTTTCAAGGGACCATAGAAGCTTGAAAGCCTCTGGCTTTTAAAGGAATTCTAAGAGGAAAATAATGGATTTTAAAAGGATTTTAACGAGGTTACAGTGGACTCATTATCCTTGCGCTTTTCTGAATTTCGAATAATTATCAAAAATTCTTAAAAAAATCGATTTTTATGAGACATTTAAGAAACCCAAAAATTTGGGATTGAAAAAATTCAAGAGCTCTGGCATGGTATTGTGAGGTTCAAAGTCTTGAATTTTCAAAGGAATTTCAAGACTCTATAGAAGACCCAGTTATTTTAGTTCTGCCAATGATTTTTTAAGGACCCACCATTCAATTTTAAAGTGTACACCAAGAGACCTTTTTTTAGCCTTATGAGGCCCTCTATCCTGGATCTCTAAAGCCATTTTTAGCAGATTTTCAAGTAACCATAGGCTTTTGAAGGCTTTTCACAAGGTAAATCACTGATTTTAAGATTTAAAATACTTTCAGAGACCCAAAACCATAGAGTCCCGGAGAGGCCAACATGTGTGAATTTTTAAAGACGTTTTTTGAGGGTCAAAATCTTGAATTTTCAAAGGAATTTCAAGAGACCATAGAAGATCCATATAATGTTGTTCTCCCTGGAATTTAAAAAGGGCTTTCGAGACCCAAAATCGTGGATCGTTTTAAGCTACTTTAAGGACCCAAATTTGAGGTTTTTCAATGGAATTTTAAGAGTAATTTCTTGAGGTATTTAGAGGCTGAAATCGTGGAATAAGGAACCAAATGTTGTGGTTTTTTTAATGGAATTTTAAGAGGAATTTCTGGAGGAATTTAGATGCTCAAACATCTATGGAGTGCAATGGAGTTTTTAGAGGAATACCTGGATGTATTTAGAGGCTCAAATCGTGGACAAAGTATCCAATTTTTTTTTAAGATTTTCAATGAAATTTTAAGAAGAATTTCTGGAGGATTTTAGAGGCTCACATTGTGGATATTTTTAGTGGGATTTTACGAGGACTGTGGTAGCTTCAAATTAATTTCAACAGACCATAGGGCCCATGAATGTTGGAAATTTGGCTATATCTTTCAATGAGCCATTGCAGAGACTAGTTCTTTAATTATTTCGGAAATTTCAGGGGACCAAATGAGATCCACAGATGTGGAATTTCAAAATACCTTAAAAGGCCCAAGGTCGTCGATTTTTAGGAGAATTTCAAGAAACCAAAAATCGCGGGATTCGAAGAGGACTATAGAACCTCAAAATAGTTGATATTCAAAGGAATCGAAAGTGGCTGTTGCAGAGCCTCGATCGATGACTTTTGAAGATATATAGATCTACAACTTTGAAATTTCATGATAGGCTGATGTTTAGAGCTATTTCAGAGTTGTAGTTTTTTTTTAAAGAATTTCCAGAGAATATCGGGGATTTGAACGATTTTTTTAAGGAATTCCGAGTAGACTTTAGAAGATCAAAATTGTGAAAATTTAAAGGAAGTACAGAGGACATATGCCATTCAGAGGACATATGCCACTTAATTATCCAGTAACCCACAAGACCCTGGGAGGCATACAAGGGTTGATTTTTAATAGGATTTTCAGAGAAATGAATAACCGCCAAGGGCCAATTTTTAAATGAATTTCGAAGGAACCTAAATGAAGTACAAGCTTCTAATTTAAAAGGAATTTCGAGGTGGTCTAAGTGGCCCACAAGCGAGGTATTTTAGAGGAATTTTAAGAGGTCTACAGCCGTGGATTTTTAAAGGAGTTCCAACAGATTTTGTGATGACTACAGCCGTGGATTTTTAAGGAATGTTGACTGGCCTACAAAAGAGAATTTTGAAAGAATTTTTCTGAGTCACTTGGAGGCATACAAGGGGGATTTTTATTAGGATTTTCAGAGACCATGAGTTACCGACAAAGGGCCAATTTTTAAATGAATTTCCAGGGAACCTAAAAGAACCACAAGCATGAAATTTAAAAGAAATTTCGAAGTGGCCTAAGTGGCCCACAAGCGAGGGATTTTAGAGATATTTTAAGAGTCCCTGGGAGCTCTAGAGATTTTTACTTTTAAAGTAATTTTAGAGACGATCATCGATTTTTAAAAGGTCCGTAATATTGAATTTTTAATTAAAAATCAGTGGATTTTTACTTTTATTTCTCAATTTATTTTGAGGGATGAAGGACCAAAGGACCAAAATCTAAGGCTTATTAAAGTATTAGAGGCTATATATAAATCGTTGATTTTTAAGAGTTTCCTGATTATATTTTTTTTATTTTTTTATAACCTCCACCCTACATAGTATGAAGGGTATGTAAAGTTCGTCATTCCCTTTTGGAACTCATCGAAATAATAATTTAAGGCCCAACAAGATATATTCTTGTTTAGCGTAAAATTCAAAGACAATTTAGCCCTGTCCGTTCGTCCGTCTGCTGTAATCATGCTACAGTCAAAACGACTTAAGATAGGAAGCTAAAATTTTACACAGATCATTCTTTTGTCTGCAGGCAGGTCAAGTTCGAAGATGGGCGATGTCGTATAGCCCCCTTATAACGCACCTTTCGATATTCGGTATTTTGATAATTTTAGCCACATTTTTCAACGGAATTGTCTGAAATTCCCACCTGGAGTTGCTTGTGAGTACTTCATCCCTAGAAGAGAATTGTCTATATAGGTCCACGATATCATATATCCCCTATATTAGGGTTCCTTCCGATATTCGGCGTTTCAATGATTTTTGCAACGTTATTTACCGGAATTCTTTCAAGTTTCGTATATAAAGTTCGGAATCGTTACTACAGCTTATTACGCAAATTACTTATACTGGACCACGTCTTCGTATAGCCCCCATATTATGGGTTTCATTTGACCGGTATTTTTTGACGGAATGTTTTTTTTTTTTTTTGAAAATTTTCAATTTTCTTCCAAATGGCAGAGGGTAAAAAAAGTTCCGGCTCGGCCGAACATAGCTGCTTTTTTAATTGTTTGATTTAATTTTTTTAAATGAAAATCAAAAATATCTTAAAATTGCCCACATATTCAAATCCAAAACTATTTTGGACTCGCCTTAATTAGTAAATTTTCAATAAATTGTCAATTCCCGAAACTGGGTGGCGTATAATTGATATTAATTTGAGACAATGGGGCGTATGATCATTGCCTTCTTCCCCTTCAAAAATATTTATCATACGCCACAACAATTTGCCATAGTTTTCATTCGCCTCCTTTTCACATTGCTGTTGTATTTTCTACAGTTCATATTTCTAGCATAGATACATCTTATTTTGAACTTGTTTCGCATATTTCATAAAAAATACAAAACAGAGTATACACACATACATACATACATAAAGAAACACGTCACTATGTGGCCGCAGGTGGTAGCCGTCATTGATGTATTTACTATGGCAAAATATTTACCGCATACCACAGACATAGGAAATAGGAGGAGTGAAGTGAATTGAAGATACCTCAGCGACGAAGGGGGTAACGAAGGGTGGTATCACACATATATGTATATGTGGTAACAACATTCACAGCAAATGATATTTGCTCTCTCCCTTGTTCACAACAACATCACCCTTCTCATCATGTATGTACCTCATACATATACGTTAATATATATGAACGCTGATGATGATGAGGAGGACACGTTTAATTTTCAATGAATAAAAAATCTTGTGTATATTTATATTGTATGTCTGAAATACACAAACACACTCACACACAACCATCGCTACAACCTTACAAGAGTGCGTGCATAATGCAACCATGTGTAGTACAAACATTGTTAAATAATACACATGTATTGAATGCAAGTGTGTGTCTCTCTGAGGGTGTGTGTGTGTGAGTGCATAGAACAAATTGAGTGCGTTACAAAAAAAAAAAAAAAAAAAAAAAAAATGAAACAAGGATACATTTTGTAATCGTTTGTCGCCTGACCCCAAAACAAAATGGAAATATTTGTTGAGATGTTCTCTGCTGCTGCCAGAGGCAAAGAGGAAGCCTTGTATTTGTTGTTGTTGTGAGTTTATAAATGAAATGTAGAAGGTCTAAAGTTGTAAGTTGTTAAAGAATGTAGCATGGTTTTAAGAAGGCTTTAGATGCAACATTCAGAAAATATTTCCAACATCAAAATGGATGATTTTCAGATAACATTTTTGGGTTTTAAATCTGTAAGAAGTCTTAAATTAAATTTTTAAAAAGAAAAAATAAAAATTAAGTTCCTATATCATGTCCAATGTCGTAGAATTTTTAGAAGTACCTGGCAGTCCCAGGTTTGCCAATGTTTAAAGAGGCCTAAAAACTGAATAAAAATTCAAAAGACTGTGAAGAGAAGTAAAGAGTGCCAAAAGCATAGAATTCTTGAGTCCTTGAGTGTCCTAAAATGGCGGGTTCTTAATTTTTAAGTAAAAAATAAAAAATATCGAAACATTTTGAAATAGGAATTAAATATTTTTTCTTTTCAAATTTTAGAGACTTAAAGTGGCACAAAAAGGCATTTTAAGGGGTCCCTTTTTTTGAAAAGAAAAAATACTATTTGTCCATATTTGGCATAAATACGTCAGTTTTTTAAGGGAATTTTAGAGATCCTCAAGAATACATATCGAGGAAACCGTGAGTAGTATTGAAGAGGATTTATTATGTCGCCTTATGGCATAAGGAAGGCCTTTAAACGTAGAATTTCCAAGACTTCTAAACTGCCCTGGCACACATACAAGCCCGGAATTTTTTGGATTTCTTTAGAGACCTGGAGGCACGACAATAGTAAATTTTTTAAGAGTATTTTAAGTAGGGCTTTTAAAAGCCATTTCGAGGTGTGGATTCACAAAAACTTTGATTTTTATAGAAATTCTTAAGGAAACTTGGGGTCTAAAAGCATCGATTTTTAAAGACATTTTAAAGGACCTATTGATACTTAAAAGCGTGAATTTTTTAAAAAAAAAAAAATCTAAAGGCCCCTTAGAGGTTTAAAAGCGTTGATTTTGAAGAAATTTTAAAGGACCCTTTGTAGACTTAAAAGCGTGGATTTTTAAAAGAATACTAAAGGACCCTTGGAGGCCTAAAAGCATAGATTTCGAATAATTTTTAAGGGTCATTGAGTGTCCTAAAAAAGGGCGTTCTTAATTTTTATGTGAAAAATAAAAAAATATCGAAACATTTCGAAATAGGAATTAAATATTTTTTTTTAAATTTTACAGACTTAAAGTGGCACAAAAAGGCATTTTAAGGGGTCATTTTTTTGAAAAGACAATATTCTTCCATATTTGGCATGAATATGTAAGTTTTTTTTTTAGAGATCCTCCAGAGCTAAAAATCGTGGATTTTTTTTTAATAAATTTCGAGGAAACCGTTAGTAGTATTGAATCAGATTTATTAAGTCGCCTTATGGCATAAGAAATGCCTTCAAACGTAGAATTTCGGAGACATTTCGAAAGACGTTAGGGAATACTAAGCGTGGATTTTTTAAAGGCGGGATTGGGACACATACAAGCAAGGAATTTTTTAAGGATTTCTTTAGAGACCTGGAGAGGCCTACAATTGTAGATTTTTAAATTTTAAGAGTCTACATGCATGAATTTTTGAAGGACATTTCGAGGGAATCTGAGGACCTTCAAGTGTGGATTTTTCAAGCAATTCTTTGGAGGCCTAACAACTTTAATTTCTAAAGGAATTCTTAAGAAACCTTGGGGGCCTAAAAGCATTGATTTTAAAAGGCTTTTTAAATGACCCGTGGATACCTAAAAGCGTGGATTTTTAAAGGAAGTCTAAAAGACCCTGGAGAGGCCTACAATAGTAGATTTTTAAATTTTAAGAGTCTACAGGTATGAATTTTTAAAGGACATTTCGAGGGACTCTGAGGACCTTAAAGTGTGGATTTTTAAAGCAATTCTTTGGAGGCCTAAAAACTTTAATTTCTAACGGAATTCTTAAGAACCCTTCGGGGCCTAAAAGCGTTGATTTTTAAAGGCATTTTAAAGGACCCATGGATACCTAAAAGCGTGGATTTTTAAAATAATTTTTTTGGAGGCCTAAAAACGTAGATTTTTATAGAAATTCTTAAGGATCCTTGGGTGCCTAAAAGCATTGATGGCGTAGATTTTTAAAATTATTCTAAAGAACCCTTGGAGGCCCACAAGTGTTGATTTTTGAAGAAATGTTAAAGAAGCCTTTTGAGGTCTAAAAGCGTGGATTTTCAAAGGAATTCTAAACGACCCTTGGAGGCCTAAATGCATTTATTATTAAAGGATTTTTGGAAGCATAATGGCGTTGATTTATAAAGGGAGGTCAGAGAGACCTATAAACCTTGACCTTTTAGAGATTTTTCATTGGATTTTCAAGGGAGTTTTGAAGGTCCATAAACGTGGACTTTTAAAGTAGTTTTGAGGGAGCCTGAGAGACCCATAAGTGTTAATTTTATCAGGAATTTTTCATGGGATGTTCAAGGAAATTTTAAGGACTTTTGAAGGGTTTCTTTTTTAATTTTTAAAGGCATTTCGAGGGACCCTGATGGACCTTCAAGCGTGGGTTTTTAAGGAAATTCTAAACGACCCTAGGAGACCTAAAAAGTGGATTCTTAAAGGAATTCTAAAGGACCTACGG
This sequence comes from Musca domestica, assembly GCF_030504385.1. NCBI lineage: Eukaryota > Metazoa > Arthropoda > Insecta > Diptera > Muscidae > Musca > Musca domestica. Next base: position 4,530,337 of record NW_026712360.1, on the reverse strand, counting down.
AGGTCTAAATGCGTGGATTTTTAGGGAATTTTAAGGGATTTTCGGAGGCCTAAAAACGTGGATTTTCAAAGGAATTCTAAAGGACTAATGGAGGACTTTGGAGGTCTAAAAGGAATCCTAAATGATTAATGGAGGACCTTGGAGGTCTAAAAGCGTAGATTTTTAAAGGAATTCTAAAGGACTAATGTAGGACCTTGGAGGTCTAAAAGCGTAGATTTTCAAAGGAATTCTAAAGGACCTATAGAGGACCTTGGAGGTCTGAAAGCGTGGATTTTCAAAGGAATTCTAAAGGACATATAGAAGACCTTGGTGGTCTGAAAGCGTGGATTTTCAAAGGAATTCTAAAGGATCTATAGAGGACCTTGGAGGTCTGAAGGCGTGGATTTTCAAAGGAATTCTAAAGGATCTATAGAGGACCTCTTTAAGGCCTAAAAGCGTCTATTTTTAAACGACTTTTGAGTGACCCTGAGAAATCTTCAAGCCTTGACTTTTTAGGATACTTTTCATGGGACTTTTAAAGGAATTTTGAGAGATTCTGGAAGGTCTGTAAACGTAATCTTTGAAAGAATTTATTTTTTTTAAAGAAATGTTAAGAAAAACTGGAACATTTTATGGGAGTTTTAAGGACAATTTCAAATTATTTTTTTGGAGAACCTTGGAAGTCTATTAACGTGGATTTTTAAAGGCCCCCAAAAAGGCCATAGAGGTTCTACAATCAAGGACATTTAATGGAGTATTTAGAATAAATTTTGTGAGATCCTAGGAGGTACAAAAACATCCAGTTTTCAAGGAATTTTTAAAGATCCTACAATGTATATAGTCGTGAAGTTTTAAAGTTTTTTCAAATACTTATTAAGAATTTTAAAGGAATTTAAAGAATTTTGGTTCACACTGAATCGAGAATTAAAAAAAAAAAAACAGAATTTATTAAAATTTTTAATAAAATGTGTTATTCCGGCGAAAGATGAAAATAAGGAAATTGTTAATGATCTTTAAAGTATCCAAGTCAAGGACCATTTTAGAAATTTTTTATGAGGACTTTTCCAAAACATTAATTTTTAGACGAATTTTTTGTGATTTATTGATTTTCAAAATAATTTTATAGGTAAAGAAATGGTAAGGATTATTTAAAGATTTTATGAGGCATAAATCGTGGATTTTATGCGTCCTTTCACTTTGGAATTTTGAATCAAAAAATGCTCAAAAATAAAAATTAAATCCAAATAGTTTACATAAATCATACGCCCCATAGATCACATTTAATATTATTTATACGCAACATGATTTTTCAACATCACTCCTCCAACCGCATCTCCCCCCTTCAACGTGCAACGATAATGAGATGGATTTCGAAAATTTCTATTGTTAACATGTCTGCACATGATTTCTTATTGATGTGCAGCACCCTCCTCCCCCTCTTCTCATCATTGGTGCACGATAGATTATGTTTTGTTCATAGACAAGACAAAATGTCTGTCAAAATGAAAGAAAGGAAGACAAGACAGGCACACACACGCACACATAGATTAGACACAAAACAACAGACATTAAAAGCTTAACATACTGACACATACAAGCATGTATGGGTGGCAGTGTGGCCAGACAGGGATGCAATTCCGGGACTGGGTCATATTTTGTTTTCCTGCCATGTGGCAGAGTGGGGCAAAGTAATTGTGTTTGAATAAATAATTCTTCATTTTTAAGGGGTATGGGTATATTCAGATTCCAGGAGAGAGAGAGAGAGAGGGGTGTTGAGGTTATTTTAGGGGTTTCCAAAAGGGGATTTTTAAATTTCCCCCTTTTCCATAATTATTTTTTATGTTTTCCTATTTCTTTCCCCACCCCTTCCTTATCTAAGCTAAAAACATGTTTTCTTTTTCACATTCCCCCTCCCAATTCTTTGTCTTCTTGCCGGTTTACCTCCACGTTAATGAGGTAGAGCTCAGAAATGATAATTATTTGCAAAAATAATGTTGTTATGTGCAACAGAGTGCAGCCATAATTTAAAATCCATCTAAACGACCATAAATAATCCCCAAACGTTAGACAACCCACATGGAATGAGACAATGGGAAAAACAACAACAACATCAACAACAATAAACATGTCATGTCAGTCTGCAGTTATAAAAGAAATTCGAATAGAAATTATGGGCGACAGCAAAAAAAAAAAAAAAAAAAAAACGAAGGAGAGAGGAAAAAATGTCAACAACAGCAGCAATTCCCCTAATGGATTAAGGGGACCTGCAATCAGAGTCTGGATGTTACATGACGTAAAGAATTTGATTGTAATTATGTAAGCTATGTGGCTATGGGTTACAAATCATGAAGGGGGTGAGAGATATTGATAAGGAGAAATAACGAAAAATTGGGAAAATTATTTGAAGAGTGGTGATTATCCAAAATAATTTAAGATGGATAAATTTTGTGTGGGTCTTTTGTAGGTAAAAGACAAATGACCCTCTAAAAAATAGGAAAAAATGTATTTTTCCACTGAAATTCAAATTTTTGGGCCTTTTAAAATTTATTTTCTAGAATATACAAATGTCTTAAAAAACGCTACATTTTTTGAAAAATATTCCATGGAAATCCACATGCGTTCTGAAAAATAAAATGAATATAAAAAGGGCCCCATAAAAATAACCTTAATATTCTATGATTTTTGTTGGGTTATTTTGAAAAATTCAATTAAGGAACATCTCGTCCTGAAGACTCCCAAAAATCATTTTTGGGTATTTTTATAAGAGATTTTGTTGAAATATCAGACAAAAAGAACATTTGAACATTTGAATATTAATACACCCATGGAGTGTATGATTTATGACTTAATATATGTTCATAATACTCATACGCCACACAAATATTAAAAGCACAGACTTTCGGTTTTTAAAAATGTTCCATTGAAATCTGAATGCGCTCTGAGAATATAATAAATATAAAAATTGGTCCCACAAAAAACACTTAAATTCCACGATTTTAAGTTAAAAAATTATAAATATCAATGAAAACACCATAATATCTTATGAAATTCTTAAAAAAATGTAAAAAGTTTTAGATATTCAAACGAGCTTTTTTAAAAACTCCACGAAAAATTCTTGATTTTGATAGTGCTAAGGGCCTCCTGAAATTCAGTAAAAATGCATGATTACAGGCATTATAGAATATATTAAAAAATTCCCTACCTTTGTTTATATGAGGCCAATTGTGGTAGGGTAATAATTTTGAAAAATTTAATTAAAGAGACTCTCCATATGAAGACTTGAGAAAATAGTTTTTCGCTATTTTTTTAATTGATTTTTTTGAAATATTACAAAAAAATATATATTTGAACAGGGGGCGTATAACTAATATTAATACAAACCCATAGTGCGTATAATTTATGATTTAAGAAATATATATACTACTCACTATTCTTAATTTTTATATACTTAAAGGCATCTTGAAATTCAGGAAAAATCCATGATTTAAGACATTATAAAATACCAAAAAAAAAAAAACATCCTAGATTTAATTATCAGGGAAAAATTCGTTTTTATTTGGAAAAAATCAGTTAAGGTATCTCTTGTCTGAAGTCTCCAAGAAATCATTTTTTGATACTTTTACAAGAGATTTTCTTGATATATCACAGAAAAAATAATATCTGAATTGGGGTGCGTATAATTAATATTAACACGAACCAATGGAGCGTATGATTTATGACTTGAAATAATTCGCAATACTCATACGCAAGATAATTATTAAAAGACCAAAATTTATTATTTTGAAAATGTCAATTGAGGACCCTCTCGTTCTGAAGGCACCCAGAAATAATTTTTGTAGTTTTACAAGAGATTTTCTTAAAGTATTACAAAAATATATATATTTTAACTGGGGTATAACTAATATTAATACTAGCCCATGGAGCGTATGATTTATGACTTAAGAAATATTCGTAATACTCATACGTCACACAAACATTAAACGATCAAATTTTCAGATTGTATAAAAAAAACACATTATCACGCCGGAATTCCATCACGAATAACTTTTTTTCCAGAATATTCTCACCAAAATGCTTTTGTACGCTTGTAAATAATATAATGAGCTGTCACTGGAATAATTTTAACAGCTGTCGGACGAGTGGCTTAGAAATGACAGCAGTCTGAAATTAGTTGCGGTTTTTTCATTTCACCCTGTATTTACTTTATTTTATTATATTATGAATATTTCGAGGATTTACAAGCGGAATGACAAAGCCAATATAGCCTCCATAAAATGGTGGAGGTTATAAAAAGGCTAGACTTTCGGTCTTCAAGGGTCTCATAAATCGTCTCCCAAAATCTTCGATTTTAAGACCCCAAAACGCCTAATAAATTCGATAAAAAATTGCTTTTTTAGGCCTCGAAAACATCATTAAAAAATCCAAAAAAAAAAAAAAAAAATCTCGAGAAAGTGTTAGTAAATTCCGCAAGGGCTCTGAAATGTACAGGTTTTTAGGGGCTTAAAAATTATTTTTTCCTTTATTTTTTTATGACCCCAAAAATACTCTCAAAATCAACATTTTTTGTCATTTTGAAATTTCGTTGACATCCAATATTTTGGGCCTTTTACTTTCGGTCTCCAAGGGTCTCATAAATATTCTCCCAAAAACGTCGATTTTGATAACCCAAAACGCTCAATAAATTAGTTTAAAGATTGCTTTTTAGGCCTCAAAAAATCATTAAAAGAATTCTCGAGAAATTGTTAATAAATTCCGCTGAGGCTCTGTGAGCCTAATTTTTTTTTTCACTTTATTTATTTTAATGATCTCCACAATCCTCTCAAAATCGACATTTTTTGTCATTTCGAAATTTCCTTGAACGATTTTGAGTATTCTGAAGACCCATGAAATTTACTTCAAACGCATGGTTATTTCTCTTTCAATAGCCGTAAAATATTTCTTAAAGAAATACTGTTTTTTTTGTAGATTTTCCTTTTTTAGGCTTCGAAAAAATCATTAAAAAAATTCCAAAAAAAAAAAATTCTCGAGAAATTGTTAATAAATTCCGCTAAGGCTCTGAAATGTACAGGCTTCTAAGGACCTAAAAACTATTTTTTCCTTTATTTTTTAATGACCTCGACAATCCTCTCAAAATCGCTATTTTTTGTCATTTCGAAATTTCCTTGAAATCCAATGTTTTGGGCCTTTTAAATTTCTCTCCATCAAAATCTCTAGACCCATAAAATTTGGTTCAAACACAACTTTGTTTGTCTTTCAATAGCCATAAAAAATTTCTTAAAAATAATATTTTTAAGATATTGGAAGCTATCATAAAATTCCACAAAACTCCTTCTTAAATTTTGGTGGCCCAGAAGAAATTTTCTATTTCGATATTTTTGAAAGGCATTTTAAATTTTTTCAAAATTTTGAACTTTCTTCCCCTTGAACTTTGTCCGATTTTATCCACTGATTCATGATTGCCACAGCATCCACATCACATTTTCAAAACGTGGCTGTGTTTTCTTGGCCCCTACCTGGCAGATGTCATAAACAATGGCCAGCAAACATGAAACACACATATGGACAGGGGCATGTGTACCCTCTGTTGTGTTTATCACAAATATGGCAACAACAACATTTTTTTAATAAAATTTTTATATAAATATTTTTTTTGGGGTCATTCACTATATAAAGATGGCCACAAAAATTCATGGCAAGAAATTGAGTGATCGAGTGGATGGCTGGCTGGCTGGCTGGCTGGCTGATTGGCCAAAGACAATTTATTTGTCTGTGTGTGTAAATAAATTATTGCAATATCTTTTTTTTCGAAAAGTGTTTTTATCGTGTAGATCTGAAAAAAAAAACAAACTTTAATTTCAATACATAATGAATTGAATTAAACAACTGCATTGCTCTGGCATCTGCTGGCAGTTGGGGAAAAATTTCACATTCTCAGATAATGGATTCATTTATTGGCCCGCTCATATTTTATGCGTTAATTTAAAAAATGCTACCAAAGTCTGAGGAGTCTCTGCATCTGCTGGGGTGCTGAGGATGGAGGAGGGAAGGGAAAGTGGAGGGTGTTTTTGTTGCTAATGATTTATTTATTAATTGAATTCGTTGAATGTTAAAATCATTTGGTCTGGTTAAATGTATAAATTAAATATTTATTAATGTTGCAACCGAACCGAACTGACCACCACGCACACACACACAAACAATCAAAAACACGCATGCACACATATACACACGCAAATTACAATTTACATTTGATGACCACAATATTCAATTAAAAAGAAATCATGTCGATGCAGCAGCAGCAACAAAAAAAGCTACTCCATGCAGTTAATAAATAAAAAAACGTTGGAAATTACTTTGAAAGTTTAAATCAAAATCAAATGACATTTTTATGTTAACGGAAATTGTGGAGGGGGTGAATACGAGAGGAAAGAGGGAAGGAGGGAGGTAAAAAATTCCAATAGGGCGGCTAATTTTATGGGTAGTTTTACAATGGATATTCAAGAAATTTATCAAAAATGATTATTTGAATCGGAGGTGCGTATAAGTAATATTAATACCAACCTTTGGGGCGTATGATGTATGACATGTGAAATAATGGTATTACTCATAGGCAGCATAAACATTTTAAGCATTTGAAGGCCAGATATGAAATTTTCGATTGTGAATTTGTAAAGACAAGATATCAAATCTCAATCTGTAAATGTTTAAAGACCACATAAAATGTCCTCAATTGTGAAGGTCTAAGTACCATTTGAATACTCTCCAATTGTGGAAGTCTAAAGGTGAAATAATAAGTCTCCAATTTTTGGATTTTTAATGTCCGGACATAACCTTTCTAACTTGAATTTGTAGATTTTTAAAATAAGAATATTAAGTCAACAATTATTAAGACCCCATATTTGTCTTTTATTTTTTAATGACCTCGAAAATCCTTTAAAAATCGATATTTTGTGTTATTTCGAAATTTCCTGAAATCCAATATTTTGAAATATTAAGTCTCCAATTTTTGGATTTTTAATGTCCGGACATAACCTTTCTAACTTGAATTTGTAGATTTTTAAAATAAGAATATTAAGTCAACAATTATTAAGACCCCATATTTGTCTTTTATTTTTTAATGACCTCGAAAATCCTTTAAAAATCGATATTTTGTGTTATTTCGAAATTTCCTGAAATCCAATATTTTGGACTATTTAAATTTCTCTCCATGAAAATTTCACGATATTTTGTCCTTTTATTATTCAGGCCCTATATTAAGCCTCCAATTTAAGATAAGATATCGAGTTTGCCAACATTGTAAAGACAAGATGGAGTTTTAGAGAGACCCAATCATTAAGTCTCCAAACGTGGTTTTCCAAGACCAGTTATCTACTCTCCAATAATCTACATTTCCACATTTTTTTAATTCAGGATATCCTCGATTTTTAAGACCATATTCAGATATCTAGTGTCCAATCATGAATTTAAAAGAGAATGGTTTGATATCAAGTCTCAAATATTGGATTTTTGGAAACCAAGTATCAAGTCCCCAATCGTAGGTTTTTATGGACCCGATTTCAAGTATCCAATGTGGGATTTTTAATGTTAGGATGTTAAATCTCCAATCGTGGATATTTTAAGTCAGGATATCCAATCCAAGACAAGAGTTTGCCAACGTAGTGAAGGCATGATGGAGTTTAAAGACGACCCAATTGTTAAGTCGCAAAACGTGATTTTCCAAGACTAGTTATCTACCCTCCAATAATCTACATTTCCATTTTTTTTTAATTTAGGATATTCTTGACTTTTTCGATGACGAAATAGCTAGCCTCTAATGCTAGTCTCCAATCATGAATTTTAAAGAGCATGGTTTGATATCAAGTGGATATTTTAAGTCAGGATATCCAATCCAGGCATGATGGAATTTTAAAGACAACATATTAAGTCTCCAATTATTGGAGGTAAAGATCCAATCGTTAAGTCTCCAAACGTGATTTTCCAAGACCAGTTATCTACCCTCCAATAATCTACATTTCCAATTTTTTTTTAATTCATGATATCCTTGACTTTCTTGATGACGAAATAGCTAGCCTCTAATGCTGGATATTTAAATGCCATGTTCAGATATCTAGTCTTCAAGTCAAGTCTCCAATTTTGGATTTTTGGAAACCAAGATATCAAGTCTCAAATCATAGGTTTTTATAGACCATATATCCAATCCAAGTATCTAATGTTGGATTTTCAAAGTCAGGACGTTAAGTCTCCAATTTAAAGTGGATATTAAAAGCCAGTATATCAAGTCTCCAAGACCAAGCTTTTTCAGTATTCAATAATAGATTTTTAAAAACCCAACTTCAAGTCTCCGCTCAAGGATTTTTATACACCAGATAAAATTCAACAATCGTGGATGTTATCTATCGATAACATCGGTGATAACAAGTCTCCAATATCAAATATTAAGTCTCCGGATAAAATTCTAAAATCATGGATGTTATCTATCAAGGACGATTACAAGCCTCCAATAGCAAATATCAAGTCTCCGGATAAAATTCTACAATCGTGGATATTATCAATCAAGGATGATAACAAGTCTCCAATACGAAATATCAAATCTCCGTTCGTGGATTTTAAAAGTCTACACCCGTAGATTTTAAAAAGACCTGATATCAAGTCTACAATCGTGGGTTGTTAAAGACGGAATATGAAGTCTACAATAGCGGATTTTTAAATACCAGAAGATTTTTAAATACCAAGTCTCCAAAAGTGCATTTTTAAAGATATCTAGTCTCCTATCGTGGATTTTTAAAGACGATATGCCAAGTATCCAATTTTAAAAGTCAGATTATAAAGTTAAGACCATACATCAATTCTCCAATCGTGGTTTTCAAAGACTAACTATCAAGTCTTCTATGGTAGATTTTCAAAGACTAGATGTGAAGTCTCCAAATGTGGATTTTTTAGATCAGATAGCAAGTTCCATTCCTGGATTCTTAAAGACCAAATATCAAGTCTACAATCGTCCAAATGTTTAGGTACCAAGTCTCCAATCGCGGATTTCAAAGACCAGCTATCAAGTCTTCTATGGTAGATTTTCAAAGACTAGATACCAAGTCTCCAATCCTTGTTTTTTAAAGACCAGCTATCAAGTCTTCTACGGTGTATGAAGTCTCCAATTGTGGATTTTTTTACGATCAGATAGCAAGTTCTAATCGTAAAGTCTTAAAGACCAAATATTAAGTGTCCAATCGGCGATTTCTAACGACCAGATGTCCTGTTTCTACTCTTGGATTTTGAAAGTCGGTATATCAAGTCCCCAAGGCCAAATATCAAGTCTCCAATTGTGGATTTTTTAAAGACGAGATATTAAATCTTCTATCCTTGATTTTTAAAGACCAACTGTCAAGTCTCCTATGGTGGGTTTTCAAAGCCAAAATATCAAGTCTCCAATCATTGATATTTAGTGACGAAATATCAAATTTGTAATCCTGGATTTGTTTTAGGCCAGACAAAATCATATCTACAATCGCAGATATCAAGTCTCCAAAGTTGGATTTTTAAAGTCAGAATATATCGTAAATTTTTTAAGGGGTGGAATAAAGTATCCAATACTGTATTTTCAAAGACCAGATATAAAGTCTACTACAGAGGATTTTTAAATTCAGGATATCTAGTCTCCTATTGTGGATTTTAAAAGACCTGATATTAAGTCTCCAATATGAATTTCTAAAGACCTAATGTCCAATTTCCAATCATGGAAGTTTTACGTCTGTATATCAAGACTCCAAGGCCAAACATCAAGTCTCCAATTTTGGATTTTTAAAAGATTTTAAACATCTCCAACATTGGATTTTTATGGAACAGATTGTAATGCTCTATTCTATAATTGTTCAAGCCCAGATCGTGGATTTATAAATCGTAGATTTTTATAGTCGGTATGTGAAGTCTCCAATGAAGTTTCCAATTGTGATTTTTTTAAGACCAGATAAAAAAAAAATCTCCAATAGTTATCAAGGGCAAGATGTTAGGTCTCCAGTCGAGGATTTCTAAAGACAACATATTTCTAAAGTCAATCATAAAAATTTAGGTATCAAACATCAAGTCTCCAATTGTGGATTTATCAGTACCAGATTTCAAGTCTTAGATCGCAGATTTTTGTGTATTATAAGGGTAGGATATTAAATCTACAAACCTTGAATTTTAAAGACAAAATATCAAGTCTCCGCTAATAGACTTTTAAAGATGAGATACATGGTCTCCTCCCATAAAAGACGAGAAGGCCTTCTCATAGAAGAAGAAAAGGTCTTCTCATAGAAGACAAGAGATCTTCTCATTGAATTTTAAAGTCTCCAATGGATGGTGGTGGATTTTTAATGATCCAATAAAAAATTTACAATGGGGAGTTTCTTGGATTTTCAAAGGTCCGTTATCTTGGATTTTCAACGACAAAATATCGAGTCTACTTTGGATTTTTAAAGGTATCTTTTTTTTGGTCTACATTCCTGGATTTTTAAAGCTCTTATGTTAACGTCATTAGACTTTAAATTCAAATTTTAAAATTATTTATATTTTTTTGTAAATGTCTCGCCTAGTTTTATTAAAGACCCATTGTTCTTAAAACTTTTCGGCCCCCTCTTGCAAACCGGAAATAAGGTAATTGCTGACATAATATGTACAAAAGGCAAGACAGCAATACCGAGACAGACTGACGTCCATCCACATACCTAATATGCAAAACAAACAAATAACAGCAACAAGCAGTGCAAACAATAAACGGAAGTTCCGTTGAATATATATTGGCGACAAAGAGATTATAATGTTGACCAAAAGACATACGTACACAAATACACTCACACACACACACACACCATGCAAAGCAAATACGCAAATACTATGTAACGACATAACAAATATTAGATGTGTGTATGTGTGGGAAAATGTTACTACGAGGTGTTTCCGGTCATTGTGTGTGGTGTGGATATGAATGATTGTTATCGTTCTGTTGCTTTCAAGCATAACTAGCAAATTTGAGAGAGAGGGTCAGGTAGGTATGCAGGGAAAATTTTCTAGTTTTTGTTAAAAGCTATTGGAAAGTGTCTCTGTGTTTGTTCATTGCTTTCTGGCAGTGTCATTGTGTGTTTTTTTTGAGATTTTCAAATATGTTTTTGTGGCCAAGGTAGTAAAAGCTAGTTTTGTGGTCAGTTTGCTGATTTTTCGTGTCGATTATTGACCACATATTGGGCAAATTGTGGTCAATTTATGCGATTTTTATTTGGGAATAGAAAAAAAGAAAATATTTAATTTTTTTATTCAAAATGCCCATGGTTTAGGAATTTTATGTACCGATCTGTTTGTCGATTTTGCCGACAGATGTATACAAGAAAATCGAACACTTTTATCCAATTTTATGCGGAATCATATATTCCATATGGTCAGTTGTAAAAAATAGCTGACTTTTTTTCGCAGGTTATAACAGATGAAAGTATTGAAAATTCTGACCCTTTGTGGGTGAGGTACCCGAAGGGCTTGGCACATATAAATCATCTTCAGAACGGATAGTGTGTTAGCAAAAATGTTTGTATGTGTGAAATTTGAAGAGAGTTTTATGCTTTTTTAAGCGTTTTGTTTTTTAAAAACTTGAACTCTATGTTGAGGTACCAGAGGGAATGGTCCGATCTCTACCATCTTTATAACAATGCTTATGTTGATGGAAATATATTTAGATGTGCCAAGTCTGAATGAAATCGAATGTTAATTTCGCGTTTTATCAGCTTCACGGATATTCAAAATTTTGACCCTTTGTGCGTGAGGTGCCAGAAGGTGTGGACGAATATATTTCATCAGATCTTCTGATAGTAAAAATTATGGGGTGTGTGAAATATGAAGATAGTCGAATTTTATAATCGTTTTGGTTATTAAAAACTTTGACCCTTTGTGGAGGAGGTACCAGAAAGAATGGTCCGATCTCTACCATCTTTATAACAATTCTTATGTTGATGGAAATATTGAAATGTACCAAGTCTGAATAGAATCTGATTTTAATTTCGTATTTTATGAGTTTCACGGGAATTCAAAATTTTGATCCTTCGTGGGGGAGGTACCAGAAGGAGTGCACGGATATATTCCATCTTCACAGCAGATCTTGTGTTAGTAGAAATTATGGGATGTCTGAAATATGAAGAGAAACGGATGATTATTTCGTATTTAATAGTCGTTTTGGTTGTTCATAACTTTGACCCTTTGTGGGGGAGGTACCAGAAGGAATGGTCCGATCTCTACAATCTTTATAACAATTCTTATGTTTATGGAAATATTGAGATGTGCCAAGTCTGAATGGAATCGGATGTTAATTCGGCGATATTTAAAATTTTGTTCCTTTGTGGGCGAGGTACCAGAAGGAGTGAACCAATATTGTCCATCTTCACACCAGATCTTAGCTTAATAAAAATATTGTGATGTCTGAAATTTGAAGACTATTGGAGTTTTAGATCACATTTTATGAGAGTTATAATTATTCAAAATTTTGACCCTTTGTAGCGGAGTTACACCGATATTACCCATTATCGCATCTGTCCTGATGTAAATATTAGGATTTACAAAGTTAAATAAAAATTGCATTATCGTTTCTCCTTCTGCGTAATAAAATATTTATATTTTTTTTTTTTTGAAAAAATCGACCTGTTGTGGGGGAGGTACCAGAAGGAGGGGACCGGGCAATATCGGTCTTCGAACTCGATCTATGTTTGAAAATAATATTACGATGTAACAAGTTTGGACCAAATCAGTTACTCCCTTTAAGAGTTATCATGCGATCCAACGAGACAGACAGATGAACATCGTTAGAATGGCTCCAAATGTCCTGAAATTTTTTTCTTCAAAAAATCATGAGTTTTTCTAAGCAAAAATGCTGGAGCTCTTTTCATTTTTTCTTATAAAAAAGTGGCTTTTAATTCCATGAATCGGGAGGGGCCTACAAAAAATAACAAAAATACTATCGAGGAACTCCACTAATTTTCAGACGAGAAAAATGTTGGTCCAAAGGGGCCTAGGGTCCAAATCCATTATTTCGCTGAGGCACATTTTGACCGTATCCTATAATATATATTTTAGCCATATGGCTGAGGGTATAAACCTTGTTTCTTAAAATATCAATTTCAATTTTATTCATTCAAGTCCTTGAAATAATTGTCTTAAAGTACTACGAGTTTTATTGGACTTTTTTTTAAACCTACCAATTTGGTGCTTCACTCAGCTCGCCGAGATATAATATCGTGGGTCTAGGACCAATATTTCGTGGTGTTACATACTTATTACCGCCATAAATATATTGGGACTTGGTGGCGTATAATTATTTTTAATTCCAGTCTATGGGGCGGATGAGTAATATTCATAGAAAAATTATTCATACGCAAAATACAGTATTTATTTTAAATATTTTTTTTGGCATTTTCTACATTTTCTTTTAAATTTCCCTCTCCTTCCCTCTTAGGTGTTCCCACAATATGATTATTATTTAATTTTAACAATTCTAATCATAAACTGTTTTTTTTTTCTAATTGAGGCCAACCCAACTTCCTTGAATTTTATCCTTCAGTTTTGTTTCCTTTTTTTCTTCCTTCCTTCCTTGCACCGTTTGATAAAATTTCATTTTCACAATTTTTTTACGATTATTACTGGAAATTGTTCATAGCTGGCGTTATTGTCAATTAAATTAAAATGTATGACAAACTTGTTTTTTTTTCGACACCCCAACTTGGAAGCACCTCCTACGCTTGTGAGGGTTGTGAGGGAAAGTGAACTCGTCAATGAGTGTGTCATTGCATTAAAATTCAAATTTGGCGTTGGAAAATATGTGTGTGTGTTTCATAGAAATGGTGGAGAAAAGGAAGGAAGGAAATTCTCTATGATGATGATGCCGAGGGTGCCACTTTTTTTTCCTAATATCGAGTTTATGGGTTATTATGCTGCAATATTATCGTTATTATTATTAACACAATACCATTTAGCGTTGCGAGGAGTGGAAAACCTGCTGATGTTTGCAAAAATTAAATTGCTTTTTCCGGGCGTTTGTTTTTTTCCACTTTCTGTTGTAAGTTATTTTATTCATTTCATTTATGAAAATAGGTGAGCAAATTATTTGAATTCATAAAAACCAGAATATTTTTTTTTTTGTAATTTTTGGCCGGGGGGAAAATAATTGAAATTTTGTGGTAATAATTTTTGGCAAGCAAATTGCATTGGAATTTTAAGCGAACTCCAGGGTTTTTGCATTTTTAGGAAAAAAAAAATGGTTAAGGTTGTGGGTAGGTGCTAAATAGTTATTGCGGGGAATTTTCATGGAAATTAAAATGGGATTAATGGAAACTATTTTCGTAAAATACATATTTGTAGAAAATCGTGGGCAAAAAAAAAAAAAAAAAAAAAAAAAAAAATCTGGACCTCCGGAGTAAAATTTGTTATTTTTTTTAAGAATTAGGGACTTCAGATTTAGTTACGTGTGTCCGACAACCTGTCCGTTCAATAATCGGGGAATTGAGCATGAAGTTGCAGTTTAGAACGGAACGTAAGCCTACCAATTCGTATGACCATCGGGTAACATTTTAAGGCTAAAAAGGAAAACTTGTTTAAAACTCCACTAATTGTCAGTCATTGAAGAGGGCAATCTTGATTTTTGATTGAAATTTACTAAACCATTCACCATTTCGTGACAATCACTTTATGTTTATTATGACAATCGATATTCGAAGAAACTAGATTCCGGTATATGAGAAAAAAAATTATTTATATATAATAAACAAAAAAATTTTCCAATTTCCCGAATGCTATTGGATCAAAGAACAATTGGAGCCACACTCGTGGATTATTAAAGCACATTTTTCGAGGACTACCGGATCACCAATTATGGTTTTTGTATGCAGATTTCTCTAAGGGCAATCTCGGCTAGAATTGAGGATTTTTTTAAGACAATTTTAGAAGGATTTTTGGAGCTATAATTTTGGAGTATTAACCAAATTTTTTTTTTAAGGACGATCAGAGCTACAACCATGAACTTTAAAGGACAAATTTTTCCAAGGAATCTTTGAACTATAATTGTGGATCTTTAAAGAAAAATATCTTCGAAGACTACAAGAGCTACAATCGTGGAATTTTATTTTAGAGATTTTGAAGCTCTAATCACGCGTTTTAAAGAGAAATATTTAAAGTTTTATGAAGTTATGGTCTGGAATTTAAGAAAACACATTTCAAGGACTATCAGATCTAAATTCGTGGATTTTTAAGGAAAAAACTTTTCAAGGACTATCGTGGACTTAAAAAAACCTTTCAAGTACCAAAAAACTCCAAAGGACTATCGTGGATTGAAAAACTTTTCAAGGACTATTGTGGACTTTCAAAGAAAAACTTTCCAAGGACTATCGTGGACTCCAAAAAAAACCCTCTAAGTACCAAAAAACTCCAAAGGACTATCGTGGGTTTTTTAAGAAAAACTTTCCAAACACTAAGAATTTTAAGGACTATCGGATCTATAATCTTGCACTTTTAAAGAAAAACTTTCCAAGGACCATCCGGGATTTTTAAAGAATATTTTCCCAAGGACTATCGAATAAATAATCTTTGATTTTTAAAGACATTTTAAAATCTCAGATTTCCTTAAAATAATCTTCCAAGGATTTTGGATTTTTAATTGAATACAATTTGTCCAGGATTGCCGATGCAAGAAATGAAAGATCTTCGGAAGATTTTCATGTCATAGTTGTAGATTTTTTAGAAGACATATTTTTGGGATTTTCGAAGCAATAATCGCGGATTTAAAAGCTATTCTCCAAGGTAAATTAAAGCTACAGGCGTGGCTTTTTAAATCATTTTTTTAAAAGGGCTAAGAAAACTATGGTCTGGCCTTTTAAGCAAACTAATTTCAAGGACTATCGGATCTATAATCGTGGATTTTTAAAGAACCCCTTTCCAAGGACTATCGTGGACTTTTAAAGAACTCCTTTCCAAGGACTATCGTTGACTATAGTCGTCGCTCTTTAAATCATTTTTTACAAGGGCTATGGAAGCTATGGTCTGGACTTTTATGGGAAAAATTTTTTAAGGACTATCGGATCTATAATCGTGTATTTTTAAGGAAAATTTTCCAAAGACTATCGCGGACTTTTGTTTGAAGAAAAACCTCCAAAGGACTATCGTAGACTTTTAAAGACAACATTTCCGAGGGCTATCGAGAACTTTTAAAGAATATTTTCCCCAGGACTATCGAACATATAATCTTGGATTTTTAAAGACATTTTAGAATTTCATATTTTTTTTAATCTTCCAAGGATTATTTGATTTATAATTGAACAAAATTTGTCCAAGGAATATCGTTGCAAAACAAAAAAAAAAAAAAATATATACCTTCCAAGGATTCTCCAAGCCATAGTCGTAGATTTTTAATTAGAGATCTTTTTGGGATTTGCGGAGCTGTAATCGCGGATTTAAAAGCTATTTCTCAATGGTCAATTAAAGCTATAGTCGTGGCTCTTAAAAGCATTTTTTATAAAGGCTATGGAAGCTATGGTCTGACCTTTTAAGGGAACAAATTTCAAGGTCTATCGGATCTATAATCCTGAATTTTTAAGGAAAAACCTTTCCTAGAACTATCGGGGACTTAAACAAAAATTAAAAGAAAAAATTGTCAAGGACTATCGTAGACTTTAAAAAAACCTCCAAAGGACTATCGTGGATTTTAAAAGAACATCTTTCCAAGAAAAATTTTCCAAAGGACTGTTGGATATTTAATCTTGGATTTTTAAAGACATTTTAGAATCTTGAATTTTTTTAAATAATCTTTCAATGATTATTGAATTCATAATTGAACAAAATGTGTCCAGAGAATATCGTTGATCTTCCAAGGATAGGAAATTTTTTTTAGGGAAATTTTTTGATTTTTTTTTCGAGAACCATTGAAAGTAAAATTGAGGATTGTGTAAGGAAAGTCTCTCTTTTCTATCGAAGCTTTAATGGCGGATTTGTAAGGACATTTTTTTTCGAAGATTTTTGGATTTATTAAGGTAAGGTTTTAAAGGAGAATCGGATTTTAAAGCGATGCCCTTTAAGAAACTTTTAAGGCGAATTTCTATAGAAGCTATAATCGTGGATTTTTAAAGACACTTTCCTAAGAACTATCTGAGCTATAATCGTAGAATTTTAAAGAAGATCTGTCAAGAATTGCCTAAACTAATAATCTTGAATGATTAAATATTTTTTCAAGGCTAATTGTGGACTTTTAAAAAAATTTGTCTAAAGATTAAATGAGCTATAAACGTTGATTTTTAAAGACATTTTTTAAGAACTATCTAAGCTATAATCGTGAATTTTTAACGAAATTATTCCAAGGGAAAACGCGGATTTTTATAAAAGAAAAATCCAGGATATTTGAAGACATTTTTCCAAGGACATGACTTTTTTCCATGACTTTTGAAGAAAAATTCTGCTATAGTATGTAGCTATTTACCATATGACCTCAGACCTTCAGGTACATATTTCACAAAGGGACATATTTATCTGTAGAGCAATCCGATTGTATCTTTCTCAATGGAACTCAATTTTTTCCTCACTACTCACACAATTCCTCTTGTTCTCAAATCATCTCTGGTTCTTGGTCGTATGATTAACTTCACTCAATTTCACATTAATCATACGCCATTTTTAGCAAATTTATATAACTCATTCGCAACATAATATTCTTATACATTTATAGAAAATTTCCATTAGTTTTCACTTGGCATAAATAACTTCCCATTATTTTTTTAATTTCATATTTTTAAATAGTTTTCCGATTTTGCACAGATTTTTAAAAATATAAATAAAAAATTCAAAATGATTTCGCTTTGGGGCACTCTTCAATAAATGTATGTTATTGTCATTCATTTTTTGTTGTTGTTGTTGGTGTGCATTTAGAAAAAAAAAACAAGAAATGCCAAATCATTTCATTTCATATTCAAATTTTTTTTTTAATATTCATCAGTTGAAAGTGTTCGTCGTTTTTTTCATTTAGTTTTGGAAATTGTTTGCCATTTTCCGTTTGCACTGATAGATAGATAGTTAGTTGTCAATGTCGACAACAAACAAATGTCAATTCATTTGTTTGTGTTTTTAGCAGCTAAAATGCGATTTGAGGGAATTTTGTTTTTGTACAACAAAATTTTAGGATGTTGTTTTTTTATTTATTTTTTTTCTAATAAATGGAAATGGTATTTAGAGATTTTTTAATGGTTGGCATAATGGTTTTATTTTAAGATTTATGTAAAGGGAAAAACATTTTATGGGAATTATGGAAGATGGATGTTATTGAAATTGAAGAGTATTGAAATAATAACTGAGAAATTTTAAAGAATATTCATTTTTTAACGAATATGATTTCACAAAGGACCTTTATTTAAAAAAAAAGATATTAATATAAAAAAAAATCCCGGGACTTTTAAAGAAAATTGTTCAAAATGTTTGAATGATATAAAGTAAGGTATAACATATCAAGGACGTTCGATACATAATCGTGAGATTTCGAAGAAAACGTCGTCCAAATACTACTAAATCTATAATCCTGTATTTTTTTTTTTTCAAATTTCCAGGGATAATTTGGGTTATAATCATGGACCAGGCTACAATCGTGGATTTTTCAGAGGACTTTCGGAGCTATTATTGTGGATTTTTAAATAAAAAAATTCCAAGGATAATTGGAGCTATAATCGTGAAATTCATGAGAAAAAATTTACAAAAGATACAATAGTGGATTTATATAGAAAATATTTCCAAGGACTATCGTTGATATAATAACGGATTTTTAAAGAAAAAATGTCCTAAGACTGTCTCAGCTATTATCGATGATTTTAAAATAAAACTTTTCCAAGGACTATTTGAGGGTTTCTAAAGAAAAAAAAATCAAGGATTCTCTGAGCCATGATCGTCGATTTTTAAGGAAAATTTTCCAAAGACCATTTGAGCCTTCATTTTGGATTTTTAAAAAAATTTCTTTCCAAGGACAGTCATAGATTTTTTTCAAGGACTATGTGAGCTAAAAACGTGAATTTTTAAATACCTCTTTTTAAGGACTATGGGAGCTATAATCGTATTTTTTTTTGACATTTTCTCCGAGAACTATCTGATCTATGATCGTGGATTTTCAAAGGCATTCTTTCCAAGGACTATCTGAGTACTATTTAAGACAATTTTTTCCAAGGGCTAAAGGAATCGTGTTTTTTATATTACATTTTTCCTAAGACTATCGGAGCCATAATCGCGGATTTTTAAAGACCTTTTTCCTAGGACAATCGTCGATTTCAATTTTTTTTTCAATTCTTTTCCGAGGACATTTGGAGCTATGCTCGTGAAATTTATTTTTTACAATCGAGGATTTTAATTGACATATTTTTCAAAGATTATCTTAACTGTAATTGTGAGTCTTTAAAGACATTTTTTTCAAAGACAATCCTTCAAGGAATTTTTTCCAAGTACTCTCTTAGCTATGATCGTGATTTATTCCCAAAGACCATCGGAGTTATAATCGTGTCATTTTTAGACATTTTCGACCTCATCTTAAATCGTGGATTTTTAAATTTTTCCAAGGACTATTTGGGTTGTAGTCGTGGATTCTTAGATATTTTCCTCAAAGATTATATGAGCTATAATTGAGAATTTCTAAGCATTTTTCAAAGGAAAATCGTGGATTTTTTAAAAGATTTTCACCAAGGACTGTCTGAGCTATAATCGTGGATTTTTAAAGATTTTTTTTCTCAACGATTATCTGAATTATTATCGTGGTTTTTTAACGAGCAAGGACTATCTGAGCTAAAATTGTACATTTTTATAGAATTTTTTTCAAGTACAACCTAAGCTATAATCGTTGATTTTTAAAAATATTTTTCCAAGGACTATCGGATCATTTATCGTGAATATTTAAAAATATTTTTTCCAAGGGCTATCTGAGCTAAAATCGTGGATTTAAGGACATTTCTCCAAGGAATGTCTGAGCTATTATTGTAAATTTTAAGTCATTTTTTTCAAGGACTATAAGATCTATAATCGTGGATTTTTAAAGACATTTTTTTAAAGGACTATCTGAGTTTTAATGGTGGATTTATAAGGACATATTTTTCATGAACTATCGGAACCATAATGGCGAATTATTAAATATATTTTTTCCAAGGACTTTCGGTTTTTAAAGGATTTTTTCCAAGGACTCTCTGTACTGTGATCGTGGTTTTGAAAGATCATTTTTCCAAGGAATATCGGAGCTATAATCGTCGATTTTGAAAGATTTTTTTCCAAGGATTATATGACCCATAATTGTGAATTTTTGAAGAAAAGTTTTCCAAGGACAATTTTGCATTTTTAAGAATTATTTTCCAAGGACAATCGTGGATTTTAAAAACATTTTTTAAAAGGATTATCCGAGCCATAATCCTGAAGTTGTAAAGAATTTTTTTTTCGAGCACAATCGTGGATTTTTACAGACATTTTTTGCAAGGATAATCCGAGCTGTAATCACGATTTTTTAAAGATTTTTTCCAAGCATTATCTGAACTATAATCTTTGTTATTTAAAGAATTGTTTTTAAGGGACAATTGTGGGGTCTTTGTGAGAACTTTATTCCTGAATTTTTAAGGCAATTTTTCCAAGGAATATATATTGAGTTTTTAATTAAATTTTTTTCCGAGGACAACCCTTAATTTTTAATGGTATTTTTTTCAGGCACAATTTAGGATATTTTGGGTAGATTTTTTTTGAAGGACAATCGTGGACCTTTCGTAGATTTTTCAGTACGTCTTTTCAAAGGATTGTTGACACTAGTCAATAAAAATATCCAAGGATTGTTCTAGAAAATTCGGGGCTATAATCGCCAATTTTAAGATAAACATGTTTTAAAAAAAATCAAGGACGATTGCAAAAAAAAAAAAAACAAAGATTATTGAATATTGGGGTTGAAATGGGGAAATTTCTTCAAGAATTTTGAAGCTACAGCAGTGGACTTTTAAAGGAAAAATTTCTTAAGGAATGCTTAAAAATATGTCTCTCAATAATAATAATAATAATAATAATAATAATAATAATAATAATAATAATAATAATAATAATAATAATAATAATAATAATAATAATAATAATAATAATAATAAAAATAATAATAATAATAATAATAATAATAATAATAATAATAATAATAATAATAATAATAATAATAATTCCTAGATTCCTAGTTCTTAAGAAGTATATTTTTATATGGATCCATTATATATATATACATTTTATGTTGGATTTTTCAAAAAAAAATTTTTTCGAGAATTATGGTTTTGGCTGCCTTCTCCAAAAATTATTCGCCATAAGAACCCCAAACTCCCACGTAAAAAATCTTTTTTTTTATTTTTTACTTTTCTTCTAATTCTTCTCATCCAAATTCATAAAATTCCCACCCATATTCATTCAAGAGACCGCAATTGTTATAAATGTTTGTTTTTAAATTTTCCAAGAAAAACAATTTCCCTTCTCATTGACATTTGCAATCTCTTGCCTCTGCCAACAAAATTCACCAGTCCATTCGTGTGCAACCGCTGACGTCACACCGAAATTCATTCATGTTTTTGTTTATAATTTGTTTATTTTGAATACCCAAAATAGCAACAACAAACACAACAACTATTTTCTTCAATATGTAATCTAAACATTGTGTGGAATTTCAGAAAAATAATAATATTTTTTGGGAAGCCATCATCAACAAATCCATAGAAAAGATTTCCTGCAATAAAATCCATCTCTGGGGCTGATATACTTTCTTCGCAACAACAAGAAAGAACTACTAACAAGCATGTTTGACGTCATCAATTGGCAAATGCTTGGGCTGCCGAGCGAGCGGCCATTAAAAGTTGCCAAAAATGGAATGAAATGCTTTGAACAATGATGAGCTAGAGAAACCAGCTAGCCAGCCAGCAAGTCATCATCAATCATCCTGGGATGATGGGGGTGGTGAGTTCCATGTCCTCTCTCCGCCTGTTCGTAGGGGGGCTTTCATACTACCTCACACTGTGCGTTATGATGCCTATTGTTATTGAACTTTTAAAATGAAAAGAAATTTTGCGGTTGAAGGTAGAGCAAAAATGATGCATCATTAACACGGTTTCGAAGATCGCCGGAATATTTACATACAGGCATAAATAAATGTGTGTGCATGTTTATGTGTGTATGTGCATGCTTTCTTAAATTCCAATCTCTCTAGATAATAATAATTATTTTCTTTCTCATTCTCACATTTACTTACTCATTGCGGCCTTCTGCAACCCCTTTGGCCCAGTGTGAGAGACTTTCATTTAAATATTTTAATTATTGTTGTATTTTGTTTTATTTTTTTTTTGCATTCAAAATATGTCTGTATGTAAATGTAGGTGTCAGTTGTTGGGGAGTAAAATGACATAAAAATGGAAAATAACGAGAATGTGGAAAACTCGAACTTGCCAAGAATGCAATACTTAAATGCACTGTGGTAGCGAGGGGATTTTTTTGGAAATTTTATCGCAACTACAAGTGTTGATTTTTTGGTATACTTTTGAAGCCATGTCAGAGTTATTTATGTAGATTTTAAAGAATATTTGACCAAGGGTAAGGAGAGCTGCAAATTAGGAATACTTCTGAAGAACAGAGTAAAAGTCTTGGATTTGAAAAAAACTATGAAAGACCATCAAAACTATGGTTGTAGAATTTTAGCAATTTTTTTCTCAAGGTCAACCACGGCTTAACTACAGATATTTACATATTTTTCCCAAGGATCTCAGATGATCCCTGTCTTGCCTTTTTAAGAAAAAATGTTTCTTATCAAATGAAAAAATTATGTTTCAGAACCAATCTGAAATAAAAAAAAAAAATGTTTTCTCTTTATTTTCATAAGGGTTCTGCAGTTCTCTCTCTCTCTCTCTCTCCATCTCTCTCTCCAGCA
This sequence comes from Musca domestica, assembly GCF_030504385.1. Lineage (NCBI taxonomy): Eukaryota > Metazoa > Arthropoda > Insecta > Diptera > Muscidae > Musca > Musca domestica. The sequence goes on along the minus strand of NW_026712360.1, from coordinate 4,507,419 downwards.
GCTCATAGAAGAGCTGTTGGTTCTTGACCAAAAATCGTTAAAAATTCAAGGCTAGAGGATTATTAGACCTCGAAAAAAATTTCTATAGAAATCTTCGTAGGGAGATTGGTTGGACCTTGGTTCCTTGGAAGATTGTAGCCATGGATTTTTAAAAAAAAAATTTCAGAACCAGCCATGGATAACAGCCATCGACTTTTGAGAAATTTTTCGCTTTGACCATCAAAACTGTTTTTAGGACCGTTTTTTCAAGGATTTTAAGAGACGAGCTTTTTAGTTTTTTTTTTTTCATAGAATAGCTATAGCTTTCTTCTCTCTCGTAGAATATTTGAAGCTCTTTTATCACAGAAGAGCTGTTGGTCCGTAGAGGAAAAATTTTGTGTATAGGCATTTTGAACCTCGAATTTTTTTTCTGAAGAAGCCACGTTTATAAATAAGTCTGTTGGTCGCCAAAAAAAAAAAAAATAAATAAATAAATAAATAAATAAATAGAGTCAACATTTAGAGGTCTATACTCTTTTAAAATCCATATCTAGAAGATTGTAGTCATGGATTTTTGAAGCTTTTTTTAGAAACAGTCATGGAGAACAGTATTAGATTCTTCAGAATTTTTTCTCATTGACCATCAGAATTTATTTAGCATTTTTAAGATCTCTTTTTACGATTTTCATAGATGAAGAGCTATAGACCTCTCTCTCTCTGTAGTTATTTTTATTATAGAAAAGGTATTGGCCCTTAGAAAAAAAAATCATTGTTGTGGCCTATAGAACCTCGAAAAAAATTCCCAAAGTCCAAATTAGGAGGAATTTAATTTCTCAAAAAAAAAAAAAAAAAAAAAAAAAAAAAAAACATTAGAAGTCCGTATTTAGAGGTCCGTACGTCCTCGAAAAAAATATATTTTAAATCCATATTTAGAGCAATGAATTGCTGTAGCCCCCTCTCTCTCTCTCCTAGAATAGCTTCTGCTTTTTTCTCATAGAAGAGCTGTTAGTTGGTACAAAATAAAATTCAGTGTAGAGGCCTTTAGACATCGAAATAAAAATTCTCTAAAAGTAGAAAATATAAGCCCTAAATATGGGGGTCAATCGGTCCTCAATTTGTTAGTCCACAGTATTTTGGTCCTATAAAAATTCCCTATAAAATTACGGGTCTTTGAGTGTATATTTCTTAAGAATTCCCCAAAAAATCAACGTTCGGAGGCGTAAAAAAGAATATTCAAAAATCCACATTTAAAAATCTGTTGGTCCACAAGAGAATTTTTTGGTTTAAATTTACGTTCAAATCGACATTTAGAGGCCTGTTGGTTCTCAAAAAAAATCCACATTCAGTCGGTAATCGAAAAAAATATTCTAAAAAATCCAAATACGGAGGTCCGTGGATCTTCAAAAAAAAAAAAAAAAAAAAAAAAAAGTGTTTTTTTTTTTCGATAATTATACTCGAAAAGTAATCTTTAAAGATCCATGCTTGGGGATCCTCATTGAGAGATTTCTCCTTCCTCAAAAAAATTATATTCAAAAATTCATGTTCGGAGCTTTGTTTATCCTCAAAAAATATATTTTTTAAAGTCCTCAATTAGAGATCTGTTCGTTCTCAAAAAAATCCAAACAAGGAGGTCCGTTGATATTCAAAAAAATTTCCCTAAAAGTCCCCATTTAGAGGTCTGTTTGTACCAATAAAAATTCTTTAAAAATCGACAATTGTACTCGAAGAAGTAGTCTTTAAAAAACCATGTTTGGGGATTTTTTGGTCCTCAAAAAAATATTTTTAAAAGTTCACATTTAGAGATAAATCCTGGTTTAGATGACTGTTGATCTTTAAAAAAATATTCTTAAAAGATCAACATTTAAGGGTCGGAAAGTCGATAGGAATTTAAAAAAAAAAATTCTAAGACGAATCCCATTTAAATGTCTTCGAAAGAATATTCTTCAAAAATCGACATTTAGAGGTATGTTGAATTGTATATGTCTGTCTGCCTATGGAGAATAGGAAGATATAGAATACATAGATTTTGGGGTCCGTCTGCCCTCCTAAAAAATATTATTTTAAAATCCAGGTTTTGGAGAATTAACTGATTTAAAACAAGTAAAAAATACCTATGTTCAGCCGGGCCGAACTTTTAATACCCTTAACCATTTGGAAGAGACTTAAAAAAAATTAAAAAATAAATTGTAGATAAATACCGTTTGAAAAAAGCTCGTTATATGCTATACGAAGTTTCATTCAGAAGTCTATGGTCCTGGTAAAAATATTCTTTCGAGAAGTCCGTCCTGTCTAGTACTCAAAACAAAGAGTCTAAAAAATTCGCACTTTTCTTGTCTTCATTGCTAAAAAAGAAATATTCTCTTTATGGCTAAATTGAAAACATTATTATTTTTTTTTTAACATTGTCTGCCAGCACAAAAAATATATGGTCTAAGTGAATACATATTTAAAAATGCCCATAAATTTCCGCCGCATGCATATCTACATATATGTATATATATATAGTATATATTTTTCTATGCATAAATATTTTTGAAACAATTTTAAGTGCTTTGGCATAAAATCAAAAACTACACCCACCAAAGGCCTTTGAGAAGCCATGCAAAATGAATTTGAAACACAAAAAACAAAAAAACATGAAAGAAGGAGATGCTATCCTCAATAGCGTGCCAGCAGCTATACACCGACAATTAGTGTGAATTATGAAAATCCCAAAAATAAAAAAATAAAAACACGTTAGCATTTCAAAAACAATTGAATTTTTGTCATTGTTTCCCAACGCTTAGCCGGTTAAGTGAGCGCCACAAAATGTCATTTCGAAAATAAATTATTCGCATAATTACAGAATTTTTGGTTGTATTTTTTTAAGCTAGATGAATAAACATAGAATTTTTTTTTGGTGGGGGTGGTGAAAATTATTTAAAAAAATATTTTTTTTAAGTCTAATTAGACATTAACATTTAAGAAGGCCGTAGTCAATGTTTCAATGTGGCCAACTAGAAAAAGTTTTTTTTTCAACTAAAAATGCTGTTTGAAAATTCTTAAAAAATATTGGAGGATTTTTTCATATTTAAGGATTATTAATGTGAAAATTGTGGATTTTTGTATAAAATTTCGAAACGATGACAAACGGATTTTTTTTTCGACTGCCAGACCAATATCTCAGAGTTTTTATGGATTTTTAATTCAAGATCAAAAGGACCAATCACAGGCCGTTTAAATTTTTTAAGGGCCATTCCTTTAGGAATTTTTTTAGGACTACCTGGCCTATAATCAAGAAATTTTAAATTTTTATTATTTTTTATTTTCTTTATTATTTTACTATAGTTTTTATTTTTTATTACTTTTTATTTTTATTATATTTTTTTTATATTGATTTTTTTATATTGAATATTTTTAAATTTTTTTTCCTTAAAAACCACAGACTCCCAATGACATCACATTTAAGAATGTCTACCCTCCTCTCCTTATCTACCCTCCCAGTAGCAAAAATTCAAAAAAAAGATGTGCGTTCATTCTCAACTGAAATGAAATGTCTTTCAACGACCTTAACAATGATGGCGCATAGCATTGCCCCCGAAGTCGGAATTTCATGGTCATTAACGGGGGTATTATTCTATATTCATCACCATCATCATTAACCACAACAACAAAATAACAACAACAAAACAAAGAAAAACACAAAACACTTGGTACTCAACACTGAAATGATCACCGGGGCATTAACAAGAAAGAGAAGAGAGCAAAGGCAATGTGGCCACCGGGGGGCGAGAAAAAGTGTCAAAGACAAATGATCATTGAATGGCTTTTCCAAAGACACATGTCAGCAGGTTGTCTAGAGGGGGGAATATAAGAGAAAAATGGAAATTAAAAAAAAAAAAAATTAAAATTCATAGAAGCTACTTTAGGTCTTCTATGAGAAGAGATACATTAGCTCTTTTATGAGAAGAGCTATTTTAGCTCTTCTATGAGAAGAGCTACTTTAGCTCTTTTATGAGAAGAGCTACTTCAGCTCTTCTAGGAGAAGAGCTACTTCAGCTTTTCTATGAGAAGAGCTACTTTAGCTCTTCTATGAGAAGAGCTACTTTAGCTCTTCTATGAGAAGAGCTACTTTAGCTCTTCTATGAGAAGAGCTACTTTAGCTCTTCTATGAGAAGAGCTACTTTAGCTCTTCTATGAGAAGAGCTACTTTAGCTCTTCTATGAGACGAGCTACTTTAGCTCTTCTATGAGAAGAGCTACTTTAGCACTTCTATGAGAAGAGCTACTTTAGCACTTCTATGAGAAGAGCTACTTTAGCTCTTCTAGGAGAAGAGCTGCTTCAGCTCCTCTAGGAGAAGAGCTGCTTCAGCTCTTCTAGGAGAAGAGCTACTTCGGCTCTTCTAGGAGAAGAGCTACTTCAGCTCTTCTAGGAGAAGAGCTACTTCAGCTTTTCTATGAGAAGAGCTACTTTAGCTCTTCTATGAGAAGAGCTACTTTAGCTCTTCTATGAGAAGAGCTACTTTAGCTCTTCTATGAGAAGAGCTACTTTAGCTCTTCTATGAGAAGAGCTACTTTAGCTCTTCTAGGAGAAGAGCTACTTTAGCTCTTCTGGGAGAAGAGCTAGATTACCTCTTCTGGGAGAAGAGCTACTTCAGCTCTTCTAGGAGAAGCGCTACTTCAGCTCTTCTAGGAGAAGAGCTACTTCAGATCTTCTAGGAGAAGAGCTACTTCGGCTCTTCTAGGAGAAGAGCTACTTCAGCTCTTCTAGGAGAAGAGCTACTTCAGCTCTTCTAGGAGAAGAGCTACTTCAGCTCTTCTATGAGCAGAGCTACTTTAGCTCTCCGATGAGAAGAGCTACTTTAGCTCTTCTATGAGAAGAGGTACTTCAGCTCTTCTAGGAGAAGAGATACTTCAGCTCTTCTAGGAGAAAAGCTACTTCAGCTCTTCTATGAGAAGAGCTATTTGAGCTCTTCTATGAGAAGAGCTATTTGAGCTCTTCTATGAGAAGAGCTATTTGAGATCTTCTAGGAGAAAAACTACTTTAGATCTTCTACGAGAAGAGCTACTTCAGCTCTTCTATGAGAAGAGAGCTACTTCAGCTCTTCTATGAGAAGAGAGCTACTTCAGCTTCTCTTCTATGAGAAGAGCTACTTTAGCTCTTCTATGAGAAGAGCTATGTGAGAAGAGCTATGTTAGCTCTTCGATGAGAAGAGCTACTTTAGCTCTTTGATGAGAAGATCTACCTCAGCTCTTCGATGAGAAGAGCTTCTCTAGCTCTTCTATGAGAAGAGCTACTCTAGCTCTTCTATGAGAAGAGCTACCTTAGCTCTTCTATGAGAAGAGCTACTTGAGCTCTTCGATGAGAAGAGCTACTTTAGTTCTTCGATGAGAAGAGCTACTTTAGCTCTTCGACGAGAAGAGCTACTTTAGCTCTTCTATGAGAAGAGCTACTTTAGCTCTTCTGGGAGAAGAGCTGCTTCAGCTCTTCTAGGAGAAGAGCTGCTTCAGCTCTTCTAGGAGAAGAGCTGCTTTAGCTCTACTATGAGAAGAGCTACTTTAGCCCTTCTATGAGAAGAGCTACTTCAGCTATTCTCTGAGAAGAGCTACTTTAGCACTTCTATGAGAAGAGCTACTTTAGCTCTTCTAGGAGAAGAGCTACTTTAGCTCTTCTATGAGAAGAGCTACTTCAGTTCTTCTATTAAAAGAGCTACTTTAGCTCTTCTATGGGAAGAGCTTCTTCAGCTGAGCTTCTTCAGCTCTTCTATGAGAAGAGCTTAAGCTCTTCTATTTTTCATCTCCCTTTCTCTAAAGGTTTCTCTGTTCCTTCGTTTTTGTTAAAATTTCATTTCCGTTTCAGGTTTATTTTTTTTATAATTTTCCGTTTTTTTTTTTTATTCAGTTTTGAATCCGCAAATCACCCAAAGCCCCAACCGCATTATTGGCATCCAGCCTCATTCATTAGCATTTAACCATAAAACCCGAAAAACAAATCGGAAACTAAGTATTTTTCGCATTGCCCTCGGTTTCTCAACACGGGAGAAGTGGTAACTTTTTGTTTCACTTTTGTTGTTTTATTTTCGGATTTTTCTTTATTTGCGGTTGCTTAAGCGAGGAGGCAAACATTTAAAGAATTTTGCAAAACAATTTAAATCCTGCAAAAGAAAGGATTCATTCGTTTCATTATTCAAATTTTTCAGAGGAAGAGTTATTTCCTTCCTTCCTCCTTTTGGAAAATAAATTGAAATGGAAGTTTCTCAAAGGAAGGGAAGGCAGGAAGGATATTTGTCGGGAGGAGGGGGTATTAAGAAAGGATAACTTCCGAAAATTTGTGTGTTTTGCAAACATTTTAAGTTTATGACTTTGTAAACGCCTTTGCTGCGCTGGGTCACCACAATCCAGGCGTACCTTGGGGAATTTTTCCGGCGAAATGGGCGTGCTTTGTCTTGCCGATTGTATTATGGCCATTTAATGGTGATTTTATTGTTTTAAAATATGGTCTTAAGAAGGGAGGAGGACAGGGAGGGGGGAGGGATTCGGTCCACCAAATGATGTTTGCAAAAGGGGATGTTCGGCTGCTAAATTATGTGCTAATGATAAACTCAGGTGATTTGTGAATATAATTTATGGGAGCAAAGGGAAAACAACTTTTCCGAATACACAACTCAACCAAGACGCCTATTGAGATAAGGGATTTAGAAAAGCTTTTCATTCACCACCATAGGATATTCGGGATGGAGTTTAGCTACATCATGAGGCATTTAAAAGATATTCAAATGATTTAGGCGATTTTTTTTTCAAATTAGGAGAACATTTGAGAGAAAGATTGTCGTCTGTTGGCTGATAAGGGAGAGAAATGAATTAACAAAGTTTTATTTGAAATAAAAGGAGAGCAATAAATCTAAAGAGAATTGTTGGAGAGGTTTGAAAAGGGTTCGAGAGGTACATAAAAGGAGTTTTTAAATGATTTTTATGGAAATATAATGGATGCGGAGTTTTAAGTAAAAACAAGTTTAAAAGTAATAGTCGGTTTTGCCGGCAGATATATACCCTCAGCCAATGTTCGATTATTTAAATATATTTTGGCATCTGTCATGATTATTCGAATTGTTGACCCACCATGGATTAGGTTCCAAAGGAATGGGCCAATATCGACCATTTCGTATCAGACCTAAATAAGGTGAGATAAATAAATCTGCGACAAAGTCAAACGCCATAATTTTTAATCTATTTTTTAAATTTCTTGAATGAAAGCAAAAAAATGTCGGAAATAGCATCAAATTTAAGAATAAGTTTAGATTTGTTCGAATTGGTCACGTTTGGCACGAATTATTGCCTTCAAACGGCCAATGAAACCTTCACACACTATTTGAATGTTGCTCTGCGGTATTTTGGCCCATTCCCGGCGAAGCGTTTGCTTGAGGTGATTGACACTTTGGTATTTTTTAGTGCCAACCTTGCTTTCCAAAATACTCCAGACACAACGAAGTCCAACGGATTGGTATCCGGAGATTTTGGTGGCCATTGTGCGCGGGTGGCGCGTGCTCTGAGTGCGATGATACCTGGAGTCCTGTTGTAATGTTCAAAGTCTGCGGCCAAAATTTTCGCGTGGCCAAGGCTATAATACACCCTCCAGAATATTTTCGCGATAATATTCGGCATTTTTTCCTAATGCCATGGCCGATTAATACGAGCGTAGAACGACCACCGGCTGTTATGGCGGCCCACACCATCACCGTGGCCGGCGCCAACGCTTGAGTTCTGGTGGCCAACCGAAGGTGCACATTTTCAGCTGACCTCTTTGGCAAGTAAACACGAGCGGATCATTTTGTTTGTTTACAAACAGCTGGACAACGAATGTTTTCGGATGTCATCGGAGAAAACCAAATTCGGCAGTTCACCACTTTCGGCCAAGCGAGCAACTCTTTAGCTCTTTTGAGTCTATTTTCTATCTGTTGCGGTGTAAGTTCTTGCACTTTTTGGAATTTCAATGGCTTTACCCCGAGCTCAGTTTTCAATATTTGCCGAATGGAATATTGCGATTTGTTCAGCTCACGAGCCAATTTTCGGCCACAACGACGCGGGTTTCGATCAAGTCGCTTCTTTACTTTTCGAACCATTTCTGGTGATGTTGCTGTTTTCATCCGTCCACTTCCTTAACGTCGGGCTACACTATCAGTATCGGGATAACGAGCGATGGTACGAGACGCAAAAGATTTATTCGCATTTTAATGATGGAGCGCTCTAACGATAGCCTCCTGTGGTTTTCCAGCCAAATATAAAGAAATCACACTATCGCGCTTCCGCGAATTCCATCACGAACAACTTTTTTTCTAGAAAATTCTCACCCGAAATGCTTTTGTAGGCTTGTAAACAATATAGAGAGCTGTCCCTGGAATAATTCTAACAGCTGTCGGACGAGTGACTTAGAAATGACAGCAATCTGAAGTTTTTTTTTGCAGTTTTTTCATTTCATTCTCCATTTTCATCCTCTAAATATTTTGCGATCATCACATTAAAAAAAAAAATCTGGCCCTAATCCCACCTCCATGAAAAATTCCATGGGGATTATCATCTGATTGCCACTTATATATAATACCCCCAAGATATGGGAGGACGGACGCACATAGCTAGATCGGCTCAGCTCGGCGAGATAGGAATATCTTGGACTAATGTTTACGGTGTTACAAACTTTTTAGCCAAATCAAATTTTAAAAATTCCCCGAACACATAGTGTTGTAGAGTATATAAATATTTATTATTAAATTTATTTAAAATAAAAAAAATTAAATCAAAAATCTGACACTTTCCTCTTTTACTTTTTATTTTTATTTTATTAAACAATAAATACCTATAAAATATAAATAACTTAAAAAATCCCCTTATCTATCGCCCCTACCTCATAAATTTTCAATTTTCTTTGAAACGACCTTGCTTATCTATTTCCACATATTATGCCCCTCTTCCCCTCCTCTATTTCTCCAACTATTGAAAATATATCTTATCATTCTTGGCAAAGTTAACATTTAACTTTATCGGTCCACTTAAATTTATCATAAATTATTTATTATTTTTCCAAACTCTCTCCCCCCCTCCCCCCTTCCTCTCCGCACTCTTTATGGCTCTTATCAAAAATTTTAACAATTCACACCTATTTATAAAAAATTTTCAAAAATAATATTTTGATAGCAATTGAAAAAGTCTTTAGGTATTAGAAACGATTTGCGACACTTACCACCTTCCGGCTCTGAGTCATCGATATAAATCATATTGGTCTTGTTTTCGTGGTGTTCTCGCAAACGGGTACCTATTTTGACGGTTTTGTTTTCTGGAGTGATGGAAAATAGAAATAATCCAAAATCTAGTAAATGGAGACTAGTTTGTTGCTTTGTTGACAATAATATTGGACGGAGAGATTTTTTTCAGGATGTCGAGTGTACAGAGCTTGTTTGGCAATATTTTCTTATAATATTTAATAATATAATATTTTTTTTTATATATAAATATTTTTATTTATAATATTTTTATTTTGAGTATTTTTTGTATGGCACTTGTTGTTGTTATAAATTAATTCACAAACACATGAATATATATTTATTTTTTTTTTTTATTTCAGACAATTATTTTATTTCACTGTAAAGAGAATTTAAAGGGATTTGTTTTTGAAATTAATATTTTTATTTTTTATTTTAAAACTTTAACCAGGGCATATAATTTTATAAACATTTTTCACTTTTTATTTTGTTTTTAATTTTTTAAAATTGAATTTTATTTTGTTGAGATAGATTTTTATATAAATTCTTATTTCATAAAATTATGAAAATCTATACAAATTTTTATTCCAATAAACATTTTACACTTTTTATTTATTTTTTAAAATTAATTTTTGTTTTGTTGAGATAGGTTTTTATATAAAATTTTATTTAATTGATATTTTTCCTTTTAATAACATGTGACAGTGGCCGAGCGGAGTGGTCTCTCATTTTTCACTTTTAATTTTGTTTTTCAATTCTCAAATCTATTTTTTATTGCAATCAGTTTTTATATAAAGTCTTATTTAATTAATATTTTTTACTTTGAATAACTTTTGGCAGTGGCAGAGAGGACTGGTCCTCTTCTAAGAGACAGGATGTTTCTCTTGTAGAATATGGGACACTTTTTCCAAAGAAGATCAAATAGTGTTCACATAGACGGTCAAATAAATAGTAACACATATCTTCAATGGCAAGATCTTCTTGTCCTCAATGGAAAAAAATCCCGAATTTCGGCAGGAAAACTTGCTGGTGTATCTGAGAAGACCAGAAGGTACTCTTTCTCTCATAATAACAATAAAAAAAAAAAAAAAACAGTACATAACATGGTACTCTATGAAACAATTTTATCGTCCTTTTTATATTATATACAAAAGAAAACACATTTCCAATTTTCCCGTTAGTATAACAGTTAACGATAACTGTTATACTGGTGTATAACAACTGAAAATGTCTGAAATAATTCTAAAAATGTCGAAAGGGACTGTAATTTCAAAAATTTTCTTCAGTATAACAGTTTATGATAACTGTTATACTGCTGCAAAACACTAGAAATTGCCGAGATATTGCTATAAAATTTGAAAGGAATTGAAATCTGATATTTTTATATAGTATAATAGGTTAATTTAACTGTTATACTGCAGTATAACAGTTTGAATTTTAAAGTTTTTGCAAGAAAAAATAATTTGGATGCTGAATTGAAATATTTTTAGGGTTAGCTATGAGAAAAGCATCTTGTATTCAACTGGAAAGAATCTTATCTTCCACGAGGAGGTGTTTCTGGTGTATCTGTAAAGGTACTACCTTCTCTTAGGAGACAACATGTTGTATAACACTTGAAATTATCGAGATATTGCTAAAAAATGTTGAAAGGAATTAAAATGTGATTGTTTTATGAAGTATAACAGTTTAGTCTAACTGTTATACTGCCGTATAACAGTTGGGATTTTCAAGTTTTTGTAAGAGAAAATTCACAGGAAGCTGAATTTAAATAGTTTTAGGGTAGGTTATGAGAAAATCGCCTTGTATTCAACTAGAAAGGCCCTGATCTGCCACAAGAAGTGGTTGATTAGAGGGGGATCTGACCTTCCTTCTCGTGGGAGACAACATGTTATTCTATGTGACCAAAGGGAGAGCTGTTTTAAAAATATCAAAAGGGATTCAAATTTCCAAGATTTCCTTCAGTATAACAGTTTATTGTAACTGTTATACTTGTGTATTAAATTTGAAAATGTGTGAGGAAATGCTAAAAATATTGGAGTTGAATTTAGACAATTCTTTACTGTATAAAACTGTTTATTATAACTGTTATATTCTGGTATAACAGATTGAATCTTCTATTTTTAGATTAGAAATTTTTAAAAACACAACATATATAAAAAAATAGGATCTGCCATAAAGATAACATGGTCTTCTTTAAAAAAGGATTAATGTTTAAAATTTTTACCTTTGTATAACAGGTAACTGTTATACTGGGCCTTCTAATGATTCAGGTAAGACTGGAACATAATGTCCCTCCATAAAAAAAGAATCAAAAAGGCTTGTTTTATAAAATAACATGTTGTTCCAAAAGACCATTGGTAAACCGTACTTTAAAATATTGAAAAGAATCCAAAATTTCAAAAATTTCCGTTAGTATAACAGTTTACAATAACTGTTATACTCGTAAGTAACACTTGAAAATGTGTTTAAAATGTTAAATTCCTTGAAAGGCATCGGATTTTGACGCTTTAATACAGTATAACAGTTTGATGTAACTGTTATACTGATGTATAACAGTTGCAAAAGTTTGAGGTATTGCTAGGAACGTTAAAAGGGTTTGAATTTTGACATTTCCATACAGTATAACAGTTTGGTTTAACTGTTATACTGCAGTATAATAGTTTAAATTTTGCATTTTTTGCAAGGGAAAATACAATGGATGTGGAATTTAAATAGTTTTCAAGGCCACGGCACATAAAAGCTGTTAGAAAATATTCATTTCATTAAAAAAATAATTTTTAAATTTCCATTTTTTCAAATATTTTTATTACATTTTTTAATTTTTTTTTTTGCTCAAATATTTTTGAATATTTTTTTTTCTCAATTTTGATTGAATTTTTACTGCTGTTATGTGTATTTATTTATTTTGTTATTCACTAATGATTTATTAATTTTTTTCCCATTTAATTTTGTTTCCATTAGCTTTGCTTTTGTTTCGTTACATTTTTTGTTAATTTCCGTTCATTGTCGGATTCTACTTTTTTGTTTTGCATACAAATTGTTATTTTTTTGTTTTATGTTTTCATGTTTCATATTCCGTTATGTTTGATATTCATTATTATTATTTTCTTGTGATATTTCTATTATATTTTTTTCGGGATGTTGTTGTTATTATTTTTTTTGGTATTTTTTTGATTTCTTTATTGAAAAACGAAATGAGAAAGGAAAAGCACTGCCACTAAAATAAATTTCAGGAAAACGAAACGAAGACGATGACGTTGTTGGTGTTGTTGTTGTTGTAAACATTAATGACGTTTCTGCCACTGCCTTACCCCGTGCAGCCGTACGTGCGTGATGTATGGCAGGCATGTGCTTTTTTTTTCAATTCGCTTGTTTCGTGTGCCCCGTGTTGTGCCCGGCATCAAGTTTTACTTCGAACTAATTTTCTTGAAAATGTTCCGAAAATTTTATTTTGGCAATTTCGTGTTTTCCCTCGATGTTGCGGAATCTTTTGTTAGGCGATTTTCTTTTCAAAATTCGGGTGTAGGTGTGTCTCTATGTATGTGTGTGTGTGTTTTTGGGCATGGGGTTGAGATATGTTTTGTTGTAGTTTTATATTATTTTATTCTTTTTTGGGGAGAGATTGGCGGAAATATAGGGAAATGTGCTCTGTGTTGTCGGTGGCTAATGGTTCCCTGGTACCAATTGTGTTGCCAGTTTTGTTTTTGTTGTTGTTTTCATTATTTTTTGGTGTGTGGTCAAAGTCTCAATTTTGTTCTGTTTTCTCTCTTGCTCTCTTGGGGGGAATTGATATTTAGTTGTGGTCTTTTGATGCTTTTGTTGTTGTTTTTGTTATTATTCTATTTAGCTACTAACTATAACTCGTGGCCGTTGTAATTCTCATATTGTTTTCCTATTTCCTTTGTTACGTTTTATTTTGAAAGCGCGCGTCCCGATCTTTGTGTTGTTCTTTGTACGGCGTTTCTATTTTGTTTGAGTGATTTTTCTTTTGTTTCTCTGTTGGCAGAATTGTTCGACGTTGTTGTTTTGACTTTCCAACTGATTTGATAGCGTAAAAAAAACCAAATTCTTTGTTGTTGCCTTTGCCACCACCACCACACCACACCGCACTGCCACTGCTGCTGGTCGTCTTTGTTTTTTTGGCCAAAACACAAGAATTCTAAAAATAAACAAAAAGTCAAAGTAGACAATAAAATAAACAAATTATTTTTTGGTATGGTCAGACGTACGTATGAAAATTCTATAATATATAGATATAGATATATAGGTAGGTAGTTAGGTTGGTAGGCCCATGTGAATATATCTTGAAAAAAAAAATTATTCAAAAAAAAAAAAATCAAATATGGACAACGAGATCGGCGACTTGCCTCCCCCAAAATGCAGTAATATTCAAACTTAAAAAAATTTCAATACTTTTTTTCGGATTTGTTGTTTATATAGCTGTCATAAAATGTTAATGCATTAAATTTTTTCTAATGGCTAGCTAATATTTCTTTTTTTTTGAGGAAAAGTGCACCCCCAGACTGAAAATTCGAAAGTTTTGTTTATTAAGTGTGTAATGGCCAGGAAAATTTGTTGAACGGAATTTTTTGTTAGTAAACACAGAATGAGATATTACTAAAAAAGAGGAAAATTTGAAAATTTTAACTATTTTTTCGAAATTATAACAGTTTTCGAAAACTGTTATAGTGCTGTATAACAGTTTCAAATGAAGGGATTTATTCTAGAAGCAATTTCAAGGAGAAAATATACTGGTTTTACTAAAAGTAAAGAGTATAACAGTTACAAAAACTGTTATACTCAATAATATAATGGTGAAAATTGAAGTTTTCAACTAAAAATACGATTTACACCCAATACATTTTAAGATTCATAATTTCTTACCGAAGAATTTCGATTGTCTCTATAGTTAAATAACTGTTATAACATGCCCTCTCTTTTATAACACATTTTCAACTGTTGTAAGTTGCGAAATGGAAATTTTTGTCAACCAACACAATGTAAAATAACATCAAAATTTATGAAAATACATAAATTGTAACTTTTTTCAAAATTATAACAGTTTTCGAAAACTGTTATACTGCCGCAAACAAGTTCTTAGTACATATAATTTATTCCAGATGGGATTTTAAGACGACAATATGTTGTTTGCAATATATATACAGTTAACGAAACTGTTATACTCAATTTTTAACACTAACAATTTTAATTTTTCAACTAGAATAATGATTTTGAGCAAAATATGTTATTATTCCTAATTTTTTACTTGATTAATTGTATTGTCTTATTTAATATTTAACGGTTATAACTGCCCTTACTTTTATAACACATTTGCAACTGTTATATTTGATGGAATTGAATTTTTCTTTAGCAAAGACAAAATGAAATAACATCAAAATTGATGAATATTCATAAATTGTAACTTTTTTAAAAATTATAACAGTTTTCCAAAACTGTTATACAGCAGTATAATAGTTTTAAGTACTTATAAGTATTTCCAGAAGAGTTTTTAAGACAAAGATAGGTTGGTCTTACTTTCAAGAAATATTGTAACAGTTACCAAAACTGTTATACTCAATTTTTTAACAAGAAAAATTTTAATTTTTCATCTTGAATAAAGGTTTAAACAGAAATGTTATTATTCCTAACTTTTTACTTGGTTGTCGGAACTGTCTGAATAAATATTTAACTGTTATAATATGTCCCTTCTTTTATAACACATTTCCAACTGTTATAAGTTGTGAAATGGAATTTTTCTTCAACAAACACAAAGTGCAAAAACCTCAAATTTGATAAAAATACATAAATTATAATATTTTTTCAAAGTTATAACAGTTTTCCAAAACTGTTATACTACAGTAAAATAGTTTAATGTACATATAATTGATTTCTGATGGGGTTTTAAGACGACAATATGTTGGTTGTACTCTCAAAAAATATTATAACAGTTACCAAAACTGTTATACTCAATTTTTTAACAAGAAAAATGTTAATTTTTCAACTAAGATATTGATTTTGAGCAAAAAATTTATTTTTTTATATTTTACTTGGTTATTTGGACTGTCTAAATAAATATTTAACTGTTATAATGAGACTATTCTTTTATAACACATTTTCAACTGCTATAACTTCAAAAGATTTTGAAACTAATTGAGATATGAACATTCTAGGCCTAATTAAAAAAAATATTTGCTCAAATATTAAAACATTTTTGGACATTATAACAATTTTTCCAAACTGTTATACTAGAGTGTGGCAGTTAAAAATGCATAACTTTGTCGAGGAACGTATTTTTAAGCCGTAATAGGTTATAAAAAATACATAACAATAGCTTTCCGCAATTTTGATGCATTTTTAAAGACTCCTCAAATGCGTATAACAGTTTGTATAGCCTAAATAGTCATAAAATGTTGACAGGAAAAATTATCTGTAAATGTCCAAAAACTGAAGAGTTAATGAGGACGATCCTCCACCAAGATATCATTAATTTATCGAGATTTTCTAATAATTTCTATGGAAAAGCCTTTGAACATATAATTAAACGTTTTTTTGCAAACTGTTATACTGTGTCGTATAATAATAAATAAACAATTCCGAAGGCTAAATAACGTGGGGGAACCGTTAAAAAACAGTAAATTAATCAGTTTTCGAATTTAAAACAGTTTCATAAAACTGTTATAAACTGTTATACACAAGTTTTCTTCATTTTTTCAATGAATTATGTCTTAAAAATCATTCCTGTGAGGTTTTCTATTTTTGATTTCTGTTTTAATGTATCTATTTAATGCGGATTTTATCCTTAGTTTCTGCAAACTGTAATACTGAGCACTTTTATAATAAAAAAAAAATTCGAAAAGCGAAATATTGTTAGAACTTTGTAAATGGAGGGAAAATATGCCATTTTTAAATGTATGACGGTGTAATAAAATGATTTGTCCAATGAAAAATGAAAAGGGCCTCCTTTTAACTGTTATACTGTGTAATATATTAAAAATTATTATTATTTTAATTAAATTATTATTGTTAAATGCTTAACAATGTTGGAAACCTTTTAGGAAAAACCCTTTTCTGGGAGTATAACAGTTTCATAAAACTGTTATAAACTGTTATACACGATTTTTTTTAATTTTCATTGAATTATGTCTTAAAAATTATTCCAGTGAGGTCTTCGATTTGATATCGATGTTAATATATCTATTAATCACGAATTTTATACTTAGCTTCTGCAAACTGTTATACTGAGCACTAAAATAATAGAAACACATTTCTAAGAGCGAAATATTGTTAGAAAACTGTTTATCGAGGGAATGTAAGGCATTTTTAAATTTATAAAATTTGAAACAAAGGATTTGCCTAATGAAAAAATGAATTTTTAACTGTTATACTGTGCAATATAGTAAAAATAAATATTTTTAAATGCATAACAATGTTGAGAACCTATTAGGAACTCAAAACTAGTCCTTTTTTCCGTAGTATAACAGTTTCATAAAACTGTTATAAACTGTTATACTCTCAGTTTTTGCTATTTTTCGATGATTTTTGCTTTAAATTACATTCCGATAACATTCGATGAAATTATATATGTCTTTAAATTCAAGTATAAGGTTCCCCAATAAATAAAAATGTTTCGTTTTCTATACCCCTGCCCTAAAATGTTTACAGCCACAAAATAGCATTTGAAAAATTCACCGGTAAATTTCCAGGAAACAAACAAACAACAACAACAACACCAAATGTATTTCTTATCTTTATTAAATGCATCAATTGTTTTTTTTTTTAATTTTCGAGTTAAATTGCAATTGAAATACGATGGCTCATTGCAAACGCCATTTGACTGATAAGAAATGGGTAAATGGAATGGGAACAACAACAACAATGAAAATATCACACCAAGCATTTGTTATCTAGAACCTTAAATTATTACGGATGATAAGGTAGTTAACGTTGCTCACCCTCCAAACCCCTCTCGCCTCTCATCCTCTCTCCCTCTAACTACTAACTTTCACATAATGAAGTCATTTTCTTTTTGTGGGGCCTAATGAACGACGTAATTTTTGAAACCACTTTAGAAGGTGGATGGATGGCGGGGGTTGGGGTGGGAGAATGCTGCATGACATTAACCTAGAATTTAAATGTTATTTGAAATGTTCAATACGATGATGTTGTTGGCTTTTTTCTGTTATTTGGCTATGACGATGATGATATCATATGGTGTGTATGTGTGTGTTATGTTTTGTTTTGTTGTTTTCAATTTGTTAAAATTTCTTTCCACCAGCAACAACAATAAAGAAATTTGCGAAAAAAAAAAAAAAAACAAAACAAATAACATTTTCGTTTTTATGAGCTTATTTCGAAATAAATAAATGACCAACCGCTGCCATTGGTGTTGAAAGGTTTCAGAGGTCAGTTATTGAACGCACAACACACACTGAGACACAGACACATACACATTTCAGCTGGTAATGACGCAGGTTTTTTTGTTTGGGGGTGGCATGAAAAATTACGCCATTCGCTTAATTTGATTCTGACGATGAGGGAAAATGCAACAATTGGTAATGAATTAAAAAAAAGTTTTGTATAACAGTTAATTAATTTAGTGATTGGCAATTATGTTATTGCGATAGGATATGTCAGAAATGAGTCTATCAAAAAAAAAAAAAAAAAAAAAAAAAAAAAAAAAAAAATAAAAAATAAAATAAAATAAAAAAAAGAAATAAAAGTAAAACAAGTAAAAAAACCGTAAGTTCGGCCGGACCGAACTTTGAATAGCCTCCACCATTTGGTACAAATTTGGCAGTTTTCAAAAAATTAAAATCCATTAAAAATTCTGTTAATTTTTTTAGCCGTATATTAAGGTCTATACGACGACGTGGACCTACATACGCAAATTTTGTTATAAGCCTGCACAGAAAATTTTCTGGCAGAGGCTGTAGTATCCATTACGAACTTCAAATACAAAATTTGAAATAATTCCGGAAAATAATGTCGGTAAAATCATCAAAATACCGAATATCGGGAGTTACCGTTTTATGGGGGCCATACGAAGACCTGGACCTGCATAGACAATTTTCTGTCACATACTATTGTTCCCATTACGAACTCTAAATACCAAATTCGAAACAATTCCGTTGAAAAATGTCGCTAAAATCATCAAAATGTCGAATATCGGGAGGTACCGTTATATGGGGGCTATACGAAGTCGTGGACCTGCACAGACAATTTTCTGTCATAGGCTGTAAATTATCAAAATACCACAAAAAAAGAGGTATTATTATATGGGGGCCATACCAAAACGTCGGCCTACACGACCTGAAAGTCCTGCAGATTTAATATACATTTGAATAAAATTGTATCAACCAACTTCATTTCGTTCGGAAGCTAGATTGAGACGGATAGAGGGACGGACATCGCTAAAACGACATAAAATATATATACTTTGTGGGGTCTAAAATGCATATTTCGAGGTGTTCCAAACGGAATGACAAAACTTAATATACCCTCCATACTATGGTGGAGGGTATAAAAGTAAGAAAAAATACTTTTTTTGAAAGATGTTTTTATGGAGTAACTGCATAGAAAGGAAACGATGACCTGAAAGCTTGTTTCAACGAACAGAAGACAACTTAGAAAACGTCACAATATGCCAACTTTGAAGCTGAGGTTTTTCTGTAGGTTTCCATAGGAAATCTCATAGACAGAAAGTCTCATAAAAAGAAGAGCATTTTGCCTTCTCCCACTAGAATTGTGGATCTTTTCACGAAAGTGAGGAAAGTCTTTTCACAGAAGAACTTTAGGCCTATTCGTGGTCTTTACACACCAAAAATACCTCCTAAGCTAAGGAAAAAACTGGAGCTATTTTCAGAGGCTATATTTTCAAGGAATCCAATATTTTTCCCATAGAAGGTTATATTTTCAAAGTATCATTTTCATAGAAGGAAAGAGCTAAGGGCCTTCGCATGTGAAATCTGAGATAAAAGGAGAAATAAAGCTATTTTCACAGAAAGGCCGTGAAGTTCCTCAAAGAAAAAATGAAGCTGTTCTAATGGGCTTTAGGTCTTCTCTCAGTACAGTTTGAGAGAGGAAGGCCTTCTCACAGAAGAGCTTTATGTCTTACCATTATTTTAACCGAGAAAAAAAAAATACGTCTTCAGACTAAATAAGAACTGAGTATACTCTCACAAAAGAGCTGATGTTATATTTCCCACAACAAATGAGGTTTTCTCAACATCTGAGAAGAACTCTCATCGAATATGCTAAGAGAAACACAGCTGATACTCTCATAGAAGAGCGATTAGTATTCTTCCAAAAGATCTGAGGATTTGTACATGGAGGAGTTAAGAGTATTTCCATAGAAGAGCTGAGGACACAAAAGAACTGGAATCTTCTCAGAGAAAAGCTATAGGGTGTTCGTCGTTAGAGTATTTTTATGTGGGAGCTTGAAGGTTTTTTTTCGAAGAGAATTTTTGACTGTTCTCATAGAACAGCTATCTTTTGTAGACAATCTTCTCAAAAAGTTGAGTGAATGAAGAGCTGAGGTCCTTTGAACAGAAGATTTGAGCGTATTCTCATATTTAAGCTGGATTTCTTCTCAGAGAGAGAGAGAGAGAGAGAGCTAAAGTTCTATTACAAAAAGACAGTTGAGAGTTCTCTCACAGAAAAACATAAATAAGAACTGAAGACGTTCCTGTAAGATAGCTAGATGGGTTCTTGTTGGAGGGATGAGGATCCTCTCACAGAAAAACCAAAACTCTTCTCACAGAAAAACTAAAGAGGAAGAGTCACAGATTAGCTAAAGACTTCCTCACAGAAAAGTTGAGGGTCCAGGCTTAGGGTATCTCTGAGGATCTTCTAATTTTAGACGAGAGGTTTTCACTCACCCACTGCTCTTGGTTAATTTTAGAGAATATCTGAGAATCTTCCTCAGGGAATAGCTAATGTTCCTCCCATGGAAAAAGTAAAGGTCTTCTCCTGGTATAACAAAGCCGTCAGAAGAGCTGAGGCCTCCTTGCTGAGACCGAGACTCTATGTAGAGTAGACATAAGTGTCTTCTCACAAAACGAGTTGGGGTTTTTCTCTCCGGAGACCTCATGTTGTTCTCAGAGAAAAAATGTTTCTCAGTGACAAGGAAAACTGAGGACATCTCTTAGAACAACTGTGGCTCTACTTAGGGGAGAAGCTCGATTCTTCCCACTCTAAATTTTTGGACCTTAAAACACAACTATGAGAGTTGTCATAGAAAATTTCAGATTATTCTCACTGAAAAGAAGGGTGGCATGACTTCTTGGAGGTTATTGTGATATTCTTATCCAAAAGGAACAGCCGAATTTGGTTTCCACCGATGAGAAAACATTCGTTGTCCGGCACTTTGTAAACAAACAAAATGATCGTGTTTACTTGCCAAAGAGGTCTGCTGAAAATGTGCACCTTCGGTTGGCCACCAGAACTCAAGCCTCAAGCCGGCCATGGTGATGGTGTGGGCCGCCATAACAGCCGGTGGTCGCTCTCCGTTCGTATTAATCGACCGTGGTATCAGAATAAATGCCCAATATTATCGCGAAAATATTCTGGAGGTGTATTAAAGCCGCTGACCTTGGACATTCCAACAGTACTCAGCACCATCGCAACCACTCAGCACACGCCACCCAGGAATGGTTTCAAAATAAGGTTCCTCGCTTCTTTTCCAGCGCATAATGGCCACCAAAATCTCCGAATACCAATCCGTTGGACTATTGTGTCTGGAGTATTTTTGGAAAGCAAGGTTGGCACTAAAAAATACCGAAGTGTTGATCATCTCAAGTAAGCTCTTCGCCGGGAATGGGCCAAAATACCACAGAGCAATATTCGGGTAGCGTGTGACGGTTTCATTGGCCGTTTGAAGGACATAATTCGTGCCTAAGGTTACCAATTCGAATAAATCTAAACTTATTCTAAAATTTGATGCTATTTCCGAAATTTTTTTGCTTTCATTCAATAAAATTTAAATCTTAAAATGAAAAAAGGATTTTCCTTTAAAAAAAATTAAATAATATTTATATTACAACCTCTACCCTTCCTCCTCTACCTCCTTGTCACAAGTCACTGCCACACTGCCATATAACAGTAGTTTGCCAACTAAATATTTCCGAAATAACAAAAGCACTAGTCATCGTTTCGTCGTTCGTTGTCGTCGTGCCATCATTTTCAATCATCTCTCAGTGATGTTGGCAATTGCTGGCTGGTGGCTCTGGGTGTTTGTTGTTGTTTTTGCTGCTTTAGTAGTCGCAACAAGGCACGTTCTTCTTATTTCAATTTTTCCCCCGAACGGAATTTTCCCGCATTCTATTTGTTTATATTAATTAAAAACAAATACTACTTGGCTTTAATTAATTGGATGAGATTTTGAGAGAAAAACAGAAAAAAATTTAAAAAACTGGCAAATCACCATAACAATTTGAAAACGGAAATTTTTTGAAACAATTAAAATGCGAAAAAAAATTTGCGTTTGCGGTAAGCACTTCCTCGTGGACAAAGTGGCAAAGGATGGGCCAGAACAAAAGATTTAAGGGAGCTTCATTTGAACGAATACTTAATTAAATGCCATTGCTTTGGAAATTTTAAAAAATATGTTCTAGTAAAAATATGTTCTTCTAATATGCTTAGGGGCTAGGATGAGATATGCTCGGTGAGTGGAAGGAGGTCTGATGCTGCTTCTCGTAATCATAGAAATCTCACTTTCGTTCCTGAAAATTTTTCAAAATTCCCTGGAAAACACATACAAATGAAATTTGCAAGATCCAGCCAGAGTTCATTAATTCCATGGGTATGGCTAACACTCCACTCCACTACCTCCCACCCATCCTCTCCGTTGCTCCCCCTTGACACATTAATTGCCTTAATATCAACCAATTTTCTCCTGCTGTTCCTCCTCCTCTTGTTCTCCTCCTCTTTTCCCATACCCTGCTATTGAATTAATAGGCATTACTTGTTTTCTTCTTCTTCGGCGGATTTTTTTTTTACTTTTCCTCTTCCTTTCTTTCTTTTTTTCTCTCCTCCATTTAAGTAGCTGCCGCCATCGCCGCCTTAAGCATTTGTGTATGCAAGTGTGCGTTATAATTTCCAATTGATTGAATCGGTTTCAATCTTTTCATTTCAATGAGTTCACGTTTTTTTCGCGGCTTTTTCTTTCACTTTCACTGCTAGGCACGCATTGAAATCGTTGAAATTCTCTTTCGAAGTGTTATCCTTCGTAAGAGGGCCGAAAATGAAGGTTTTTAACTTTTTCACAGTTAATATTTTCATCCCATCCGGTTTCCTTTTTTTATTTTCTTCCACATTAAGGAGCATGAAATGAAAATCCTGCGAAGTAATTTTTTTAAGAAAAATTAAGGATAAAAGGATAAATGATTTTGGAGAAGGATTGGGAATTCAGGTCATCTTATAAAAAAGCCGAAAGTTTTCTCAGGGCTCGAAGTTATTCTCATAGCAGAGCTCGAGGAGGTCTTCTTCTCCATAGAAGAGCTCGAGGAGGTCTTCTTCCCCATAGAAGAGCCTCGAGGAGGTCTTCTTCTCCATAGAAGAGCTCGAGGAGGTCTTCTTCTCCATAGAAGAGCTCGAGGAGGTCTTCTTCTCCATAGAAGAGCCTCGAGGAGGTCTTCTTCTCCATAGAAGAGCTCGAGGAGGTCTTCTTCTCCATAGAAGAGCCTCGAGGAGGTCTTCTTCTCCATAGAAGAGCCTCGAGGAGGTCTTCTTCTCCATAGAAGAGCTCGAGGAGGTCTTCTTCTCCATAGAAGAGCCTCGAGGAGGTCTTCTTCTCCATAGAAGAGCCTCGAGGAGGTCTTCTTCTCCATAGAAGAGCCTCGAGGAGGTCTTCTTCTCCATAGAAGAGCCTCGAGGAGGTCTTCTTCTCCATAGAATAGCTCGAGGAGGTCTTCTTCTCCATAGGAGAGCTCGAGGAGGTCTTCTTCTCCATAGAAGAGCTCGAGGAGGTCTTCTCCATAGAAGAGCTCGAGGAGGTCTTCTCCATAGAAGAGCTCGAGGAGGTCTTCTCCATAGAATAGGTCAATGAGGTCTTCTCATAGAATAAGTCGTCCTAGTCCTAGAAGAGCTCCAGGTCTTCTCCTAGAAGAGCTCCAGGATTTCTCATAGAAGAGCTAGAACTCCTCTCCTAGAAGAGCTCCAGGTTTTCTCATAGAAGAGCTCGATGAGGTCTTCTTATAAAAGAGATCGAGGAGGTCTTCTTATAGAAGAGCTCGAGGAGGTCTTCTTATAGATGGGTTCTTCTTCTCATAGAGGAGCTGTAGTTCTTCGTCTCATAGAAAAGCTGTAGCTCTTCTCAGAGAGAAACTACATCCCTCATCAGAGAGGAGCTACAGCTCTTCTCAGAGAAGAGCTACATCTCTACTCAGAGAGGAGCTATAGCTCTCTCTTCTTCTCCCAGAAGAGCTGTCTGCCAGTAGTGATGTATGCCCTCTCCCCAGGAAGTTGTAAGCTCTTTCCTGTACTTATATTTTTTATAGAATACCTGTTGTCTCATCAGATTGGAGCTACAGCTTTTCTCAGAGAGGAGCTACAGATCATCTCATAAGAGGAGCTCTCCCAGGAGAGCAGTATATCTCTTCCCCCAAATATGAGGTTACCGCTCTCCCCTGAAGGTTGTAAGTTTTTTCTTCTCTTTGTAGTTTGTTTTTATAAAATACCTGTTGGTCTCTCCTCAATTTCTTTTCCTTCTGCCGCATTGCTCTCAAACTAAAGTTTCCTATTTTCACTGCAATTGACTTGGCCAAAAGTATAACTTTATTTTGCGCTATTGGGCCAATTACATTATTCACCTGTCTGCCACTGCAGATTCTTTAAGAATTTCTCTGCAAGTGTTTTATGGTCCTGCTTTTTTTAATAGAGAAGAAGAGGGGAGAAGTTGGAAATGTGGAAACAATTATTTTCAACACAGCCATACTGGGTGAAACACACATTCTCCAAGCGAGATGTAAACACAAAAAAAACATTTATCTCTGGTTATAAATGTAGACAGCCGTGGTATTCGCGGCGGAACTAACCCAGCCAAATAAAGCCGACAACATTTTTTTTGAGTGAAAATATATAAATTGTTGTAAAAATTCAGGTACAAAAAAAAAACACCTTTCAATTTTGTCATGGTCCGTTGGAAAAAATAGGGATCTAACAATCAGCAGACCAAGAAAAAATTTCCCTAAACTTCTACCTCGTTTTTGGGGAAGGGGGGAGTTAGGAGGCAATGCAAAAAGGGCCGAGCCATCAATGGAATTTAAATTCATTTTTATGGCTTTGCTGCAACTGCAGCCAGTCTTTTTGTTGTTCCGGTCGTTGAAGCGGTAATGGAGAGGAGAAGAGAGAGAGGAGGGAGTCCACTAAAGCATCAGAGATCAATGGGATTTAAAAGAGACTTTACACCCAAGAGAAATGGCCATAAATTCTAGAAAATCCATATTCACACGTACCCGTATGCCAAATCTATAGCAGAGTGTGTCAGTGTGTTTATGCCTGTATGTGTGTGTGTATCTGGCCAAATCAACGAACCATTTTATATGTTCGTTGTAACAGCTGCAGTAAACAACAGCATTCTGTTGCTGTTGGTGTGGCTGTCGCTGCCACATGCTGCATGCTTCTGCTATTTCTGTTTGGGTCTTGTTTTCGATGCCAGACAACCTGCTGGGCCATAGAATTGGGCTCTGTTTTTTTATTTTTGTTGTTGTTGTTGTTTTCTCCCTTCGTGTATGCATCATGTAGAGTTTGACTGCTGCATCTACATGCAGTGCTCCCCCCTACGAAGTAAATTGCTGTTTCACCTGTAAATATTGAAAATGAAGGCAACTGCACAAATCTAAAGAAATACAACCACTTTGGGGAGAGATTTTTCTGATATTTTTATTTAATGGGAAGAAGATGTCATTTCCGTTTGAAAAAAGTGAAAAATAAATGTGGAGGATATGGAAATTTTCGAATATGGAAAATTTTAAAATCATTCAATGAATATAATAAGATGGAAGAGCTACAGCTCCTATGACAGATGAGCAACAACTCCTCGGATAGATAAGCCACAGCTCATCTGAGAGAAGAACTTCATCTGCTTTGGGAGAAAAACTACAACTCCTCTGCGAGAATAGCTATAAGAAGACCTTCTCAAGCTCTTCTACAAGAAGACCTCCTCGAGCTCTTCTATGCGAAGATCTCCTCGAGCTCTTCTATAAGAAGACCTTCTCGAGCTCTTCTACGAGAAGACCTTCTCGAGCTCTTCTATGAGAAGACCTTCTCGAGCTCTTCTATGAGAAGACCTTCTCGAGCTCTTCTATGAGAAGACCTTCTCGAGCTCTTCTATGAGAAGACCTTCTCGAGCTCTTCTATGAGAAGACCTTCTCGAGCTCTTCTATGAGAAGACCTTCTCGAGCTCTTCTATGAGAAGACCTTCTCGAGCTCTAGAGCTCTTCTATGAGAAGACCTCCTTGAGCTCTTCTCTGAGAAGATCTTCTCGAGCTCTTCTATGAGAAGACCTTCTCGAGCTCTAGAGCTCTTCTATGAGAAGACCTCCTTGAGCTCTTCTCTGAGAAGATCTATAGCTCTTCTATGAGAAGATCTCTAGCTCTTCTATGAGAAGATCTATAGCTCTTCTATGAGAAGATCTATAGCTCTTCTATGAGAAGATCTATAGCTCTTCTATGAGAAGATCTCTAGCTCTTCTATGAGAAGATCTCTAGCTCTTCTATGAGAAGATCTCTAGCTCTTCTATGAGAAGATCTCTAGCTCTTCTATGAGAAGATCTATAGCTCTTCTATGAGAAGATCTATAGCTCTTCTATGAGAAGATCTATAGCTCTTCTATGATAAGATCTATAGCTCTTCTATGAGAAGATCTATAGCTCTTCTATGAGAAGATCTCTAGCTCTTCTATGAGAAGATCTCTAGCTCTTCTATGAGAAGATCTCTAGCTCTTCTATGAGAAGATCTCTAGCTCTTCTATGAGAAGATCTCTAGCTCTTCTATGAGAAGATCTCTAGCTCTTCTATGAGAAGATCTCTAGCTTTTCTATGAGAAGATCTATAGCTCTTCTATGAGAAGATCTATAGCTCTTCTATGAGAAAATCTCTAGCTCTTCTATGAGAAGATCTCTAGCTCTTCTATGAGAAGATCTATAGCTCTTCTATGAGAAGATCTCTAGCTCTTCTATGAGAAGATCTATAGCTCTTCTATGAGAAGATCTCTAGCTCTTCTATGAGAAGATCTATAGCTCTTCTATGAGAAGATCTATAGCTCTTCTATGAGAAGATCTATAGCTCTTCTATGAGAAGATCTATAGCTCTTCTACGAGAAGACCTCCTCCATTTCTTCTCTAAGAAGACATCCTCAAGCTCTTCTGGAGAAGATGTCCTCAAGATCAGTGAGAAGACCTTCTCGAGCTCTGCTATGAGAAGACCTTCTCGAGCTCTTCTATGAGGAGAACCCATGGAGCTCTTCTATGAGAAGACCTCCTCGAGTAATTCCATGAGAAGACCTCCTCGAGCTATTCTATGAGAAGACCTAGAACCCTTCTCTGAAAAAACATAAAACCGTTTCTTCTACGAAAAGACCTCCTCTAGTTTTTCTATATGAATACCTTGAGCCCTTTTGTGAGAAGACTTTGAATTTTTTTCAGATATAACATACAGATCTATAGCTCTTTCAGGAGAATTCTTAAAGTAATTCTAGGGGAAGTTTTAGAGCTCTTCGATGGGAGGGCCTATAATTTTTATCTGTGAACACCCTTCTATGGAAAGTTCAGAAGCTCCTCTGTAAGAATACAAAGAACTCCTCCTCACATATCAAGCCTTAGAATTCTCCTCTCAGAAGAGAAGTCCTATATATATTTTCTGAATATGCCTAGAAGAGTTTCAGCTTTACGTGAGGAGATCTTCAACTGACAATGGATAATAAGTTTTTAACTGTCTTCTACAGAATAGAATGCCTTTGGGTCTTCTATGCAGTAGACATTTTTGTGTCCTCCCCAGTGCATTCTAAAACATTTAATCTTAAATCCATTTAAATTTCAAATTGAAAATTATTTCAAAATTGCACGCTAAGTAGTAACATAATATTTACTTAAAATGTTTTTTTTTCTATTTTGGTAGCTGAGCGCAGGGAAGTTGCGTTTAAATCAATACAATTGCATTGTTTGGAGATTTATGTTCACATTTTCCCATCCACACCGCCTCACTGCTCCAAACCCAAAACAGCTGCGTGGTAGCAAAAAAAAAATCAAATTCTGTGGAATATGTTGGCAAATAGAAAGGAGTTAAGGCTTGAAAATGTCGGTGGGAAATGGTTTTGGAATTGGGCCCGTATGCTGGTGTAACTGCCACCGGGACTAGTTTTAGTTGTGTTGATGTTAGTTTCAGTGGCAAAAAAACGCACAAACAAACAAAAAACCCCGCTGAATGTAAATATTTTCTCTCTCCCCCAAGCTTTTATTGTCGAAGTTTTGCATAAAAATGCCATGAATTCCATGGCAGCACTTAACAAGTTTCAGGTGTACTATATTTCGGTCGGTTTTTTTTGGTCGTGCGAATTTTATTTTAGTTGTGATTTTTTCTAGCAATTTTCTTTGTTATTCAACACTGCTAAGCTAACCAGCAGCATATATATTCAGTTACCCGAGGAAAATCTACTTCCATATTTATCGTGGCTGAAGAGGGATATATATTTCTTCTGGGCAAATATTTATTTGAAAGTGTATTTTTTCCCAGTTATAATCAAACACACACACACACACTCTCTCGCTCTCTCTCAAGAGAGAAAAGTATGCCTGCATTGTTTGTTGTTTACAATCCCATTGTGGAAAGTGATGAGAGTGAGAGTAGAATAAATGGGAAATATATCACACAAAAATGAAGGAGACACATTCAAAAAAATCAGAAGAATTTCTACAAAATTCAGAGGTAATTGTTTTCATTTCAAATTTTTCAAAAAGCGAAGGCTGAATTTAGTTTTGAAACAAATGTGTCGTCGTGTTTGAATTACGAAGAGCTAAGGAGGGTTACTTTCAAAATAAGAGTATTACTTAAAATAAAACTCAATATGAATACGAAGCATTGTGAGGATGAGAGACGAAAATTTGTCTTAAAAAGATATCTTCAAAATTTTTTTTTCACTTCAAAAAAAAAAAAAAAAACAAAACAGATTAAAAAAATATAAAAAACAAAAAAAAATTTAAAAAAAATCTAAAAAAAATCCGAAAAAATGGAAAGTTAAAAAAAAAAAAATCAAAAAAAAAAAAAAAAAAAAAAAAAATCTAAAAAAAATTGGAAAGTTAAAAAACCTGTTTCAAAAAACCTGTTCAAATTTCTCAAAAAGCTGAGGCTAAATTTTGTTTTCAAACAAATTTTTGACGTATTTTAATTACGAAGAGCCAAGGAGGCTTACTTTCAAAATAAGAGTTTTACTTTCATTTGAGATTAAAGTAAAACACAATATGAATATGAAACACTGTGAAGTTGAGGGACCAAAAGATTTTTAAAAAAAAAAAAAAATTCACTCAAAAAAAATAAAAAAAATCCAAAAAGATTTAAAAATCTAAAAAAAAAATATAAAAAAATTAAAAAATTTCTCAAACAGCTAAGGCTGTGAATATGAAGCACTGTGAAGTTAAGGGACCGAAATGTGTCTTAAAAAATTGTTTTTAAAAAAATGTTTCACTCCAAAAAAAAAAAAAAAAAAAATATATATATATACAAAAATGATTAAAAATTTGATAAACAATTTCTAAATAAAAAATTAAAAAAAAAAATAAAAAAAAAACTAAAAAAAACTAAAAAATGGAAAGTTAGAAAACTGTTTGTATACACTCAATTTTCCCAAAAAGCTGAATTTTGTTTTCAAACAAATTTGTTGACAAATTTGAATTATGAAGAGTCAAGGCGGCTTACTTTCAAAATAAGATTTTTACTTTCATTTGAAATTAAAATAAAA
Source organism: Musca domestica (assembly GCF_030504385.1). Lineage (NCBI taxonomy): Eukaryota > Metazoa > Arthropoda > Insecta > Diptera > Muscidae > Musca > Musca domestica. The sequence continues at coordinate 4,478,259 of NW_026712360.1, read as the reverse complement.
TACACTGTGAATAAGAAGCACTGTAAAGTTGAGGAGCCGAAAGGTGTCTTCAACAGATCTTTTCAAAAACTTTTTTCACTCAAAAAAAAAAAAAAAATAATAATAATAACAAAAAAAAATTATTAAAATATATAAAAAAAATTAAAAAATCTAACTAAAAAATATTAAAAATATAAAAAAACTAAAAAAATGGAAAGTTAAAAACCTGTTTGTATAACCTCAAATTTCTCAAAAAGCTGAGGCTGAATTTTGTTTTCAAACAAATTTGTTGACACATTTAAATTACGAAGAGTCAAGGAGGCTTACTTTCAAAATAAGATTTTTACTTTCATTTGAGAATAAAATAAAATGCAATGTGAATATGAAGCACTGTGAAGTTGAGGGGCCAAAATGTGTCTTCAACAGATCTTTTAAATTTTTTTTTTTTCAAAAAAAAAGAAAAAAACAAGAAAAATAAATAAATAAATAAATAAATAAAAAAAAAATAAAAATAAATAAAAAAATAGAAAAAATACTAAAAAAAATTAGAAAAAATGTAAAAAATCTAAAAAAAATATATAAAAAATGGAACGTGAGAAAACTGTTTTTATACCATCAGAAAATAAAAAAAATAAAAATAAATAAAAAATTAGAAAAAAATACTAAAAAATGTAGAAAAATTAAAATAATAAAAAAAACTAAAAAAAATTAAAAAATATGAAAAAAAAAACTTGAAATCCGTTTCAGGACATTTGGAGTCGATCTAGCGAAGTCCTTCCGTCTGTCCGCCTGTCTGGTTGGCTGGTGCTCACGATAACTCTCGAAGGGAGTATCCCAGTTGGTCCAAACCTGTTGCATCGTAATATCCAAATATTTTCATCAGTGCTACATCAGGTGCTCAAATGGAAAATATTGGTCCACTCCATCATATACCACCCCCACAAGAGGTCAAAATTTTGAATATTCTTGAAGATCATTAAACGCGAAATTAACAGCAGGTTCCACTCAGACAAATTAACAGCAGGTTCCACTCAATATTTCCGTCAACATAAGATCTGTTCTAAAGATGGTAGAAATCGGACCATTCCTTCTGGGACCTCCCACACAAAAGGGCCAACATTTTGAATATCCATGAAATACCAAATTTGAAACCATTCCGGTGAATAATGTCTCCAAAGTCATCAAAATACCGAATATCGGGAGGTACCGTTATATGGGAGCTATACTAAGAAGTGGACCTACATGACCCATTTTCAATACCAAAAGTCCTGCAGACATAACATACATTTGAGCAAAAATTTATCAATCTACTTCAATTCGTTCGGAAGCTAGACTGATTTCCAAATACTTTTCGGAATTTCCAAATTAGTTTCAATATTTCCAATATTTTATTAAAAAAATATTTATTTTAATTTTGAAATATTTTATTTCTCAATTTTTCATAGCAAATTTGTTTTACAAATATTACTCTTTTTTAAATATTTTTTTTTCAGTTTATTCATTTTTTATTTTTTTTTAAATTCTCAAGATTTTCAAAATCATTTTCCTCTATCACAATTTTATATAATCCACTTGCTTGGCACATTTCCTTGGTAATCTTAATTTGTTTTGCTGTAAATTCACATTTCATTCTTTTAAATAGTTTATTATATGCATTTCATTTATATACCTTTTAATTACTTTACATTTGGCAGGCCGCAGAGTGATGAATGATGTCTTTATTTCGAACCGAACGAAGAAACCATAAATTACAACATTCAGCCAAAATTTCAATTTTGTAATTGTAATTCAAACAAAAACCACTGAAACACTTTAAATATTTGATGTTTACAGAATTTAGCACATATTTTTGAAAATTTCAAAAAATCAAAAAAAAATCACACACACATTGCAACGCAACCAAAAATTCCAGACAACGCTTGGCGCCAAAAAGGCCTTAATTGTAGAGAATTTTTTCTCTATATATTTCTTTTTTTATGGAGACTCGTTTGAATGGCCAACTAGACTATTTTTCGATTTTATTTTTTAAAATACACACACGCGCACACACAAATCACAAAATTTTCAATTCAAATACTGAAAAAAAATCAAAATTCACCGTTTACCGTAGCAGGAGGAAAAAAAGTGTGTGTTTCAAATGAATCTGTACGAGATCCCATTGAACGAACAACTGAGCCAATAATTGAGGAAAACATAATGAAATGTTCGAAAAATTCGAATTTTTTCGAATGTTTTTGTTTCGATTTGTTTATGTATTTGGCAAAATTCTGATTATACTCAATACAAACAATGTTGGAAATCTGCGTCGTTTTTTCTACTTGTAGAAATCAATTTTCGTTGAGCATCAGGGTCCAAGCACTGGGAACAGAATGAGAAAAAAGAGAGTCGCACAACAAGTGATTGTTCGGGGAATTAAATTGAGAATTTTATTATCATTCTCATGAGAGAGAAAGGTGTTCGCGAGAGGACAAAATGGGAGGTAAGAGAATTATAGACTTAAATAAAAACAAAAACCTCAAACAATTTTATTTTATGTTATATCAACAACGAATAAAATGGACACTATGGCCACTAGCTGTTGGGTATAACAGTTGTAAATTCTTAAAAAGTTCATAGGCATGAATTTTGTCATGATTCCATAATTTTTTAAAAATTATAACAGTTTTAGAAAACTGTTATACAAATGAAAATATATTATTGTGCTCTTCTTGGATGCTGTCATGTGAAAAATCATAAATTTCCGTGATTTCTTGAATTTTAGAGGACTGTATAACAGTTAGCTTGTGAAAAAAATTATTATTTGAACGGGTTTTTATCAATATTTTCTGGAAACAATAAAATATCACTATAAAACAAGATTTTTGTTATAGTTGCAACATTTTTTAAAAATTATAACAGTTTGAGAAAACTGTTATACACGAGAAAAATTGATATTTTGACTTGTATTTGCTGTTACAATAACATAAATCATTAATTTTTATGATTAGGTGAAAAATAGATCTTCGTATAACAGTTATCTCCTGAAATAGCGGTTGTTTAAAAGTTTTTTGGTGACATATTTGTGTAAAAAGTGTGTAAAAACTTTTAATATTTTCTTAAAACGATAAAATATCATTATACAATAGGATTTTTATTGCAGTTGCTCCATTTTGAAAAAAATTATAACAGTTTTGGAAAACTGTTATACACAAGAAAAATTGATATTTGTACTTATCTTTGCTGTTACAATAATAGAATTCAATAATTTTTATGATTAGGTTAAAAATATATCTTTGTATAA